>NC_092388.1:7252675-7559446 GCF_030028105.1 Mobula birostris
TAAGAATACTTCTTCCTCTTTGGGATGTATATATCCCGTGCCTTCCGAATTGCTTCCAGAAATTCTAGCCATGCTGTTCTGCTGTCATTTGAGACAGTGTTCTTTTCCTCTCTCATCCCTGTGTAATTCCCTTTATTTCACTGTAATCTGACTTTAGCTTCTCCTTCTCAAATTTCAGGGTGAATCCATTCATAACATGACCCGTTTCCCCTAAGGGTTCTTTTACGTTAAGCTATCTAATCAATTCTGGTTCATTGCACAAAAATAGGCTTCACCTTTTGAAGATGTCCTCAGTGGTGGGGAGGCTAGTGCCCATGATGTTGCTGGCTGTGTTTACAACCCACTGCAGCCTTTTCTGAATCTGTGCATTGACACCTCCATACCAGAAGGTGATGCAACCAGTCAAACATAGAAATTTAACAGAGTCTTTCATAACTTTTTTTTTGTATTTTTTTGAATTTTTGGACAATGTGAGAATCAGGATTAAATAGCAAGAAGTGTGTACAAAGAATTGGCTGTGGTTTTGACACTGGAGTAGTGTTCAGTGCCTGATGACATTATAGAACATTAAATATTTGGAGTAACTACTGATTTTGCAGAGATTGTTGGCCTCTGAGCTATATGTGAGAGGTATTTGAGCAGTGTCCAAGGTTTAATTGGTATGATACCTGTATGTCATTTAATAATAAGTTCATTGATCTTTGCCACTGTGTGAGATCATTAACATTCACTCTAAACTACTCTTTGTTCTTAGAGCTAGATTTCCAGAACTGGTAACTATGAATATCTCTTGGCACTACACTTTGAGCAAATGCCTGGAGGCCTTGCTGCCTCTATAAGGTGCAGGACCTCTTCCTTACTCCATGTTTTCAACTTAGGCCCCAGTGAAGCAGCTGAAATTCTAGGTGTTGAGCTCTTCTGAGGTCAGTCATCGTTAGGGTTGCCAACTGTCCCGTATTAGCCGGGACATCCTGTATATTGGGCTAAATTGGTTTGTCCCATACGGGACCGCCCTTGTCCTGTATTTCCCCCGCTAACGTAGAGCGTTCCTATGAAACTGTTTGTAAGCCGAAATGGCGTAAAGCGAAGAGGCAATTTCCATTAATTTATATGGGAAAAATTTTTGAGCATTCCCAATCCCAAAAAATAACCTACCAAATAATACATAAAACCTAAAATAACACTAACATATAGTAAAAGCAGAATTGGGAAGATTAAGCCAAAACCGATTTGTAGAAAAAAATCGGCACATACATGCATGCGCATGGCACGCATGCCCACACAGGTGCCCACACAAGGCTTCATGGTCATGGTAGTCTTTCTCGGGGTAAACACAAGTATCCCGTATTTGACTGCTACTTTTGTCCCTTATTTGGGAGTGAGAAAGTTGGCAACCCTAGTCATCGTTAACCCTTCCTCATATTTCAGATTTCCAGAATAGACCGCAGACACAGTGCAGCAGGGAAGAGGCTTAATCGATCTGAGTGCCAGGCTGATTTGGAATTATCAGCCTGGAATATGGTGGCAGGGTCCAGACACAGAGCATATTGAAACAACAGGGCCCGGGTCCTAGAGCAAGGAACCACCCGAAGTTCGGATGATTTAAACGCTGGACCAAATGGATTGAAAAGGCAGGGTGTAAGGACCTGAGGCTCAGATTGGGCCAGCTTTTCTTGCTGCTGTGCGACATTTACACTGCTCTTTGCTGTACCAAGGCTGAGGCTGTAGGCCTGCTCTGGATGCTCTGGGTTTTGTTTTGTTTCGCTCTGCACATTGGTTGTTCGTCAATTTTTTCTTAATGGGTTTCTAGTTTTGTGGCTTTGTGGCTGCCTTTAAGGAGACAAATCTCAAGGTTATATAATGTATATATACTTTGATAATAAATGTATTTTGAACTTTGAACCTCCATGTAAAGGGTACAGCCCAGATTCAATGGAGTAAACTGGCTTTATGTCTTCTTTGTCCTCACAATTACGCACTCCTGTTTATGAATAATTCAGGCTGTATGCAGTAATACTAACAATGATTAGAAAGCACAAAGCTGGGATACTGCTTTCATTATGGTGAAGAGGTTCATGTTAATCATTGATTCATAGAAGACTACAACATAGAAACAGGCCCTTCAGCCAATCTAGTCCATGCCAAATTATTATTCTGCCTAGTCCCACCAATGTGCACGTGGACCCTAGTCCTCCAACTCCCTCAGAATCCATGTACGTATCTAAACTTCTCTTAATTGTTGCAATTAAACCCACATCCACCACTTCCACTGGCAGCTTGTTCCACACCTTCACCATCCTCTAAGTCAGGGGTTCCAAACCTGGGGACCATAGACCCCATGTGTAATGGTATTGGTCCATGGCATAAAAAAGGTTGGAAACCCCTGCTCTAAGTTAAGAAGTTTCCTCTCAAGTTCACCTGAAATATTTCACTTTTCACCCTTAGCCTATGACCTCTAGTTCTAGTCTCAGTAGAAAAAGGCATTAACTCCTTGCATTTACCCTATCTATACCCTTCATAATTTTGTATAAACATAGGAGCAGAATTAGGCCAGTTGGCCCATTGAGTCTTCTCCACCATTCAATAATGGCTGATCCTATTGTCCCCTCCTCAGCCCCATTCCCTGGCCTTTTCCCCGTAACCTTTGTTACCATGTCCAATCAGGAACCTATCAAGTTCTGCCTTAAAAACACCCAACGACCTGACGTCCACAGCCACCTGCAGCAACAGATTCCACAAATTCACCACCCTCTGGTTAAAGTAATTTCTCTGCGCCTCTGTTTTAAATGGACTCCCCCCTATCCTGAGGCTGTGCCCTTTTGTCCTAGACTCCCCCACAATGAGAAACATCCTTTCCACATCTACTCTGTCTAGCTCTTTCAACATACAAAAGGTTTCAATGAGATCCCCTCTCATCCTTCTAAATTCCGGCAAGTACAGACCCAGAGCCATCAAATGTTCATCAAAGGATAACCCTTTCATTCTCAGCATCATCCTCATGAACCTCCTCTGAACCCCCTCCAATGTCAGCCCATATTTTCTTCCCCACACTCTCTGATGCTTCAGGGACTAAGGTCCTAACCTACTCAACCTTTCCCTATACAGTATCTCAAATCCTCCAGTTCCAGCAACATCATTGTAAATTTTCTCTGTCCTCTTTCTATTCTTTTGTTATTATTCCTGTCAGTATATGGCCATAACTGCACACAGTACTCCATCTTAATGGATACTGCAGTCTCACCATGGATTGCAATGCCTGATACCCATTTTTGAGGCACTATATAATTTATCCTGGATGAATCTGACTTTTCCGCCACTAACCAAAGTACTTACATGCGGCATCAAGGTTCCGAATATTGGTAGCTGATTAAATATTCTGATAAGAAATCCAACATTGCTTTTGCTTTATTCATTCATTCAATCCAAAACAATGTGCTGCCAAAGTGTCTAAAAATTAGCTTTAATTGTCGCACATACAATGATAAAAAATGAATTACAAAAAAAAAGAAATTTACAGTGAAATGCTTCATTTGCATCAACAAACAGCATAGTCTGAGGATGTGCTGGGGCAGCACACAAGTGTCACCATGCTTCCAGTTCCCAGCATGCCCACAACTCACTAAAACCATAGTCCGTACATCTTTGGAATATAAGAGTAAACCAGAGCCCTGGGGCAAAACACACACAGTCACAGGAGAACGTACAAACCCCTTACAGGCAACAGGAGAATTCAATCCTGATCACTGGCACTGTATGGCATTATGTAATCTCTGTGCTACCGAGCCACCCCAGCCAGTCCACCCAGTCAAACAAAGGGGTTACTCAGCATTAAGATATTTAAGGTACTTCGAATTGTCATCTAGGAAATGCTGAAAAGATTACAAAGTTGTTGCTAGGACTGGAGGACTGGAGTTATCAGGAAAGATTGAATAGGTTAGGACTTTATTCCTTAGAATGTAGAAGGGAGAGGGGAGATTTGATAGAGGTATACAAAATTATGAGGGGTATGGACAGGGTAAATGAAAGCAGGCATTTTCCACTGAGGTTGAATGGGACAAGAGGTCATAGGTTGAGGGTGAAAGGGGAAATGTTTAAGGGAAACATGAAGGGAAACTTTTTCACTCACAGGATTGTGAAAGTATGGAACAAGCTGCCAGCATAAGTGGTGCATGCGAACTCAACTCCAATGTTTAAGAGCAAGTTTGGATGGATGGTAGGGGTATGGAGTACTATGATCCAGGTGCAGGTCGATGGGAGTAGGCAGTTTAAATGGTTACATAAGACCATAATAGGCGCAGAATCAGGCTACTTGGACAATCGAGTCTGCTTCATCACTTCATCATGGCTGATCCATTTCCCCTCTCAGCTCCAATCTCCTGCCTTCTCCCCATATCCTTTCATGCCCTGACCAATCAAGATTCTATCAACCTGCACCTTAAATATACATAAAGACTTGACCTCCACAGCCGTCTGTGGCAATAAATTCCACAGATTCACCAATCTCTGGCTAAAGAAATTCCTCCTCATCTCCATTCTAAAAGGACATCCCTCTATTCTGAGGCAGTTTTCTCTGGTCCTAGACTGTCCCACCAGAGGGAATATCCTCTCCACATCCACTCTATCAAGGCCTTTCACTATTCGATAGGTTTTAATTAGATCACCTCTTTCTTCTGAATTCCAGTCAATATAGGCGCAGAATCATCAAATGCTTTTCGTATGACAAGCCATTCAATCCTAGAATCCTTTTTGTGAACCTCCTTTGAACCTTCTCCAGTTTCAGCACATCCTTTCTAAGATAAGGGACCCAGAACTGCTCACAATACTCCAAGTGAGGCCTCACCAGTGATTTATAAAGCCTCAACATTACATTCTTGCATTTGTATTCTAGTCCTCTTGAAAAGAAAGGTAACATCGCATTTGCCTTCCTCTCCAGTTCGGCAGGACTAGATGGGCTGAAGACCCTGCTTCTGTACTGTAGTTTTCTATGACTCTATTACTCTAGGCTGTGATGTTATAGCTTTAACATTTAAATTTTATTGCTGGCTCCAAAGCCAGTATAAGTTATGTTGAATCAAAATGCTGAACATCTGTGCAGGCACGTTTTTCATTTGTTTATTCTCAAGCATTCTTGCAAATGCATCCGATGAATTCAGATATTTAATCCTCACTTATTGAAATAATGTTTTACAGATCCATTTTGAATTAGCCAACTTTTACCTGCAGATAGTATCCTCTGATTTGGCTATGTTGACAATCCAAGCCAGTTTTTCATGGTTGACATTATCTGGTCCAATTAGAATTCTGAAACTGCAACGTATCACTTCAGATGGAGTAAGTTCTTGCCAACTTACATAATTACTGACATACCAAATTCCAGCCTTGCCAGCAATATTTATTTTATTTTATTGAGATTCAATGTGGAACAGGCCCTTCTGGCCCTTTGTGCTGTGCTGCCCAGCAATCCTCCAATTTAATCCAAGCCTAATCACGGGACAATTTTCAATAACCAATTAACTTATCAACCAGTATGTGTTTGGACTGTGGGAGGAAACTGGAGCACTCGGAGGACACCTACACGGTCACAGTGAGAACACACAAACTCCTTACGGACAGCATTGGGAACTGAACCCAGGTCACCTGTTTTGCAAAGCATTGAGGTAACCCCTATGCTACTGTGTCACCCCACAACTGAGTAAAACGCCCAAAATCCAGTAACTATTTTGGATTTTTCTTTCTTTGTTTTGATTCTTCAGCAGTGAGTGTTTTTCTCAGAGTTCCATGTGTTAATAGTAAATCCACAATTTCAGTTCAGTATTGACTATTTCATGTTCTATATCCCCACAATTGATTTACTTAGCTCTGTCATTAAGTATCGTTGCTACAGACTCAATGTTTTGTTGATCAATGATTTTCATTATCCATACAATTTTATTTTATTTCAGTTGTAGCTCTTTCCCAAATATCTTTTACCTGTTAAAGTATTTTGAATTATCTACCCTGGATTTCATCTAACATTCATCTATCTTCGTCAGATTTCAAATGCACTTATCTGTTTATCCTTTCTTATCTTCTTCATCTTCTTCTTCTTCTTCTTCTTAAGCCCAGCACCCCTACAGAGGCATCAGCGGCTTGCCAGAGTCCCCTCTCTCCTGGGTCAGTCTTTCAAGTTCTTCCCAGGTGTAGCCCATCTTCAAAGATCCTTCCTCTCCCAGGGATGAAGTCTTTGGAGCTTGTATTGGCCTTTCTGTAGCATTGGGTCTTTACGAGGTGGGGTTGCTCGCCCTGTGTCCTATCCTCCTTTCGCAGCCAGGCATGGGACTGTCCAATGCAGAGTTTTGTTTTATTTTGCACTCCATCATTTACCATATTTTAATATAGATATTCCTTTGCTTTTTTGAGGTTTCGTTAATTACCTGATTGTGGAAATGCCACACCAAACAACATTACAACAATCTCATTGAAACCTATTGAATGTTGAAAGGCCTCGATAGAGTGGATGCACAGACAATTTTTCCAATGGTGAGGGAGTCTAGGATCAGAGGGCACAGACTCAGAATAGAGGGATGTCCATTTAGAATGGAGAAGTGGAGGAATTTCTTTAGCCAGACAGTGCTGAATCTGTGGAATTCGTTGCCCCAGGCAGCTGTGGAGGCCAAGTCATTGGGTATACTTAAGGAAGAGGTTAAAGGGTTCTTGATTAGTCTGGGCATGAAGGGATACGGGGAGAATGTAGAAAATTTCAGCTGAGAGGGAGATGGTGGAGCAGACTCAATGGGCTAAATGGCCTAATTCTACCCCTCCATCTTTTGGTCTAAAAGAAGATTGTTAATTTACTTTGATCCATATAAATTGCACTAAAATAGGCCCTTTTCAATGAATGGACCTTGGATAATTATCAGACAACTTATATGCTCCTAAGATTACTAACATCAGGAGATGAGTGACTGTTGTCTTTCAAAGGGCGTAGAAATGTTTGGGTTAGAAGTTTATAATTTACCATTCAGTAATCCAAGAGAATAAGACTCCAAAGCAATGTTCAGAGAATTGATTTTATGTGTGAGGGACGCTTCTATGCAAGACAGAAATTTCACAAAGAATCGGTGGAATAGTTGCTAAATAGTTAACAGAATGAAGACACTGCAAGTCATGATATGAATGAATCACAATGAGAGAATCTCCCGCATGACCTTTCAACATCATAGCTGTACTCAGAGGGGACATAATAGATGGCTCATCCACTGAGTCTGCATGGCAGGACTGAAAAATAAAAAAGGTGATGGGGTTATACTAGAGACCTCCCGCCCCCCCCAATAGTCACCTGGACTTTGACAAACAAATATGCAGGCAGTGAACAGTTTGCCCCGTTATCTCAATCAACATATTTTGCCAGGCTTTTTAAGTGATCTTAGGAAGTCAAATGGGATGATGTATGATTATTTATGGGTTATCCGCAGAACTTGACTCAGTGAGAATATGTGTTGCAAGTTTAGGTACTTTTCTGCCATGTGCACAAATTTAGGAAGCTTTTGTCTCCAATATTTTGCAAAAAGTTGAAAGAGTTGTGCCAACAGATCAGGATTAAAATGAAAATCAAAATCAGAATCAGACTCGCTTTAATATCACTTATATATGTGTTGAAATTTGTTTTACAGCAGCAGAACAGTGCAAAACATAAACAATTACTATAAATTACAATAAGAAATATATTAAAAAAGTAAATCTTTGAACAAAATGTTGCTTACTGAAGTACCTATGGCTGTGACTGTAGATTTCAGCTGTAGTAATCCTAAATGTGAATACCTTGTCATTTATATACTTGCCAATTTGCACTACAGAGATTAACAGCATTTTACTTGTTTTGAGTGAGTTCTATTTAGTGTGACCTGAGAACGTTTAATATTTTGCATATTTTCAGAGATTTAAAGAGTTGCCTTTTATTTGTCACATGTACATTGAAACATCAATTCCCAACACAGTCCGGAGATGTGCTGGGGGCAGCCCATAAGTGTTGCCAGGCTTCCACATGTCCACAACTCACGAACCCTAACCATATGTCTTTGGAATATGGAAGGAAACTGGAGCACCCAGAGGAAATTAATCTAATCTAATCTAATCTAAATACACGAGCTCATTGTGAGAACATACAAACTTCTTACAGGTAGCGGTGGAAATTGAACCTTGATCGGTAATCGCTAGCACTGTAAAGCTAGCAGTTAGTTGGTACTAACTGAACAATTACTGTTCCAATTTGACTCAAAGAAATTTGTAGGAAAAATAACTTCCTATGCTGCATAAACCTTTCCACTGAACAGGAATAATGGTTGCATGTAGCAATACCTAGCAGATTATTCCGAGTTAGTTGAGGCACAGAGGCATGCTGTGATGGCAACACCCAACCCAACCTGAACAAGAATGAACTTACAGAATTTACAACTGACCCCTCCTAGACCTAGCACGTCTAGTTGTGTCACATCAGTCTTGAGTTAGGTAGCTAGATTATAAATCATGATTGGCAGTTTGCGAGTTGTGTGTAACTGTGCCATGTACCTAGACCAGGGAAACTGCTAAGTATAATTCTGAGTCTTCAAAGCTTTGAAAATTAGCTTCTAATTTCCTTTAGCAACTTTTTGACATTCACTTTGATGTTAAATACAACATGGCTTGAAACAAAGAAGAGCAGAGACTTTGGTTAGCGTTCACCTCTCAAAATAAGTGGCCATTGAGTGTATATCTAAATGAAATTCAGTGATGGATTCCATGTAAGACGATAAGACTATAAGACATAGAAGTAGAATTAGGCCAATTGGCCCATCAGGTCTGCTCTGCCATTACATTATGGCTGATATATTATCTGCATTCTCCTGCCTTCATCCCATAACTTTTGATGCCCTGACTAATCAAGAACCTATCAACCTCTGCTTTAAGTGTACCCTTATACCATCTCATAGCAAGTTCTTATATGTAAATCATCTTCGGATTCTTCTTCTTCTTGGGTCCTTAGCTCCTCAGTAGAGCATTGGTCATCGATGACCTCCCATCTCCATCGTCCAAAGTCGATGGTATGGTTGGAGTTCATCAATTTTTCTATAATCCATTGTATCCACTGTACGGGGGTGGGGGGTGGGGGTGTGTTGGCCCATACAGCTTCAACAGAGCCCTGTTGGCCAGCCTTACCCATTTCCATCTCTCATGATGAGGATGTAGGGTTGGACTTTCAGAGGCAAATGATCTTGGGATATTTCTGCATGAATTCACGCCTTTCTTATTTTGTACTTCTTCTTTTTCCATTTGTGATAGTCCATAAGTGTTCTAGCTTTCATTCTGCCACCTACAAGAATACAGGCCTGCAGAATGTTATTCATAAAACTCTAAGAAGCTCATAAATAGTTTTTCTTTACAATGAAAACATATTCAATAAACTGCTTCATGAGCTAATGCAGTCCAAGTGAAGAGGACACTTATGATTTCCTGTGGCTTATTTGTTCTTAAGCCAATGCTCACACATAACAGATTAATTATTTTTTAAGTGGGCACTTGATTCAAAAACATGGACCTTTACAATTCAAGTAACCATCTTGAAAACAGGCTGAGCTGATACATTAAACATTTTACTGAAGCTAAAGCTAGATACTTAACAGGGTGAAGGCAAGGGAAATCACGGCACTGAGTCACAATGAGTGAATTTCCAACATAATGTTTCAATATCTCAAGGGGACAAAACAGAGGGCAGAACTCAAAAGTAAAAAAAAAAGGTGCAAAAAATCTGATGGGATTTTCTACAGACCCAACTCTTCCCACAGCCATCAGGACTTTGAGAAACAGATAAACAATCAGATTAAGGAAAGGTGTAGAAACAACAGGATTATTGTGGTAGGTGACCTCAACTTCTTTCATATTCACTGGGACCTCCTTAGTGCAAGAGGTTTATATGGGACAGTTGAATTTCTTATACCAATGTGTAGATAGTTTATCAAGAGGAGGGCCATACTGGACTTGGTGTAGAGTAATGAACTTGGTCAGATAACTGTCCTTTCAATGGCAGAACAGTTAGAGAATAGTTCACAACTCATTAGGTTATAAGTTAGCTTTCAATAAGGTTAAGTATGGACCTTGCTGGAGAATATTAAACTGGATCAGGACAAGTTACAAGAGTATTAGATAGGAACGAAGAAGAGTTAATTGGGAACAACACCCAGACAATGTAGCTGATTGAAAATAATTGAAGCAGAGATAAAAAATTGGACCATAGAAATATAGAGCAGAGAAATGGGTCCTTATATCCCATCTTGTCCATATGGACCATGGTGCCTATCTACACTAATCTCACTTTCCTGCATTACACCATATACCTCTATACCTTTCCTAACAAATTGTTCATAGTTACCCATTTCAGTTTTACTTCCCATTCCCATTCTGATGTGTCTGCCAAGGGTCTTCTCTACTGCTACGATGAGGCCAAACTCAGTCTGGAGGAGCAAAACCTCATATTTCATTTCCAACCCAATGGCATGAACATTAATTTCTCCAAGTTCCAGTAAGATCACCCCTCCCTCCTTCTGCCTTTATCCATTCCCCATTTTGGTTACCCTCTAAACCCTTTCTTTCTCCTCACCTTCCCAGCATCTCCTTCCCTTTCATCCATGGTCCACTGTCCTCTCCTACTGGATTCCTTCTTCTTCACTCCTTTACTTCTTCCATGCCATCCCCACCCATCTTCTCACTTCATCTCCCCTACCACCATCTACCTTCCCATTCATCTGGTTTTACCTATCACCTTCCAGCTTGTATTCCTTCCCTGAATGTTCCCACAACCTATGAACTCACTTTCAAGGACTCTTCATCTCATGTTCTCGATATTTATTGTTTTATTTCTTTCTTTTTGTATTTGCACAGTTTTTTTTGCACACTGGTTGAACACCCAAGCTGGTGCAGTTTTTCATTGATTCTATTATAAATATTATTCTATGATGGATTTATTGAGTATGCCTACAAGAAAATGAATCTCAGGGTTGCATATGGAAATATACATATACTTTAATAATAAATTTACTTTGAACGTTTGAACCTTTATCCCTCACACCACCTTTTTATTCTGGCTTCTTCCCCTTTTGTCATGTGCTGGGTGTTCAAAGACCAACTGCACAGTGCAGGGCGGGTATGTTTCAGTAGGAAGGAAGGACAAGGATGGCAAGGTAAGGAAGCCTTGGATGTTGGCAGAAGTGGTGAATTTTGTGAAGAAGAAACAGGAAGTGTATGTCAAGTGCAGGGATTTCCTCTTTGTCTGACCCAAATCTGAGAGGAGTAATTTACATTTTCGCTACTCATCTACAATGGGATATATACGCAAAGGGGTAAATAGAATAAAATATTGAACAATATGGTTATGATTCACAACCTTTATTTTAAATTTGGAAGCTGACCTTGAATCAGTGTAGGTGGCTACTGCTTGAGCTGCAGTAGAAGTTGAATCAATCAACCAGCAGATTTTGTGATAGTTGTGTCCAAAGATGTGCTCCTTTGATCCATCTACTGCAAAATTTCAGTGCAATCTCTTCTTCTGGTAAGCTGTTACATTATCTGTCCCTTCCCCCACTCCACACACCGACTGTGCATCTCTTTTGCCAACCCCATGAGGATCCAATCTTTTAACCTAACTCCTACATTATGTAAAATGTCAACATCTGCCATATGGCTGCAGATGCTTCTGTAGATCAAGAGACAGGTCACCTTCAGTTTTGTTTTCCTGCTGCTGAATGCATAGCCATTAGGACCCAGGCCGCACTCTTTTCTGTCTGATAGGAGAAGGGAATACTGCTCCTGAGCAAAGTTCACCAATCTAAAATATTAACACCATTACTCTCACCAGATTCCTTAAGGTTGTTATAGCTGGGGGTGTAGTGGGGATAAGCTCCCACTACCTATTAAATGTACTCTCACCAAAGATACTGCCCAACACATTGAGTATTTCCTTTTTCTCTTTTTCCAGTCCCATTCTGGGTCCTCTGTTATCCCTTTTCTTCTCACCTGCCCATCACCACCTTCTGGTTTCCCTCCCCCTTCCCTTTTGACTGATGAAGCATCTTGGCCTGAAATATCAACTGTTTATTCCTTTTCACAGATGCGGACTGACCTGCTGAGTTCCTCCAGCATTTTGTGTGCCTTGCTCTGGATCTTTAGCATCTGCAGAATCTCTTGTGTTTCTAATCTGTGGAAGTACTCACTGCACTCTTGTCTCAGCAGTCCTATTAATGACTAAGTTGTTGATCAGCTATGAGGTTGAACAGTGCTACATTTGATCAAATATTGGCTGATGTCAAATGCTGTTTTTAATCTCTCAGCTCCATTGTCCCTGATTGTCCAAGGTTTTAAAGAGGTGTGTGATCCTAGCAAAATCCAAACTAGGTGAGTAACAAACACAAGAAAGTCTTCAGATGCTGGAAATCCAAAGCAACACACACAAAATGCTGGAGGAACTCAGCAAGTCAAGCAGGATTTATGGAAAAGAGTGAACAGTTAATATTTCGAGCTGAGACCCTTCTTCAGGACTAAGAAGGAAGGGACAAAGAAGCCAGAATAAAAAGTTAGGGGAAGGGGAAGGAGGATAGCTAGAAGGATATACAGTAGGTGAAGTTAGGTGGGTGGGAAAGGACAAGAGCTGGAGAAGAAAGAATCTGATAGGAGAGGAGAGTAGACAAAAGGAGAAAGGGAAGGAGAAGACCCAGGGGAAGTAATAGGCAGGTGAGAAGAAATGGAAGGTCAAAGTGAGGAATAGAGGGGGGGGGCGCAGACAGAGTGTGTTCATTGGAAGGAGAAATCAGGTTGGAGGGTACCCAGACGGAATATAAGGTTTGCTCCTTCAGCGTGAGGGTTGCCTCATCTTGGCACAAGAGGTTATTGGTTAGAGTTATTAGAAAGTTAGTGATGATTGATTATATCATCAAGCATAACTGCCATAATTTTGCTGTTGATTGAGACTAATAATTAGATGGAGTGGATGAGTCTACTTTTTTCAAACTGGATTTTTGTGAGCACTTTTTTACGTAGTGAGGTTCAGCAGTGCAGATCATTAGTACTGCAGCCTGGGCTCTGTCTGACTCACAGATTTTGCTGTAACTATTGTCCTTAATTGTCTGATATAGAACATAGAACATACATTCAGTAACCACTTTATTACATACCTTCTGTACCTAATAAAGTGGCCATTGAACGTATGTCCATGGCCTTCTGCTGCTGTAGCCCACCCACATCAAGGTTCGGCATGATGTGCATTCAGAGATGCTCTTCTGCACACCAATGCTGCAACAGATGGTTATTTGAGTTACTGTCACCTTCCTGTCAGCTTGAACCAGTCTGGTCCTTCTGCTCTGACCTCTCATTCACAAGGTGTTTTCACCCACGGAACTGACACTCACTGGATGACTTTTTTTGTTGTTTCTCGCACCATTCCCTGTAAACTCTGGAGCTTTCTGTGCACGAAAATTCCAGGAGATCAGCAGTTTCTGAGATACTCAAACCACCCTGTCTGGCACTAACAGTCATTCCAGACTCAAGGTCACTTCGATCACATTTCTTTCCCATTCCGATATTTGATCTGGACAACAACTGAACCTCTTGACCATGTCTGCAAGCTTTATGCATTGTGTTGCTGTCAAGTTATTGGCTGATTAGATATTTGCATTAATGAGCATGTGTACAAGTGTACCGAATAAAATGGCCACTGAATGTAAAACGGAAAACAGTATAACACATAGTGCAGGCCCTTCGACCAGCATCATGGGCCAATTTTTTAACCCACTCCGATCAATCTAACATATCCCTCCAATTTTCTTTTATCTATGTGCCTAAAGTCTCTTAAATGTCCTTAATATTCCCACACCACCACTCCTGGCAGGGCATTCCATACATCCACCACTCTTTGTGTAGGAACCTGCCTCTGACTAGCTGCCTATAGTTTCCTCTAATCACCTTAATATTATGCCCTCTCGTATTAACCATTTCTTCCCTGGGAAAAAGGTGCTGGCTGTCCACTCCATCAATGCCTCTTATCATCATATACATTTCTATCAAGAAAATATGATAACAATTCAAAGTATATCATGGGTGATGGATATAATCTTCTTTTTACTTCTTTCTTTGATAAAAGTACACCCTTGGTGGACTGAAATAGCAGCCATCCAAGGTTTTAGAGACCTAAAAAAATGTTTTATTATTCTAGATGTTGCCAAACATGCTCATAAGACTATTGGGCACGTATGGTATTGGTATATGTGTATTATTGTCACATGTACCAAGATACAGTGAAAAGCTGGTTTTGTATACAGTACTGTCTATGCAGATCAAATCATTGCAAGGTGTAGTGTTGAGCTAGAAAGTGAAACAATAACAGTGCAGAATAAAGTGTAAAAGCTACCAAAAAAGTGCAGTACAGATAAATGATATTATGTGCAGGAACCCCACCACCCAGGACAAGCCCTCTTATCATTGTTACTATCAGGAAGGAGGTACAGAAGCCTGAAGCCACACGCTCAGTGATTTAGGAACAGCTTCTTCCTCTCTGCCATCTGATTTCTAAATGGACTTTGAACCCAAGAACAATATCTCACTCAACACTCAGGACCTGACGAAGGGTCTCGGCCTGAAATGTCGACTGTACCTCTTCCTAGAGATGCTGCCTGGCCTGCTGCGTTCACCAGCAACTTTGATGTGTGTTGCTTGAATTTCCAGCATCTGCAGAATTCCTTGTGTTTATGTAACAATATCTCACTACTGTTTTATTTCTGAGTTTTTGGGCTACTTATTTTAACTTAACTATTTAATAGACTATATATATATATACTTAATGTATTTCAGTTTTCTTTCTCTATATTTATTGATCATGTATTTCATTATACTGCTGCCATACAGTTAACAAATTTCATGACATATGCCAATAATATTAAATTTGATTCTGATTCTGAAGATCATAAGGATGTAGAATGTGAGGCCAAGAGTCCATCCCATCATACATGAGGTCTGTTCAAGAGACTGATATACTGTCATTAAGTCTGACAGTATGTGCTTTCAGGCTTTTGTATCTTCTGTCCTATGAGAGAGGAGAGGAGAGAGAATGTCTGGGGCGGGTGGTTTACTGAGGTAGCCAAAGGTTTCGACAGAGTGCACAGAGGGGAGAATGGCTCCTGAATGTGCTGAGCACAATGAGCTGAATGTGCCTACAACTTCCTGTAGTTTTTTGCTGCCACTTGCAGAACAGTTGCCATAACAAGCAACTATGCAACCAGACAGAAAGCTTACTATGGAGCATCGATAAAAATTAGTAGGGCTTGATGGGAACATGTCAAATGTCTTTAGCTTCTTGAGGAAGCTTTCTTGGCCATAGCATCTACATGGTTGGACCAGGGCAGGCTGTTGGTGATGTTCACGGCTAGAAATTTGAGTATGGGAATTTTTTTTTTCATTTTCATTACCATTTCTGTATTGGCATATCAGCCAGCATACAGTAAATGTGTGGAACAGAACAAGTCTGGTTACGTCATTAGCTTTGCTAGTCTACCAAGAAGAATCGATTTTATTCTAAGGTATTTGTCAGAATCTTAACATGATTTTAGAAAGTAGTTTCACTAGGAATATGGACAAACACTGAGCCAAGTTTAAGTGTCAGATTGTTAACAGAAATTGTGTCATGGGAGCCATCTAAACAAAGATACAAAATACTGTTTTACCGGTATTTGAGATTTCAATTTCTTTTGCAAATTAATTAATTACACATTTTTATTTATTATACCAATGAAAATCTTATAATTTGCGTATATATCTGTTAAGCTTTGAAACAAATGAATGTGTTTTAGATACAAAATAATTTGGTTAGAAGCTGGCCTCTAACTTCTCCTCATCTGCCTATCACTTCCCTCTGAAGCCCCCCCTCATTCTCTTTCTCATATGGTCTACTCTCCTCTCCTATCAGATACCTTCTTCTCTGGCCCTTTACTTTTCCCACTCACCTAGCTTCACCTGTCACCTTCTAGCTAGCCTCCTTCCCCTCCCGCTACTTTTTCATTCTGGTGTCTTTCCCCCTTCCTTTCCAGTTCTGAAGAAGGGTCTCGGCCTGAAATGTCAACTGTTCATTCATTCCTCTCCATAGGTGCTGCCTGATCTGCTGAGTTCCTCCAGCATTTTGTGTCTGTTGATTTGATTAATTTGCCTATTTTTATAGATTTCAATATATGTGAATTACAGACCAGCTCCTGCATTGATTGTCTTTGATCGAGTCACATGTCAATTAAACATCATGAATCCTTATTTTCCCACTTACATGCAACGGTACTTCTCAGTGTCACATGCTTATCAAATGCCCATTTCTTAGTTATGTTTATTTTCACACTTTGAGAGGAGTGATTTTAATTCCTACTTCCTGTTTGCTGATTAGTACTTTCTGTACCTGTTCAGTCATGCCACTTCACAACTTTTAAATTTTAAGGAAATCAGCTCTGAGATATTTACAAATAAGGAGGGGTGGTATTTCTACACAATATCTGATTGACAGATAGGACAGAATTGTGAAGTTTTTATTATATTGCAAGATTGCCTGTTTGATTGCTTGTGATTATTCTGTGATTTATTTGGTAGTAAAGAATGCAAAAGTAGAGGAGAGGTGTAAATCTTCAGTGAAGTCATTCAAAAACAAACTTATCCTAGATTTTTGCAGTGAAAGTGAAGGAATTGTCTTTACGATGGTTCTTGTGAGATTAATAACAAATGATTTTTTTATCCAATAATATTAGAGGGTGATAATCACATCACATCTTCTCTTAATATAATTAACTTTTAAACTCTTCATTTTCATTTATAACTTATTATTATTCATTGTTTTCTGAATTATCATATAAATATCTGAAAGTAATTTTACTGTTAATCTATATCTCCAATTATGTTATGGTTTATTATTCAGATAGAAGTCTCTTGTGCAAGTGGTATGAAGGCCATCTGATAATAATCAAATGGAAGGACAGAGTATATAGGAAGAAATAACGGGAGCCTGTCAAAGCAGTAAGGTGATAATCGGAGGATTTTTATCTGCATATATGCAGAGAAAGTTAGATGGGCAAAGGCATAAATCAGGAATTCTTTGTGAGTTTTCAGAATCATTTAAGGTGCTTGGGAGTAGGTACAGAGGAGATGTCAGGGGTAAGTTTTTTACTCAGAGAGTGGTGAGTGCGTGGAATGGGCTGCCAGCAACAGTGGAGAAGGCGGATACGATAGGGTCTTTTAAGAGGCTTTTGGGTAGGTACATGGAGCTTAGAAAAATAGAGGGCTATGGGTAACCCTAGTAATTTCTAAGGTAGGGACATGTTCAGCACAACTTTGTGTCCCGAAGGGCCTGTATTGTGCTGTAGGTTTTCCATGTTTCTATTTCTTAGGATAGCAAGTTCTGGGTCCAGAGAACCATCAAATTCAAGAGCTGGTATTACACAACCTGATGAAATTAATTAATACCCTCTCTGTGAACATGGATCCGGGTAGCAGCAGTCATAATATGCATGAACTTTACATTCAGTTTGAAGTAGAGAAGAGTGGGCCCAGGATTAGATTTTAAGCCCAAATAATTCTGTTATAAGGTCTCAAAGCAGATCTTGCTCAAGTGAGTTGGAAAATTAAATTTAGGGATCGATCAATTGAGATGCAGTGGCAAGCATTTAAGCAGATCTTTTAGTATACGTGGAAGAGATACAATCCAATGAGAATTAATAAATTTCATGGTCTCTACAACTCATGTACTCAGCATTATTTAATTATTTATGATTTTCTTGCAGTTTGTCTTCTTTTGCACATTACTGTGAATGCCTCGAGTGATGGGGTGGAGATATGTCTCTGCCGAAGGAGCAGTAAGGCACTTCTTTCCTTCGCTAGTCTGCAGGTCATCCTTGGGGAAGGTCTGGCATCTGCTTAGCCCCCCCTTCCCAATCAGGGTCATATGAAGCCAGGGGAGCAGGGTGGTGGATGGTCGTTTGAGCAGCTGGAGCACATCACAAGTCCTGGTTATGCGATCGGTGATGCCAGGCAGACAATCTCTGAAGAGTAAAGACACTGCCCAGAAGAAGGCAATGACAAACCAGTTCTGTAGAAAAAATTGTCAGGAACAATGATGGTCATGGATGGACCATGATCACCTACATCATATGACACAGCACATAATAATGATGATGATGACTATGAATTCCTGCAAGGAATTGAATCTCAGGATAGTATATGGTCACATATATGTATTTTGATAATACATTTACCTTGAACTTTGAAAGAAAAATTCCAAGGGGACAACCTATCATTTCTGTTTAAATAAAATTTAACAGTAGCATCTAATTTAATTTAAAAAAGAACATGTTTGCCCTTCGCCCTTGACAAAGAATGGTGGCAGGTCAGAAAATAAGACAATAAAAAAGACAGCAAAAATTAATATGTAAGGAATAATTAGAGTACAAAACGAATTTAGAGAATTGAAAACAAAGATTTAGAGTTTCTATGATTCTTTAAAAAGAAAAAAAAAACAAAGTGACTACTGGTCCTAAAGCGAATGAATATAGAGAAATAGTAATGGGAAATAAACACAAGTGATTCTACAGATGCTGGAAGTCTCGAGTAACACATGCAAAATACTGGAGGAGCCCAGCAGGTCAGGCAGCATTTATGCAAATGAACGAACGGTGATTTTTTGGGTCAAGACCCTTCATCAGGACAATAAAGTATAATAAAGGACTATAATAAGGACAAAAAATGGAAAATAAAGAGATATGAGATGAAAATAACAGTTATTTTGTATTGGCCTTCACTATAAAAGATACGAATGACATTCCAGAAATAAATGTAAATTAGGAATTGGAAGAGAGAGAATAAATCTGAAGAATTGCAGTCATCAGGGAGTGGTTCTGAGAAACATTCAAAACTGCAGGCCGAGAAATCTCTTGTGTCTCAATGGACTCCCTTTTCAAAATGAGGGGCTTTGGTTTTAGTTTTGAAAAATCGTTTCAGGAAATATTCCAAAATTGTAAGTGTAACTCCTTTATTCAAAAAGGGGTGGGAATCAGGTAGGGAGGAAACTACAGGCCAGTTAGGTTATAGGGACAAAGCTTGACATGATTATTAAAGAGATACTAGCAAGGCAGCTAAGAAACCAAAAGGTAACCAAACTAATTCAAAATGGGTTTGTAAAAAGTAAATGATGCTTGACCAATCTATTGACTTCTTTGAAGAAGTTTTATGTGAAAAAAGGGGAGCCAGTGGATAATTATACTGAGAACACCAAAGGGTGCTAAATTGAAGATCATTGTGGAAAATTGTAGAACGATGCATACTGGCATGAAAAGAAGATAGGTTAGCAATAGGAAACAAAAGTTATGTACAAATGGGTCTCTGGTTGCTGAGATGGAATAGAACATAGAACATAGAATAGTACAGCACAGTACAGGCCCTTCGGCCCACGATGTTGTGCTGACCCTCAAACCCTGCCTCCCATATAAGCCCCCACAATAATTGGTACCTCAATGAGATTGATGCTGAGATCTTAGCTTATTAACATTTATACATATATCTTGGATGAAAGGACCAAAAGTTGCTAAACTTGTAGATGACGCAAAGGTAGGTATGGAGGTCAGTTGTATAGAAGACATAATGAGGCTACAAAGGATAATTGAACTGGCAAAAATCTGGCAAATTAAGTCTTATTTTGGGAAGATGCAAAATGATTGCCCATTATGACAAGTAAAACAAGAAAATCAAAATGCTGGAGGAACTCAGCGGATCAGGCAGCATCTATGGAGGGGAATAAGCAGTTGATTTTTCTGGCTGATATCCTTCATCAGGTCTGTAAAGGAAGGGGAAAAGGCCAAAATAAGAAGGTGGGAGGAGGGAAAGGAGTACAAACTGCCAAGAGATAGGTGAAACCCGGTGATGGGGAAAGTGAGTGGGTGGGGGAGAGGTGATGAAGTAGCAGGCTGGAAAGTGATAGATGGAAGAGACAAAGGGTTAAAGAAGAAGGAATCTGATCGGAGAGGACTATGGGAGAAAGTGAAGGAGGAGGAACATCAGAGAAGTGATGTGCAGGTGAGGAGAAGAGGGGGATTGGAGGCAAGCCGGACTGGGGGATGGAAAAAGAGAAAAGTGGTAGGGGGTAGACATGACCAGAAGTTAGAGAAATTGATGTTCATGCCATCAGGTTGAAGGCCATCCAGACAGGACATGAGGTGTTGCTCCTCCAACCCGAGAGTGGCCTCATTATGGCAGTAGAAGATGCCATGGCCTGACACGTTGGAATGGGAATGTGAAGTAGTAGAATATTGAGAATAATATTGAACGTGCTCAACAAAGAAGCCCCCCACCTATGTCAGTCTCATCGATTTCCAGAACCTGTAAAATCTCTTGTGTTTAAAAGAAGAAATATTATGTACGTGGTAAGAGATTGCAAAGCTCCAAAATGCAGAGGCATTTCGTTGTCCAAGTGCAAGATTTGCAGAAGAATAGTATTCAGGAACTGTATTAGGAAAAATGAAAGAATATTATTGCATGGAAATTGAATACTAAAGTAAGGAGATTATAGGGGAGTGATGAGACCATGTGGTACCATAGTGAGTGGGACACCATGGCAGTGTGTGCAATGCTACTCTAGCCCAAGGCATCAAGGTTTGGAGTTCAATTCTGACAATACCTGTAAAGAGTTGTATATCCTGTCCATGAATGAATGGGTTACCTCTGGGTGCTCGGATTTTCTCCCACGTTCCAAAAATGTACTGCTTAGTAAGTTAATTGGTTATTGTAAACTGTCCTGTGATTAGGCTAGGGTTAAATAGATAGGTTACTTGGTGGTGTTGCTCGTTGGGCAATTAGGACCTGTTCTGTCCTGTATCCTTAAATAAAAGGATAAAAATAAAATCTGAATATAGTATATTGTGTAGTCTCCTAAATTAAAGATTAAAGATTAAAGTCTGCCACGAGCCTTGTGGCCCATCAGGCCGGTGCTTATGCCGGTTTCCGTTGTGTGATGTGACTGAGAGTATGAGACTCCCCCGCCCCCGGATAGGACACCAGTCTATCGCAAGGTTAACCCCCAGCATTTTTGCTGGTACCCATTCTCAGCTGGGTAGACTGGAGCATTGTGTGGTTAAGTGCCTTGCTCAAGGACACACACTGCCCCGGCCGAGGCTCGAACCCACAACCTTCAGATCGCTAGTCCAACGCCCTAACCACTTGGCCACACGCCACCTAAATTAAAGGAAACTCTAAATGTATTGGAAACAATTCAGAGGAGTTTGTTTGTCCAATATCAGGAAAGGAAGGTGAGGGCCTTAATGAAGAATGCCACCTTCCTGAGGCATCGCTATTTGAAAATGTCCTCAATGGTGGGGAGACTCGTGCCTACGACAGAGTTAGCTGAGCCTACTACCCACAGCAGGTTTTTCTGATGCTATGCCTCTATACCAGGCAGTTATGTAATCAGTCAGAATGCGCTCCATGTTAGATTTGTAGAAGTTTGCTCAAATCTTTGGTGACATGCCTAATATTTCACCTTCTATATAACTTCTGCTTCCCAGGGCAAGATACACACACACAAATTTTACATGGCTATAATAAAAACTTACAGATTTTCAGTACTTTCCCAAATTTAATTTAATTCCCCGCCACCCCCACTCTGCTATCATGAAATGTAAGATTGAGTGTCAAAGTTCCCCACCATTAGTTAACTCCAACTGTGTCAAAATCATCTTGCATTCTCAAGTTTAGTTTGGTTGTTGAAGAAAATAAACAAATGGGGGAATACTTTTAAAATGCTGCTTTCTTTGTCATTCAACTGTAATTCTGACTCAGTTTGTAATGGTCCAGATGTTGGATGACATCAGCATAAACATTTATATTATCCATGATTGACTATTATTGTTCCTTGGTCATTGGCACAAGAGGCCTTAAGGAAATACAGCAGGTGTAAACTATTTAGCTCCTCAAGCTTGCTCTTCCATTCAATGAGATCAAAGATGACCTTCTACCTGAAGATATTGTTTTCTTGCTTTGTTTGCTAATCTTTTGATTCCCTTAATTTGGAGGAAACTCTTGACCACTGTTTTGAATGAACTTTATGAAAGAGGATTACTAAGACTCATCACTGTCAGTGCAGAAATTTCTCCTCATTCTCAGTCCTAAATGGCTTGCTCCTTTTTTGAGATGTTGACCTCTAGTCCTAGATCTCAGCCAGAGGCAAAATCTTCTCTATATCTTCCCAGCTGACCTGTTTTTAACATTTTTTTCATATTTCATTGAAGTCCACGTTCATTTTTCTTAAGAAATGAGCTTAATCTTTTCTCCATCATTCTTACATGCTAGGCCTTCCATTCAAGGATCCCATCTTGTGAATCTTTGCAGAAATTCCTTTAAAAAAAGGGCATCTTTTTAGGGGCAAGAATACCAAACTGATCACACCAAGCCTTTGTAAAATTACAATAAGAAGTCTTTACTTTTGTGTTTAAATCCTCCACTAACTAAAGCGAACATGTAATTTGCCTTTCACATTGTCTGCTGCATGACTTAAAAAATGATATTTATTTATTTTAAATATAGAAATGCTCAACAGGTGAAGGAACTTCTGTAGATAGAGAAGTGGTTAATGCTTTAGGCTTGGAGCCCTTCAAAAGAAGTTCACGTTTCATTGTCATTCAACCAGAGACAAGAATACAGCCAAATGAAAGTGTACCTTTGGGGCCAAGGTGCAAATCACATAACTAACAGTCACACATAGCACAAGCACCATAGGGCACATATAATTACAATAGCAGAAAAAAACATATAGTTGCAAACAAATACATAATCCAAGTCCTTGAGTGTGCAGATTGATGGTACATGCGATGTTGTCCTGGAGTCACGTTCCTCAAGAATGTGCTTGTACAACTGCAGATGAGTGCAATCCAGCTTGTTTTCCACTGAGTGATCACTGACAGTAGGGGCCAGCCCCCAACCCGGCACCCCTGTAAAATATTAACTGTTCCTCTTTCCACAAATGCTGCTTAACATTCTGAGTTTTTTCCCCAGCACCTTCCGGTTTCATTTCAGATTTCACCCATCTGCAATTATTATTTTTTTCACTTGCTTGGTTTCAAGGACTTGAGCACAAGGGCACCGAATTTCTTTTGCATATCAACACTTTTCAGTCTTCTGCCAGTTGACCTTACCAACATAATAATTATGAACATGAATAGGACTCGAATATTGCAAACTCGAATATTAACTAGATTGAGATATAGTCACTGTCTTTTCTACACAGCTACCTGATATTTTTGGGAAAAAATGCTACCTTTTGCATTAATTATTGCTGAAATAATTCAATTAACTCTGGAGTAATTGACATTTCAATACAATTGCAAACTTGATGGTTAAATGTATACTTTACACACCAGTATTTTAATTTGTAAACTATTGCAGTGAAATGGACAAGGCCTGCATTTTAATACATTGGTGATGAAACAGATGCAGAAATTAGGTCCCTGGGTAATAATTTTTGAACTTGATGCAATTTCACTAGATCTCATTCAGAAGAGTTTTATTTTTTTCTACAAGGTCGATAATAATGCTTGGCCCTTTTATTTGTGAAACTGGGAACAGTAGGTTTTTCAGGACAGGAGTGGAGAGGAAAGATTTTGATTACCCGCCCCCCCCTCCGAATGTTTCCCCCTTGCATTCTCTTCACCCCGGTTCTCGTTGTGCAGGGGTTGCGTGGCGCGACGCGGGCGGAGTGCGAGTGCGAGAGCCACGGTCACACAGAGGATAGATGAGCACCAGTGGAACCCGGCTAGCCGTGTAAATGCCGGAGTGTCAGCGCCCGCACCGCATCTCGCAGGTTGGGTACTCGTTTCTTGCATCCGCCTTTCGAGGTCGCGTGGGCTTTTTTTTTAATATTTCGCCATTCCCTCGGAAGGGGCTTTAACTTTTGGTTGTCATTTCTTCTAAGCGGTTCTTAAAGCGAGCACACCATCAGACACACTGCAATAATCCTGGGAATTTTTTTTATCACTCTCCCCCTCCCCTCGTCTTTTGTAACTTTGGGATGGGTCCAGAGCTGTGGTGGAAGCTGTTCCCCATACCCGATGGTATAAAGTAAATTAGCCCTGCCCACTGAACGCCGAGTTCATCTGCTTAGTTAGCGTTTGCTTTTTCTTCAGGGCGACTGAAGGCCATTGCACAAGGACAAATTCAAAAGTCTGCGATTTTGCCACGGTTCCCGGGCGCGAAGCTCGCATTGTGTCCTGCCCGTGGCTTGAAAAGGTGGCGTGAAGCCGATCCTGATTTTGTTGTTTTAAATCTTGTGCCATGTAGTGAATTCGGGAGACCGAGATGGATGTAAACGGAGTTTCTCAGTGTCGGGAGAACGGGAGCCTGGAGCCCATCCCCCACGCTCAGGGGTCTGGAGGCAGCGGCTGTCAGCAGCAGCAACAACACCACCACCAGCAGCAGCAGGATGGGCAGCAAGAGGAGAGGGCAACTCTCACTGACAGCCACAGTCAGGAGAAGAGGCAAGCAAATGAGCAGGAAGACAAGAAGGTAAGGATAGTCTTACTTTTAATTTACAGATTCAAACACATTTTAAAAATGCATTGTCTTCTACTGAATAGGGAATGCCACAAAATTGTGTGGAACAAGAAGTATTTAATTTCACTGGCTGTTAAGGGCATTACTGATTGTGAATGATCAATAGGAAGTAGAAATGTTCAAGACTATAACAAAATTGTGTGTAAACCCCATGGAACAAGCAGCTTTTCCCATTTCACCGGCTGTTAAAGGCATTAGTGAATGTGGTAATTGTGAATGATGAATTATGAAGAATACGACAATGCTTTGTTTTACAAGGTGAGCATTAAATAACAATATATTTGTGGATATTGTTTTAAGGTTGCAATTTCAAAATTATAGAATATGAAAATTTGGAGGTGTTAATTGTTAAAAGGGATAGGAGCCTTAGGTCTCACACCACTAGGTTCAGGAACAGTTCTAACCCTTCAACCATCAGACTCCTGAACCAGTGAGGATTGCTTCACTTACCTCAATGCTGAACTGATTCCACAACCTATGGACTCACTTTCAAGAACTCTCATTTGTTATGTGCTTTGCCATGTGACATGGGCCATCATGGCCTTTCCATGACCAAGAATGTTGTTGGCAAATTTTTCTGCAGAAGTGGTTTACAGGATGAGTGACCCCAAGCCTTATCAGTACTCTTCAGAGATTGTCTGCTTGGTGTCAGTGGTCGCATAACTGGGACTGTGATATGCACCAGCTGTTTATATGACCATCCATCACCTGCCCCCATGGTTTCATGTGACCCTGATTGGGGGTTGGGGAGCTAAGCAGGTGCTACACCTTGCCCAAGGGTGACCTGCAGGTAAGCGGAGGGAAGGAGCGCCTTAAACCTCCCTTGGTAGAGACGTATCTCCACCCCGCCTCCCAACTCAAGAACTCTACAATTCATGTTCTTAATATTTATTTATTATTTTATTTTATCTTTTGCATATTGATTTTTTTGTCTGTGTGCAGCTTGTCATTGATTCTATTGTTTGTCTTTGTATTTACTGTGAATATCTACAAGAAAGTGAATCTCAATAAAGTGTATGGTGACAAAAGTACTTAGATAATAAATTTACTATGAACTTTGACCTAAGATATTGATATGGCATATCTCCACCAGAGGCATTGATTTGTTGGACATAAATTGGTGCTTGTATAGTAAAACAGCCCAATGATTGGCTGCATGCAAAATATTATCAGTTGCTTGTTTGTGAAGACCACTCAAGCGAATTCTTGACCTATTGTGTAATTTTGTAACGTTTGCTGAAGATTCTTCATCTTCATCTTCATCTCAAGTTTGTGATATTTATTGGGTATTTTTTTTTGTATTTACCATTTGTTGTCTTCTGTACTCTGAACACCCAAGTTAGGTGATATTTCATTGATTCTGTTATGGTTATTATTTTATAAATTTATTGAATATGCCCACAAGAAAATGAATCTCAGTGTTGTATATGGTGACATATATGTACTTTGATAATAAAATTTACTTAAACTTTGAAGATTTGACTTTTTCTATCTAAAAGTTTTATTTAGGTCATAGGAAGCATTTCTGTGCCATTTTTCCAAACCATGTTTAGCTTTAACGAAACAAAACTAGAAAGAATAAGCTAATGTTTTTGAATTTATATAAACAAAATGTATCTATACACAGGTTCAAAATTCAAAGTAAATTTATTACCACAGTACATATATCTCACCGAATACTATCCTAAGATTCATTTTCTTGCAGGCACTCACAGTAGAACAAAAAAGTCCAATAGAATCAATGAAAAACTATACACAAAGAATGACAAACTGTGCAAATATAAAAAGAAACAAGTAATAATAAATGAACAAGTAAATAAGTGATGGTTTGAACATGAGTTGCAAAGTCCTTGAAAGTGAGTCATAGGTTGTGTTCAATGATCATGTGATATCTATTCGTTATATTAGACAGGTATCCAGAATGGTTAGGCTGGCTAGGCTTGTACTTGCTGAAGTTTGTAAGAGTAAGTGGCAACTTGACTGAAGCACAATAGAATTTGGGGGGGCTGTACAAGCTGGATGTGGATCTGTGCTTTCTTTTCAGGGAAAGTCTACAACTAGAGGTAATTTTTGAAGTTTTGAGACTAAAATCCTCGTTGTCCTTTAAAGACAGCGATGAGAGGATTTTGATTTTGTCTGAAGGTCATGAGTCTATGGATACTCTTCAACAAAAGGCAGGGGAAGAAGAGGTTTTGAATTTTTTTGTTATGGCAAATACAGAAGGTGAAATATCACTAAGGAATACGGAGTTCATGTGATTATTGGATCAGCAATATTACTCATTGAGCACACTAATTAGTTTTTTTTTGCATTTGCACAATTTGTTTTCTTTTGCCCATTGATTGTTTGCCAGTCTTTGCTTGTGTGTAGATTTTCATTGATTCCATTGTATTTCTTTGTTCTACAGTGAATGCCTGCAAGATAATGAATGTTAAGGCATTTATTAAATTTATTTGAACTTTGAATGCTGGAGCGGGCTCAAGCCCAAGTGCTCTTGTTCAAGTTCACATGTTCTTATGAATATTAGATCATGATATACTATGAAAGATACATAATACACTGCTATACGTAATGCATTATGTATATAAGAAAATAATAAAACGTATTTCGACCTGCCACAATTTGCTATCACCACAACAGATTCTCAGTGGATACAATCTTCCTGACCCCATTCTAATTTGGAGCACCATACTAGAGTAAAACACACGCCAATTTTATCGATTTCAGCTCAGTGTTCAAGACCATCATTCCCTCAGACTTCAAAGCCTAGGTCTCCGTACCTCTCTCTGCAACTGGATCCTTATCTTCCTTATTGGGAAATCACAGTCAGTGTGTATAGGGAATAACTTCTCCTTGCTAACTATCAACACAGGTGCACCTCAATGATTTGTGCTTAGCACCCAGTTCTACTCTTTCCACATTCATTACACTGTGGCTAGGCACAGCTCAAACATTATCTAAAAATTTGCAGATGATGCCACTGTTGTTGGCAAAATCCTCTGATGGCAATGAGGAGACTTACAGGAGAGAGCTTGATTAGTTAGTTGAGTGGTGTTGCAATAACAACCTCGTACTCAACGTCAAAAAGATCAAGGAACTCTTTGTGGACTTAAGCAAGGGGAAGTCAGGAGAACACACAGCTGCCCTTAATCAAGGGGACAGCAGTGGAAAGGGTGAGCAGGTTCAAGTTCCTGGAAGTCAACATCTCAGAGGATATATCCTGGGCCCAACCCGCTGATTGTATGAAACATGAAGAAGGCATGCCAGCTGCTCTACTTCATTATATGTTTGAGGAGATTGATAGGTCACCAAAAAACTGCTGCATGTTTCTATAGATGTCACCTGGAAAACATTCTGAGTGATTGCTGGTATGGAGCCTCCAGTGTACAGGATTAAATCGCAAGAGGCTGCAAAGGGCTATAGACTCAGTCTGCTTCCTCACGGGTGCAACCTCCCCACCATCAAGGATGTCTCAAGAGGCAGTGCTTCAAGAAGGCAGCATCCATCGTTAAAGATCCTCACCATCTGAGACTTTAAACAATCACAAATTTCTACAGATGTACCGTGGCAAGCAATCTAACTAGCTACATCACCATCTGGTATGGGGGCTGGGTGGGTGGCTACCACACAGGATTGAAATAAGCTACAGAAAGCTGTACGCTTAGTCTGTTCCATCATGGCCATGGGTCCCTGTAGTATCCAGGACACCTTCAAGGAGCAATGCCTCAAAAAGGCAGCGTCCATCATTAAGAACCCCTGTTACCCTGGACATGCCCTCTTCTCATTGTTACCATCAGGAAGGAGGTACAGGAACCTTAAGGTGCTCAATCAATGATTCAGGAATAGCTTCTTCCCCTCAGCCATCCAATTTCTGAGTGGACATTGAACCCATGAACACTTTTACTACTTTTTTTGTTTTATTTTTGCACTATTTATTTAATTTATTATATATATATTTACTGTACCTTTACTGTAATTCAGTTTTTTTTCTCTATTAGTACTTATTGCATTGTGATTGTATTATTGCTGCTGCTAAGTTAACAAATTTCATGGCTTATGCCGGTGATATTAAACGTGATTCTGAGTCCCCTCTTTGTGTTACCACCATCAGAAGAGGTGTACTGAAAAATTTAGGAACAGCTTCTTCCGCTCCACAATCAGATTCCTTGAACTGTTGAGACTACTTTACCTTATTTTTGCATTATTTATTTACTTTTGTACTTTATAGATTTGATATTTTTTCACTTTACTACTGCTGCAAAAAAACAAATTTCATGTCATAATCAGAATCAGGTTTATTATCACTAGCACACGTATATCAAGAATAAGTCAGTGATAATAAATTTGATTCTGATCTCTATGTGAAATTAAAGATACAGGTTGAGTTACTCCTTATCTGAAATTCCAAAATCCAAGAACCTTCGAAGTCTGAAATTTTTTTGTGCACTGATATGACGTCACAAATGGAAAGTTCCGCAAGGTGCTTGGAAGGTTCCCAGACAATGTGTTCCACGGACAGTTCCGAGAAGTGACCTCACATCTGTAAAGAACAGAAGTCAATAAAAAATAGGAAAAAACTGCATTGAAGTGAAAAATGATCTTGACTATGTATTGAAAGAATGGATTCATCAGCGTCAGAGTGAACATATGCTGATCATGAAACGAGCAAAGATCTATCACAACAAATTGAAAATTAAAAGTATTTGTGAATATTCCGTAGGCTGATTGCAGAAATTTAAGAAAATGTATAGCGTTAAATTTTTAAAGATAAGATAAAGCATTTGCTGATCACAAAGCTATGGGAAATTCATTGATGAATTTGCAAAGATTGCCACTGATGAAAGTCTAACACCAGAACAAATTAACAGTGCTGATTGTTTTCGTATCTTACATAAGACCTTTATATATAAAAAAATGAAATATAGAAAGGGTGTAATGTATCATCGCTGCAGCTATCATCTGAGTGGACAGAGTCAGAGTGGTGATCTTGAGCAAAGCAGCTCTTCGAGGCTTCAATGAAGAGAGCCTTCACTCAGAGAAAGCAAAAGAAAAGGTCTAGGTAACACACATCAAAGTTGCTGGTGAACGCAGCAGGCCAGGCAGCATCTATAGGAAGAGGTACAGTGGACGTTTCGGACCGAGACCCTTCGTCAGGACTAACTGAAAGAAGAGATAGTGAGAGATTTGAAAGTGGGAGGGGGAGGGGGAGATCCGAAAATAGGGAGAGATTTGAAAGGGAGATTTTCGAAATTGGATCTCCCCCTCCCCCTCCCACTTTCAAATCTCTCACTATCTCTTCTTTCAGTTAGTCCTGAGGAAGGGTCTCGGACCGAAACGTCGACTGTACCTCTTCCTATAGATGCTGTCTGGCCTGCTGCGCTCACCGGCAACTTTTATGTGTGTTGATATTAATTTGGATACTGTTGGGGGGGAATGATCTAACAGAGGAAAGTCACAGTGGCTGGGTTTCTGGCACTGACCTCTGCCCCTGTGACTCAGAAGGGTGGGGGGGGGAGATGCATGCGGTGGTGATAGGGGATTCGTTAGTCAGGGGAATGTACAGGAGGTTTTGTGGGCAAGAATGAAATTCCTGGATGGTATGTTGCCTCCTGGGTGCCATGGCCTGGGTCGTCTCTGATTGAGTCCTCATCATTCTAAGTGGGAGGGTGAATAGCCAGAGGTCGTGCTCCATGTAGGTACCAGTGAGGTAGGTAGGACGAGCGACGAGGTTCTGCATAGGAAATTCAGGGAGTTAGGTGCTAAGTTAAAGGGCAGGACCTCCAGGGTTGTGATCTCAGGATTGCTACCCATACCATGTATTAGTAAGGTCAGAACCAGGAAGATTATATAGTTTAATATGTGGGTAAGGAGTTGGTTTAGGAGGGAGGGCATACATTTTTGGATCATGAAGCTGTCTTCCAGGAAAGATGGAACATGGGCAGAAGGGATGGTTTGCACCTGAACTGGAGGGGGTCTAATATCCTAGTGGGAAAGCAACACACACAAAATGCTGGAGGAACTCAGCAGGCCAGACAGTATCTATGGAAAAGAGTACAGTTGACGTTTCGGGCCAAGACCCTTCATCATGACTCAAGTTTGTTAATGCTGCATGGTAGGGTTTAAACTGGAGTTGCAGGGAGAGGGGAACCAGAGCACCAAAACAGTTAGTGGAGTGTTTGTGGAGGCAGATGTTGGTAAACCTCAGATAAATTAGGAATCAAAAGGTTGAGCATAGTGTGACTACTGTTCTGAGCTGCCTATATTTTAATTCAAGAAGTATCCTAGGAAAGGCAGAGGAAACAGAAGCAATGTATATTGAGGAGAGGCTTTTAATTGGGCAAAATTGCTGTCAACAGGATGAGTTGCAATGTAAAAGGTGGACAAAATCAAAAAGAGTGAATACAGGACTGCAGGTGTTATATTTAAATGTGCACAGTAGACGGAATAAAGTAGAAGAACATGTAGCACAGTTGCAGATTGACAGGTATGACTTGTAGGCATCACTGAATCATGGCTGAGAGAAGTTGATACCTGGGAACTTGAAGTCCTAGGGTACACATTGTATCGAAAGGACAGGCAGGAAAGCAGAGGGGCCAGTGCTGGTAAAAAGTGACATAGGATTGGAAGGTGTTGAGTCATTGTGGACAAAGCTAAGGAACTGCAGGAGTAAAAAGACCCTGATGGGAGTTGTATATGGACCCCCAAACGGTAGTAAGGATGCAGTCTACAAATTACAATGGGAAATTGAAAATTCATGCCAAAAGGGCAATGTTAAAATAGTCTTAGGGGGTTTCAATATGTTTGTAGATTGGGAAAATCAGGTTGGTGCTGGATTCTAGGAGGGAGCGTTTCTAGAGTACCTACGAGATTGCTTTTTAGAGCAGCCCGTAGTTGAGCCAACCAGAAGATCAGCTATCCTGGATGGAGTGTTGTGCAATTAACCATAATTGATCTGAGAGCTTAAGGTAAAAGAACCCTTGGGGCAGTGATCATAATATGGTCAAATTCACCCTGAAATTTGAGAAGGAGAAGCTAAAGTCAGAGGTATCAGTGTTACAGTGGACGAAAGGGAATTATAGAGGTATGATAGAGGAGTTGGCCAGGATTGATTAGAAAAGAACACTGGCAGGGATGATGGCAGAGCAGCTATGGCTGGAATTTCTGGAAGCAATTCAGAAGGCACGGGACGTATACATCCGAAAGAGGCAGAGATATTCTAAAGAAAACATAACACAACTGTCAAAGCCAACATAAAAGCCAAAGAGAAGGCATATAATAGAGAAAAACTAATGGGAAGTTAGAGGATTGGGATGCTTTTAAAGAGCAACAGAAGACAACTAAAAAAAAAAGTCATTGACAAGGTAAAGATGGAATACAAAAGTAAGCAAGTGAATAATATCAAAGGCGATGCCAAAACTTTCTTCAAATACATAAAGTGTAAAAGAGAGGTGAGAGTGGATATCGGATCACTGGAAATTAATGCTGGAGAGGTAGTAATTGGGCCCAAGGAAATGGCAGATGATCTGAATAAGTATTTTGTATCAGTATTCACTGTGGAAGAGATTTAGCAGTATGGTGGAAGTTCCAGTTGTCAGGGGTCATGAAGTATGTGAAGTTACCATTATGAGAGAGAAGATTCTTGGGAAACTGAAAAGTCTCAAGGTAGATAAGTCACCTGGACTTGTACACCCTGGGGCTTTGAAAGAGGTGGCTAAAGAGATAGTAGAGGCATGAACAATGATCTTTCAAGAATCATGAGATTCTGGAGTAACCATAGACCAGAAGACCATTTGACAGAGGAGCAGTATTAGGCCATTTGGCCCATCTAGTCTGCTCCACCATGCAATCATGGCTGATACTTCTATCCCCTCCTCAGTCCCACTTCCCGGCCTTCATATTATAACCTTTGATGCCATGGCTAATGAAGAACCTACCAATTCCCATCTTAAATACACCTAATAACTAGGCCTCCACAGCTGCCTGTGATAACAAATTCCACAAATACAGCACTAAATACAGGCTAAAGAAATTTCTCAGCATATCTGTTTCAAATGGATGCTGCTCTATCCTGAGGCTGTGTCCTCTTGTTCTAGACTCCCCCATGATGGGAACGGTCCTTTCCACATCTACTCTGTCTAGACCTTTCAAAATTCAGAAGGTTTCAATGAGATCCCCCCTCATTCTTCTAAATTCCAGTGAGTGCACGCCCAGAGCCATCAAACATCCTTCATTTGATAACCCTTTCATTTCTGGAACCATCCTTGTGAACCTCCTCTGAACCCTCTCTAATGCCAGCATATCTTTTCTTGGATAAGGAGCCCCAAACTGTTCACAGTATTCAAGGTGAGGCCTCACCAGTGCCTTATAAAGCCTCAGCATCACATCCTTGCTCTTGTATTCTAGACCTCTTGAAATGAATGCAGACATTCCATTTGATTTCCTGACCGCCGACTCAACCTGCAAGTTAACCTTCAGGATGTTCTGCACAAGTACTCCCAAGTCACTTCGTGTTTCGTATTTTTGGATTTTCTCCCCGTTTAGAAAATAGTGTGCACATTTATCTCTTCTACCAAAGAGCATGACCATGCATTTTCCAACATTGTACTTCATTTGCCACTTCCTTGCCCATTCTCCTAATCTGTCTAAGTCCTTCTGCAGCCTTCTTGTTTCCTCTACACTATCTGACACTCCACCAATTTCTGTATCATCTGCAAACTTGGCAGAATGCCATCCATTCCATCATCTAAATCATTGATGTACTGCATAAAAGAAGTGGTCCCAATGCTGACCTCTGCAGAATACCACTAGTCACTGGCAGCCAACCAGAAAGGGATCATTTTATTCCCATATGCTGCCTCATTCCAATCAGCCAATGCTCTAACCATGCTAGTAATTGTTCTGTAATACCATGAGCTCATAACTTGGTAAGCAGCCTCATGTGGCACATTGTCAATGGCCTTCTGAAAATCCAAATATACAACATCCACTGTATCCCCTTTATCTATCTGACATGTAATCTCCTCAAAGATTTCCAAAAGGTTGGTCAGCCAAGATGTCCCTTAAGGAAACCATACTGACTTTGTCCTATCTTGCCTTGTGTCACCAAGTATGCCATAACCTCATCCTTAATGATTGATTCCAACATCTTCCAAATCACTGAAGTCAGGCTAACTGGTCTATAATTTCCTTTCTGCTGTCTCCCTCCTTTCTTAAAGACTTTAGCTTTGACGTCCCTTGTCAGCCATATTTGTACCATTTTGTCATTTGGGTATTTCTTTGTTTTTGGAATATACCTATCTTACACCCGTGGCATTACAGGAAAGAATCTAGCATAGTTAAAGCAGTGGCTGATTGGCAGGAGGCAAAGAGTGGGTATAAAGGGAGCCTTTCTTTGTTGGCTTCCAGTGACAAGTGGTGTTCCACAGGGGACTGTGTTGGGATTGATTCTTTTTATAGAAAATAGGTGCAGGAGTAGGCCATTTGGCCCTTCGAGCCTGCACCGCCATTCAGTATGATCATGGCTGATCATCCAACTCAGAACCCTGCACCAGCCTTCCCTCCATACCCCTGATCCCTTTAGCTACAAGGGCCATATCTAACTCCCTCTTAAATATAGCCAATGAACTGGCCTCAACTGTTTCCTGTGGCAGAGAATTCCACAGATTCACCACTCTCTGTGTGAAGAAGTTTTTCCTAATCTCGGTCCTAAAAGGCTTCCTCTTTATCCGCAAACTGTGACCCCTCATTCTGGGCTTCCCCAACATCGGGAACAATCTTCCTGCATCTAGCCTGTCCAATCCCTGTAGGATTTTATACGTTTCAATCAGATCCCCTCTCAATCTTCTAAATTCCAACGAGTATAAGCCTAGTTCATCCAATCTTTCATCATATGAAAGTTCTGCCATCCCAGGGATCAATCTGGTGAACCTTCTTTGTACTCCCTCTATGGCAAGGATGTCTTTCCTCAGATTAGGGGACCAAAACTGCACACAATACTCCAGGTGTGGTCTCACCAAGGCCTTGTACAACTGCAGTAGTACCTCCCTGCCCCTGTACTCGAATCCTCTCGCTATAAATGCCAGCATACCATTCGCCTTTTTCACTGCCTGCTGTACCTGCATGCCCATTTTCAATGACTGGTGTATAATGACACCCAGGTCTCGTTGCACCTCCCCTTTTCCTAATCGGCCACCGTTCAGATAATAATCTGTTTTCCTGTTTTTGCCACCAAAGTGGATAACTTCACATTTATCCACATTAAATTGCATCTGCCATGAATTTGCCCACTCACCTAACCTATCCAAGTCACCCTGCATCCTCTTAGCATCCTCCTCACAGCTAACACTGCCGCCCAGCTTCGTGTCATCCGCAAACTTGGAGATGCTGCATTTAATTCCCTCATCTAAGTCATTAATATATATTGTAAACAACTGGGGTCCCAGCACTGAGCCTTGCGGTACCCCACTAGTCACATGTTTTATGTTACATGTCAGTGGTTAGGATGATTGAATTGATGGCTTTGTTGCAAAGTTTGCAGGCAATATGAAGATGGGTGGAAGAGTAGGAATCTTTGAGGAAGTAGAGAGGCTACGGATGGACTTGGTCAGATTAGGAGAATAAGCAAAGAACTGGCAGAAGGAGTACAGTATTGGGAAATGTATAGTCATGCACTTTGGTAGGAGAAATGAAAGGGTTGACTATTTTATAAATGGAGAGAAAATTTTAAAAAATTGAGGTGCCAAGAAACTTTGGAGTCCATGTGCAGGATTCCCTAAAGGTTACTTGTAGGTTAAGTCTTTGGTGAAGAAGGCAAATACAATGCTGGCATTCAATTCAAGGGACTAGAATATAAAAGCAAGGTTGTAATGTTGAGACTTATAAAGCACTGGTGAGGCCTCACTGGGAGTATTGTGAAAAGTTTTGGGGCCCCTTATCTTCAAAAGGATGTGCTGAAACTGGAGAGAGTTCAAAGGAGGTTAACAGAAACGATTCCAGGATTGAATGATTTGTCATAATAAGAGCATTAGATGAATCTGGGCCTGTATTCACTAGAAGTCTGAAGATTGATGGGTGACCTCATTGAAACCCATCGAATGGTGAAAGGCCTTGATAGAGTGAATGTGGAGAGGATGTTTTCTATGGTGGGAATGTCTAAGACCAGAGGAGATAGCCTCAGAATAGAGGGGAATTCTTTTAGAATGGAGATGAGGAGGAATTTCTTTAGCCAGAGAGTGGTGAATCTGTGGAACTCTTTGCCACAGGCAGCTGTGAAGGCCAAATCTTTATGTATATTTAAGGCAGCGGTTGATAGATTCTTGATTGGTCAGGGCGTGAGGGGATACAGGGAGAAGGAAAGAGCTTGGGGCCGAGAGGAAAATTGGATCAGCCATGATGAAATGGCGGAGCAGACTCGATGGACCAAATGGCCTAATTCTCCTCCTATATTGTCTCTTCGTAACCTTTTAATCAAAACATGGCATTATAGGTGGACACTGAAAACCTGTAGTTGTTTGTTGTTGTTTACCAGCTGATTCAGGTATTCTCCTAATGTGGCTGTGCTGCCTTTGTTTATATTTTCATTACATTAGTGTTATGCAATAATTTTTACTGTTAAGTACATGAGTGTGATGAACAAGTGTAATACAAAGACTGCTTACTGGTAGAACATAAGTATTGTCAGAAATGACAGCGATCCCAAGCTATCTCACTATATACTGTATACGAATATCCAAAACCACCTGGCTCCAGCCTTTCAGATAACGGTACTCAACCTATATTTCTATTCTCATTTTGTCTGAGAACCTGAGAATATCGTGCATCACCTTTTAAGTGAGTTTTTTTTTACAATTAAATCTAATTAATGAGTTTTAGTGAACAGGTTGTATCTCTGTTTGAGGAAGTGATTTACTTGAATTTTCTTTGTTGTAATAATTTAGTGGAGTTCAAATACATTAAAACACAGATGAGTTTGAATTTAAGCACTGTCATTCTTTTATTACAATGTTTGGGACTTAGCGAGGTGATGGTATGGCATGAAGAACTGATTAGAATTGAATATAGACAAGGGTTGTGTGCTGGAGGACGCTGAAGAACTTGCAGAGGGTAAGGATGTGGAAGAATTTGATAATTTAAAAGTTGAAGCATAGATAGACTGAAGACTCAGGTTAAAATGCACATACCAAATGATAGAGATGGCATGAGACAGGATATTGACATTGAAGTTTTGGATGAGCTCAGGTTTATTGAAGTGGAAAATGATACAAGAGAATTGGAAAATTCAAATCTAAAGATCAAAGCAGATGCTATGGATGAGACCTTTACCAGCAGCTGGATGGTCAGAGGTATTTTTCTCAGATACAATGCCAAGATTGTGAAAGTACAATTTCTTTGTAGATGGTTGCCAGTGTGGGGAATGAATAAGACCATAAGGTATAGGAGCAGAATTAGGCCATTTGGTCCTTCGAACCTGCTCTACCATTTCACTATGGTTGATCCAATTTTCCTTTCAGCCCCAATCTCCTGTCTTCTCCCCGTTATCCCTTCGTGCCCTGACCAGTCAAGAATCTATTAACCTCTCCCTTAAGTATACATAAAGACTTGGCCTCCACTGCTGCCTCTGGCAAAGTGTTCCACAGATTCTCCACTCTCTGGCTAAAGAAATTCCTCTTCATCTCTGCTCTACAAGGACGCCCCTTTATTCTGAGGATGTGTCCTCTGGTCTGAGACACTCTTACCTTAGGAAACAACTCCCCCAAATCCACTTTATCGAGGCCATTCAACATTCAATATGTTTCAGTGAGGCCACCCATCGTTTCTTCTGAATTCCAGTGAATACAGGCCCAGAGCCATCAAATGCTCTTCATATGACAAGCATTCAGTCCTGGAATCATTTTTGCGAACCTCCGTTTAACCCTCTGCAGTTTCAGCATATCCTTTCCAATAAGGGGCCCAAACCTGCTCACAATACTCCAAGTGAGGCCTCACCAGTGCTTTATAAATTGTCACCAATACATCCTTGCTTTTATATTCTAGTCCCCTTGAAATGAATGCCAACATCACATTTGCCTTCCTCAACACACACTCAACCTGCAAATTAACTCTTAGGGAATCCTACACAAGGACTCCCTTTGCACCTCTTTATTTTTGTATTTTCTCTCCATTTAGAAAGTAGTCAATCCTTTCATTTATTCTACCAAAGTGCATGAACATCAACTTCTCAACACTGTATTCCATCTGTCATTTCTTTGCCCATTCTCCTAATTTGTCTAAATCCTTCTGTGGCTTCTCTACTTCCTCAGAACTACCAGCCCCTCCACCTATCTTCATATCGTCTGCAAACTTTGCAACAAAGTCATAATTTCCATCATCCAAATCATTGACATAATTTAAAAAGAACCTGTCCCAACACAGACCCCTGTGGAACACCAATCGTCACTGGCACCCAACCAGAAAAGGCTGCCTTTATTCCCACTCTCGCCTCCTGCCAATCAACCACTGCTTTATCCATTCTATAATCTTTCTTGTAATACCATGGGCTCGTAGCTTGTTGAGCAGTGTGGCAAATTGCCAAAGGCCTTCTGAAAATCCAAGTACACAACAGCAGCTGATTCTTCTTTGTCTATCCTGCTTGTTATTTCTTCAAAGGCTTCCAACAGATATGTCGGGAAAGATTTTCCCTTGAGGAAACCATGCTGACTATGGCTCCAGCATCTTCCTAACCACTGAGGTCAGACTAACTGGCTGATAGTTTCCATTCTTCTTCCTCTTTCCCTCCTTAATGAGTGGAGTAACATTTGCAATTTTCCAGTCTTCTGTGACCATTCCAGAATCTAGTGATTCTTGGAAGATCATTCCTAATGCCTCCTCGATTTTTTTCAGTCACCTCTTTCAGAACCCTCGGGTGTACAGCATCGGTTCAGGTGACTTGTGTATCTTTAGACCTCTCACGTTCCCAACAATATTCTCCCTCTGTGGTAACTTCACACACTTCATGACCCCTGACATCTGGAACTTTCACCATACTGCTAGTGTCTCCCACAGTGAAGACTGATGCAGATTACTTATCCAGTTCATCCGTCATTTCATTGTCTCCCGTTACAATCTCCCCAGCAATTTCTTTTCCATGGTCATGTATCCACTTCCACCTTTCTTTTACTGTTTATATATCTGCAGAAACTTTTGGTATCCTCTTTAATATTATTCATTTGTTTACTTTTGTATTCCATCTTTACCTTCTCAATGACTTTTTAGTTGCCTTCTGTTGGTTTTTAAAAATTCCCAAATCCTCTAATTTCCCACTAATTTATCTCTATTATATGCCTTCTCTTTGGCTTTTATGTTGGCATTGACTTCTCTTGTTAGCCACGGTTGTGCCATCTTACCATAAGAATACTGCTTCCTCTTTGGGATGTTTATATCCTGTGCCTTCCGAATTGCTTCCAGAAATTGCAGCCATTACTGCTCTGCCATCATCCCTGCCAGTGTTCTTTTCCAATCAATTCTGGCCAACTCCTTTCTCATGTCTATGTAATTCTCTTTACTCCACTGTAATACTGATACACCTGACTTTTGCTTCTCCTTCTCAAATTTCAGGGTGAATTGATCATGTGATCACTGCCCCTAAGGGTTCTTTTACCTTAAGTGCTTGAATCAATTCTTGTTCATTTCACAGCACTGAATCCAGGATAGTTGATCCCCTAGTGGGCTCAACCACAACCTACTCTGAAAAAGCCATCTTGTAGGCACTCTGGAAATTTCCTCTCCTGGAATCCAGCACCAACTAGATTTTCTCAATCTGCCTGCATATTGAAGTCCTCCATGATTATTGTAACTGTGCCCTTTAGGCATGCCTTTTCAATCACCGATTGTAATTTGTCAGCCACATCTTTGCTGCTGTTTGGAGGTCCATATACAACTCTCGTTAGGGTCTTTTTATCCTTACAGTTTCTTAGCTCTATCCACAATGATTCAACACTGTCTGACCCTATGTCACTTCTTTCTAATGATTTGATTTCATTTTTTATCAACCAAGTAATGGCGCACCCCCCCCCCCCCCCGCCCCGGTCTTCCTGCTTGTCCTTTCATTACAATGGACATTAAGCTCTGAGCTATAATTTTCTTTCAGCCATGATTCATTGACACCTACTACACCATTCCTGCCCATCTACAACTGCGCTGCTGGTTCATCTACCTTATTGCGTATACAGTGTGCATTCAAATATAACACCTTCAGTCCTATATTCACCCTTTTTAATTCTGTCCACCTTTAACATGCAGCTCATCCTGTTGTCTGCAAATTCGCCATGTCATCAGCCTCTCCTCACTACACGTTGCCACAATCATTAGATCAGAGAATAATAGTTCAAGTTTATTGTCATTGACTGTACATATATACAACAAAATGAAGCAATGTTCCTTCGGACCATGGTGCATTCACAACACACAAACCACGTACAGCACAGAAAACAAAATATTACCACAGGTAAGTTAATAAAATACGATCGAAAATGCATGTAGTGGGAGGAGAAGATGGCGACGCAACGCAGTGCGCGCGGCTGCTCCGAATTGATATCATATTTGTAAGTAGGTACCGTGCACAATCCTGATTTGATGGAGACAGACGTCAGAAGCACGGAGGAACATCTGGAGAAACTTCTGAAATACTCGCTTCGCTGCCGCTGCTACTGTGCGATCGAGAATCTCCGGAGAGGAAGGCCCCAAATCCTCGGCTTTGCCTATTGCCTGTTGCCGGGGCCAGGGTCGAAGCGCTCGGCAGAGATGGTGCTCTGTGTTGGAGGGCTGGTTGGAGGCTCGAAGTTTTCAGACGGACTCAAAAGTCAGCTGTGGTCGGGTGCTTCCAGGGTGCTGCATCGGTAAGTTTGCGACGCTGGAAGCTCATGGCAGGGAGAGTTTTTCTTCCTTCTCCAAATGCGTGAGATGATGGGACTTTCGAGAGACTTTGAGACTATTTTTACCATGCCCATCTCTGCTCTTATCAAATTACGGTATTGCTTTGCACTGCTGTAACTATATGTTATAATTATGTGGTCTTTGTCATTTTTTCAGTCTTGTTTGTGTTGTGTTTCTGTGATATCATTCTGGAGGAACATTGTATCATTTCTTAATGCATGCATAACTAAATGACAATAAAAGAGGACCGCGTGTCCTCATAATCTAATCTAAAAATACAGGTAAGCATTGTGCTGGAGACCAACATTAAGTTGCAGAAACATTCTTGAAATCCACTTTTAGATGTCAGTGTAGCCAGTTAGAGACAAAACAAAATACAAATGTGGGAAGAGAGAGGATCGTGGTGATAGGGAGCTGCACATGGGAATTGCCAATGCATTTCTTGCAGGTGCAGTAAATTATGCACCACAGCTGAAGGACTGAAGCAGTCTGTGCTTCAAGTGTCTGCACTCGATGAAACGAACCTAAAATCACTTGGGGCGAAGGGGCAGAGGAGAGATAGAATGAATGAGCTTGGCTCTTGATCTATTGCAGACCGGAGTGGTGATAACAGTAGCTGTAAACCACTGAATGAGGGACAGGTGGGAAGAAGGAAGAGTGAAGTGTAAAGGGATGTCTGCCATTAGACTGAAGCAATGGCAAAAAATATATGGCATTCTCTTCCAAAATCACAAATGGTTTCAGCCAACACTTTTGAAGATTCCTTGACTGCCTTCTTATCAGCACCAGCAGCCTCGTCACTCATGTGTATGATGAAACCACTGACTTGACTCAAATCAACACACACACAGTGCTGGAGGAATTTGGCAGATCAGGCAGCATCTATGGAAATGAATAAACAGTTGGTGTTTCTGACCAAGACCCTTCATCAGGACTGGAAAGGAAGAGGAAAGAGGCCTGAATAAGACTATAGGGGGAAGGGTAGGAGGATTGTTAGAAGGTGACAGATGACGCCAGATGGGTTGGAAAGATAAAGGGCTGTAGAGGAGGGAATTGAACAGGAGAGGAGAGTGGGCCATAGGAGCAATGGAAGGAGGAGAGGACCCAGGGAGAAGTGATAAGCAGGTGAGAAAAGATAAGAGGTCAGAATGGGGACCTAAATATACTCTTAGAGAAGGTTCAGAGGAGGTTCATGGGAGTCACCCCGGGAATGAAAGGGTTAACAGACAGTGCTTTGCCAAAATCTTAAGGCATGTATGTATAGGTCTGATGCTTGGACTTATGGTATTTGTCAACGTGGGGTAGAGAGCAAATTTGTAAATGTGGTGGGAGGAAAGGATGTTGGGAATGGTGGGGGCAGACCACCGTGGGAGGGGTGTGTGACAGGTGGCAGAGAAGGAGTGTTCGAGGCTGGAGTGGAAACATACCAAGCCTTTAGACATCTGGCAAGGTCATTTGATTACAAACAATTGGTTTACTGATTATTAAAGAATGCCTCGCTGGTGCTTTCTGCTCACTCCCCTTTCCTTTCTCCTTTTCCAACCATGATTTCACTCTCTCTGCCCTCTTTGCACACTGAGCCCACAATAGAGACCCATATCATAATCGTTTATCATCACTTACGTGTCATGACATTTGTCTTTTTTTTGCGCAGCAGTGTAGTCCAAAACATAAAATTACTACAGTATGATGCAAAAGTTGTAGGCACTCTGGCTATATATATATGTGCCTAAGACTTTTGCAGTGTACTTTATGAGGAGTGCTTGATGGCTCTGGGCTTGGATGAATGAGGGGTGGGGAGTGGGGTTCTCATTGAGTATTGAATAGAGTGGACATCCAGTTTCTAATCGTGTGAGTGTCTAGGACCAGAGGGCATAGCCTCAGAATACAAGGATGTCCCTTTAGAACAGAGATGGAGGAATTTCTTTCCTGGGGAGAAGGCAGGAGAATGGGGTTAAGAGAGATAATATATCAGCTATGACTGAATGGCAGGGCAGACTTAATAAGAATGTAAGAAATAGGAGCAGGAGTAGGCCATCTGGCCCGTCGAGCCTACTCTGTCATTCAATGAGATCATCTCCGCCTGCCTGCGTTTTCTCCATAACCCTTAATTCCCCTTGATGGAATGAATGGCCCGATACTGCATCTATATCTTATGGTTATTTTAGCTTTCAGTTTTTTGTAAAGACATTTAGCCGCCTTCATCATGCTTCTCAAAACACAGAGCTAATAATTTTTCTATTCTGAGAAAACTTCACATCATAGCTGCCTGTAGTTCATCGGTGCATTGCCTTTCGTGTTCTCTTAATCCTGTTCTTTGTACTTAACTATGGTGTTCATCAGTGGATAAACCCAGAGCTTAGAACATTGAACACTACAGCACATTACAGTCCCTTTAGCCTATGATGTTGTGCTGACCTTTTAACTTACTCTAAGATCAATCTAATTTTTCCTTCCTACATAATTGAACTAACTGAGGAGCTATGTATGTGGTGACTATGGCACACTGTGTTGTGGAAGATGGCTGCATGTTCTGTCTTGTGGCCACTGATAGCTTCTACTTACATACACTCATCTGTGAAAGTTGGCAGTAATCAATTTTTTTTTTACCTAAAGTCAAATTTACCGAAGCTCAGCGTTGTCTCCTAGAGAATGTTTCTCCCTGGAGAAGAAATACATATCTAAAAAGTTGGAGGAACAGAAGTTACCAGATTATTAAAAGTTGCAACAAAGAAGCCTGAAAGAGAAATGAAGAAAGCGTTGTTTTCTTTTTGCAGTGTGTTCATTTATAAAAATAATGTGCAAGAATTTTAGGAGGATTCCTACATCAATGACTAAACTTGGAAACCCTTGCTTGGCTGCACTAACTTTAAATTTCTGATTGTTTATCTCCCCAGATGTCAGTAGCAGTTGATTCATGGAGGTCAGGCATGTAATGTTCCAATGACCAGTCCATGAAGGGGCAACTCTTCAGTCCTAGGATCTTGATAACTTTGTATTTTTAAACAAAAAATATCCCCTGCTTTGAACTATTTATGGAAATATTTAAATAAGTTGAAAGTTACTCATTATTAGAATGTGGGCTTCACTGCCAAGACTGAGATTTATTGGCCACCCTTAATTGCACATAAAAAGTTGGTTATGAGCTGACTTATCAAGTGGTAATTCATTTCCGCGGATGGCTGTGGAGGCTAAATCATTGGGTACATTTAAAATGGAAGTTGATAGGTCCTTGTTTAGTAAGGGCATGAAAGGTTACGGGGAGAAGGCAGGAGAATGGGATTGAGAGGGAAAATAAATCAGCCACAATCAAATGGTGGAGCAAATTCAAAGGGCCATATGGCCTAATTCTGGTCCTGTGTCTTATGGTCTTATAGCCTTTCTGGAGGATGCTTATTGAGAGGTTATGTATAGAATCTTGACAGGACTCCATCTAGCTGTACTGCTAATAACTCTGGTGTATGAAAATGGCATGGAAGTTAAGTACAAAATTATTTTCCACTGGAGGTGTTTTGGAATTATGAGGTTATACCTCTCATAAATATTTGGGGAAATCTGATGCATCTCACATTAGTGTAACACTTTACAGTACCAGTGACTGTGGTTCAATTCCCACCACTGTCTGTAAGGAGTTTGTACATTCTCCTGTGATCATGTGGATTTCCTCTGGGTGCTCCCGTTTCCTCCCACATTCCAAAGATATACAAGTTAGTAGGTCAATTGACCACATGGGCGTAATTGGGTGGTGCAGATCTTTGAGCTGGAAGTGCCTGTTATTGTGCTGCATCTCTAAATAAAAAAATAAGCTAATATGAAAATACCTCGGCATTAGCCTTTAAGATGTGATAGTACAAGCAGTGAACAGATGTTCACTTGCTGTTAAGACCAGAACATAGTCCATAGATATAAGAAGTTTGCAAAAATATGTATGAGAGGGAGAATAGGGAGCTTTCAACTCTACATACCAGTTGATGCAAATTAAATAGATACAGTACATTCAAGGGAAGGTAGATAAGCAAAGGAAAGAGAAGAAAAATAGAAGGGTACATTCATAAGATTAAATGAAGGCGTGAAGGTACAGAACAGAGCCAGCAGTTTTGATCTGTGTAGTTGAATAGCTTGTTTCTGTGCTGTACACATTTTGCAATACTTTGACATCTGTTCCGAAATCATGAACTAATGTAGCTGTCAATAAAGTCTATTTTTTTGGAGTTATCCAATAAGCCTACATTCAGGCATCTTAAACTTGCCTTGTAATTTTTAACCTTCCAATATTGATCTGAATTCCAATTAAAAGATGCCGTCATGAGGCCACTTTGAGGTAGAAGGAGCAACACATCATATCTTGTCTATGTAGGCCCCAACTTGATGGTATAGCTTTCTCTAACTTCTGGTAATTTCTTCCCCTTTCCCTTTCTCTCTTTTTCAATGCCCTACTCAAGCTCCCCTCTTACCCCTTCCCTTCTCCTTGGCTGCCCATCTTCTTTCTGTGGTGCCCCTCCTACTCCTTTTCTCCCATGGTTCACCCTCCTAAAAGATTCCTTCTTCAAAGTTCAAAGTAAACTTTATTATTAAAGTCCATATGTGTCACCATGTAAAACCCTGAAATTCATTTTCTTGTGGGCATACTCAGCAATTCTATAGATTACTATCTATAACAGGATGAATTAAAGATCAACTAGAGTGCAGAAGACAACAAACTGCAAATGCAATTGTAAATAAATTGCAATAAATAACAAGAACTTTTTCAGTCCTTTATTTCTTCCATCTATCACCTAGCTTCTCACTTCAAACACCCTCCTCCACCCACTCACCTTCACCCTCACCTTGTCTCACTTATCACCTGCAGACGTACTCTTTCCCCTCCTCCTACCTTCTCATTCAGGATCCTTTCCCCTTCCTTTCCAATTCTGATGAAGAGTCTTTGCCTGAAATGTCGACTCTTTATTCCTTCCAAAAGATGCTGCCTGACTTGCTGAATTTCTCAGCATTGTGCGTGTGTAACTTTAGATTTCTAGCATTTGCAGAATCTCTTGTGTTGATGAAATTTGTTTCTATCACCTGCTGCGTTCTAGGTTACAGCAAATCACTGCAAGAATACTTGTTTTCTCATGCCACCTCACCTATGTTTTTGTTTTCGCTAGTTACTGTTACTCTGTGATCTTTGGTTACTGACCCACTGATTTGAAAATCATATCCTCTATTTACTCTTATTAAGACCATTCATGATTTTGGATTCTTCTAATTTCCCCTGCTGCTCTTTGTTAATTACATTAGAAATAGGATAAAAGCTGTTGGCAGCTCTCTGTTCCCAGTTTGTCACAGGAGCTTGGAAGTTCCTCTACAAGGCACCCTGCTGCTCCTGCGTAAACTGCATGTAAACAGCAGTTTGCAATCAGGCTCTCAAATTCAAATACATAAACAGAAGGAAGTTTCAACATTGAGGGCACAAGTATTGATTTAAATTGTCAAAATATTTTAGGGTTTGTCCACTTCAATGTAAATATGCTTCTCAATAGGGTGATAAGTCTTAATTTCTCCTGAACAACCTATCTGGCACTGAAAATTTAATTTTATGGAGAATCCATCCTTTCAGCTTTAGTTGTTAAAAAACTGCTCTGTCTCTCTGCACCCCCCCCATCCACCCACCTCTTCCCCCTCACCATATTCTCCCTGTCCCCTCCCCGTCCCCCCACCCTACACCCTGTCCCCATCATATCAACTTTATTTGCCATATACATTTACATATATTAGGATAACACATGGTGTGTTGGTGTGACATGCAAAAAAAAACAAAAATCCACAATTAGAAAGAATGAAGTTAGAAGTACAGATATGGAATAAAATGTGGATAAATACCAGCATGTAATGGTTAACGGCAGATGCAATCTCAATTGCTCTTCACACGGCTCTAAACCACCCGGACAATACAAACACCTATATCAGGATTCTGTTCATCGACTATAGCTCAGCATTTAATATCATCATTCCCACGATCCTGATTGAGAAGTTACAAAACCTGGGCCTTTGTACCTCCATCTGCAATTGGATCCTCAACTTCCTAACCGGAAGACCACAATTTGTGCGGATTGGTGATAACATCTCCTCGCTGCCGATCAACACTTGGTGCACCTCAAAAATATCTTTATATCCCTCAATCTCTATGCCCACAGCGATTGCTTCCTCCAGGATTTCCCTGTCCATTCACCGCTCCCCACTAATCTCCCTCCGACGCTTATCGTTGCAGGTGCCCTAAATGCTATACCTGCCCATTCAGCTCCTTCCTCACCTCCATTCAGGGCCTCACACTGTCCTTCCAGCTGAGGCAACATTTCACTTGCATTTCTGCTTGGTTGTCTATTGAGTCCAGTGCTCCTAATGTGACCTACTCTACATTGATGAGACCTGTAATATCTTGGGGGATTGCTTCTTTGAGCACCTCCACTCCATCCACCAAATGCGGACTTCTTAGTGATCAAACACTTTAATTCCAGTTCCCATTCCTGTTCTGACATGTCGGTCTATGGCCTCCTGTTGTGCCATGGTGAGGCCACCCTTGGGGTGGAGGAGCAACACCTCATATTCAACCTGATGGCATGAATATCGATTTCTCTGTCTGGTTTAAAAAATTTCCCACTCCCACCTTTCTTCTATTTCCCCTCTCTGGGCTCTTGATTCTTCTCATCTGCCTATTAGTTCCCCCTGGTGTCCCTCCTCCTTCCCTTTCTCTCATGGTCCACTGCCCTCACTTATCAGATTCCTTCTTATCCAGCTCTTTACCTTTACCACCCAACTGGGTTCACCTATCATCTTCTAGCTGTCCTCAGTCCCCTCTCCCCATCTTTTCATTCTGGTGTATTTCCCCCTTCCTTTCCAGGGCTGAAGAAGGGTCTCGCACCAACATGTCAACTGTTCGTTCATTTCCATGGATGCTGTCTGACCTGCTGAATTAGCATTTTGTGTGTGCGTCTTTAGAACATAATCTCGTTCTTTGCAAACAAGCAAGATTTTCCTCACTTCTCTATTGTCTGTTTTGTTCATCACTTTGAATCTGAATCCCCAGGTCCTTGAATCTTTTTACCATGGTAACAGCTTCCCTTTATTTACTCTACATAAATACTTAATGTACACATTCCTAACCTTGTTCACTCCAAGGAGAATGTCCTTAGCATCTTTACTCTAACCTTGCAGCTGAACATCTGTAGGCTTGGACCCATTGTAGTAAATCTCTTGTCTGTCCTCTCCAGGACCTTTATGTCCTTCCTTGAAATATTGATGACCATAACTGGATGTGATAATCCAGTTGTAGCCTAAGCAAGTTTTTAATACGGTTGAACCAACAGCCAGTACAGCCAGTCCATCACAAGAAAGATCCACTCCACCATTGAGCACATCTACAAGGAGCACTGCCGTAAGAAAGCAGCGTGCATCGTCAAAGGCCCCCACCATCCAGGCCATGTTCTCTTCCCACTGCTGCCATCAGGAAGGACGTACGGCGTCCAGGAATAGTCAGGACCTTCAACCATGAAGCTCCTGAACCAAAGTGGATAACTTGACTCATTTCAACTCTACTCTGATTCCACAACCTATGGACTAATTTTCAAGCATTCTACTACTCATGCTTTCAATATTATTTATTTATTTCTATATTTGCACAGTTTGTCTTCATTTGCACATTGATTGATTGTCAGTCTTTGTGTATATTTTTTCATTGATTCTGTTGGATTTCTTTGAATGTAAATTCAAGGGTGCATTTCAAAATATGCATGTAAATTACAGAAAAGAGAAAAGACATGAACCCCTCCCCGTACAAAAAGGAAAAAGAAACAAAACTCGCAAACCCCTCCCTCACAAAAAGCAGCAAAAATAACATCAAACCCCTACCCCCTCGCAAAGAACTGCAGCAAAGGCATCAAACCCCCAACCCCACTCCCTCGCAGAAAAGAACAGTGACAGTAGGATCGAACCCCCAACTCCCTTCTGAAACACAAAAACTAACAGATTGTGCTCACAGAAAAACCAACTAGAACAGCAGACCCCAAATCTCCAACCCCTCCTTCTCACAAAAACTAACATGTCACCCACCTGCAACCCCAACCCGCCAATTGGCAACAAGAAAGAAAATACAGAAAATTGAAGGATGGCAATATAAACTGCAGTCCAATAATCACATAAATCTTAGAATTTCGAAAGCATCCTTCCATCAGAATCAAACTCGGTCTTTCCGGGAAGAGTGACCACTGCGTCACTGAACTGTCAACCTGTAAGACCCACAAGAAAATGAATCTCAGGGTTGTATATGGTGATATATACATACTTTGATAATAAATTTGCTTTGAACTTTGGACATAATCCCATTTATTTTAAGAACCAGGTATCAAACATACTTTACAAACCACTCTCAATGTATTGTCCGACATTCAAAAATGTCTGACCTATACACTGGTATCTCAAATATTCCTACATAACTTTTAGAATAGTGTCATTTAGCTTATATTTGCACTCTTTGTTCTTTCTACAAAAATTATTCACTTTAAATTCTCTCCATTAAACTTCACTGCCTCTTGTCTGCCTTGTCTCCCAGCCCATGCATGTCATCTTGCAGACTGCTTTATTCATTTAAAGATGCAGCATAGTAATAGGCCTTTCATGCTGACAATTTCCCCCATGTGACCAATTATCCTAATAACCTGTATTGCATTAGACATGGTCAAGAGGTTCAGTTGTTGTTCAGACCAAACATCAGAATGGGGAAGAATTGTGATCAAAGTGACTTTGACCATCAAATGATTGTTGGTGCCAGACAGGGTGATTTGAGTATCTCAGAAACTGCTAATCTCCTGGAATTTCTACACACCACAATCTCTAGAGTTTTACAGAGAATGGTGCAAGAAACAAGAAGCATCCAGTGAGTGCCAGTTCTGTGGATGAGAATGCCTTGTTAATGAGAGAGATCAGGGGGCAATGGTTCAGGCTGACGGGAACGTGACAGTAGCTGAAATAACCGCACATTGCAACAGTGGTGTGCAGAAGAGCATCTCTGAAAGTGCAACACATCAAACCTTGAAGCGGATGGGCTAAAGCAGCAGAAGACCACACAGGATTCCACTCCTGTACCTAATAAAGTGGCCACTGAGTGTACAATGAAATGTGTTATTTGCATCAACAACCAACACAGTCTGAGGATGAGCAGGGGCGGCCTGCATGTGTTGCTAGCTATGGTGAAACACAGCATGCCCACAACCTACTAATCCTAACTGTAACCATACATCTTTGGAATATGGGAGGAAACTGGAGCACCCGGAGGAAAGCCACGTGGTCATGGGGAGAACGTACAAACTCCTTACAGAAAGCAGTGGGAATTGAGATCCGATTGCTGGAGCTGTCAAGCATTAGGCTACTGTGCTGCCCTATGGTGCATCCTGTTTAGATCACATAATTACTTAAAGCATGCCAACCCTCCAAAGATTTTGTTATTGATTTTTATCTCATTAATGTTTCTGGTACCTCCTTTTCCTTAAAGGCAAGAAGCTTGTCTTATATTTCAACTATAACTCTAGCTGTATCTATATGTTGCTTTCTTGGTTCCTAACAGGCTCCTCCTGTTCACTTATTGTCTTAAATCCTAATGTAGGGTCTTGGTCTGAAATGACGACTGTTTATTCCTCTCCATTTGCTGCTGCCTGACTTGCTGAGTCCCTCCAGCACGCTGTGTGTGTGTGTGTGTGTGTGTAGCTCTGGACTTCCTGCATCTGCAGCATCTTTTGTGTTTACTTATTTCCTAACGAGAGTTACAAATAATCATTTCCAAAATACTGTTCAGTTAAAGCAGATAGATAGGTTAGTCCTGACAAAGGGTCTCGGCCTGAAACGTCGACTGCACCTCTTCCTAGAGATGCTGCCTGGCCTGCTGTGTTCACCAGCAACTTTGATGTGTGTTGCAGATAGATAGGTGTTTGTCTTGTTCATTTTTATTTATTTTACATTCGATAATTTGAATTGGACCTCTGAGGACAAAAAGAACAATGTTTAAAAGAAGATGAAACTGAATTACTGCTTAAAAGTTTCTATTTTTCATTAAGAATGGATACTAATTCAAAACAGAAATAAAATTGAATTAAGTGAGAAATGGTGGCACAGAAGTGTAGCAGTTAGCAGAAAGCTTTACAGTACAGGTAACCTGGGTTCAATTCCTGCTGCTGCCTGTAAGGAGTTTGTACGTTCTCCCCGTGACTTCATGGGTTTCCTCCAGGTGTTCAGGTTTCCTCCCACAGTCCAAAGGCATCTCAGATTTGTAGTTTCAGCGAAGACTTGAACACATCTCAGACCTAGTTTTGCAATGCTTTTTGTGACTGTGGAGGATGTGAAGAGGATGGCGGAACAGAACAGGTTGATAATTTAGTTAAGAAGGTGTGTGGTTCATTGGCCCTCACAAGTAGGGCCAATGAACCATGAGGTAATGTTGCAACTCTATATAACTTTAGTTGGACTGTTTTGTGTTCAGTTCCGATCACCTCATAAGAAGTTTGTGCAAGTTTTAGAGAAGATGCAGAGGGAACTTACCAGGATGCTGCCTGGATTAGAGTATGTCATATGGTTACGTGTTGTCAACAATTTTGGGCCCCATATTTCAGAAAGGATATGTTGTCATTGGAGAGAGTCCAGAAAAGGTTCATGAGGATGATTCTTGGCTTAAAGGGGTTAACATATGAGGAGTGTTTGGCAGCTTTGGGCCTGTACTCACTGGAATTTAGAAGAATGTGGGGGAATCTCATTGAAACCCATCAAATGTTAAAGGACTAGATAAGGTGGATATGGAGAGGCTCTTTTATATAGTGGGGGTGTCCAGAACTAGGGGGCACCGCCTCAAAATTGAGGGGCTACCATTTAGAACAGAGGTAAGGAGGATTTTTTTTAGTCAGAGAGCTCTGAATCTGTGGAACGCTCTGCCACAGTCAGCTGTAGAGGCCAAGACTGTGGGTATATTTAAAGCAAAAATCGATAAGTTTCCTGATTGGTCAGAGCATTAAAGGTTATGGGGAGAAGGCAGGTATATGGAGTTGGGTGGGATCCAGGATCAGCTATGATGGAATGGCAGGGCAGACTCAATGGGCTGAATGGCCTAATCCTTCTCCTATTGTTTTGTGGCCTTATGGTTTGAGCTCACCATATGCAACCCTGAGATTCATTTTCTTGCGTGATTACTCAATAAATTTAATAACAATAGAATCAATGAATGACCACACCAGTAGGGCAGGCAACCATAAGACCATAAGACTTAGGAGCAGAGGTAGGCCATTTGGCCCATCGCGTCTGCGCCACCATTCATCCAATTGGATCCAATTCATCCAGTCATCCCCACTCCCCTGCTTTTACCTTATACCCTTTAATGCCTTGGCTAATCAAGAATCTATATATCTCTGCCTTAAATACACCCAATGACTTGGCCTCCACAGCCGCTCGTGGCAACAAATCCCACAGATTTACCACCCTCTGACTAAAGTAATTTCTCTGCATCTCAATTCTAAAAGGACGTCCTTCAATCCTGAAGTCATGCCCTCTTGTCCTAGAATCCCCTACCATTGGAAATAACTTTGCCACATCTAATCTTTTGAGGCCTTTTAACATTTAGAATGTTTCTATGAGATCTCCCCTCATTCTCCTGAACTCCAGGGAATACAGCCCAAGAGCTGCCAGACATTCCTCATATGGTAACCCTCCCATTCCTGTAATCATTCTTGTGAATCTTCTCTGAACCCTCTCCAATGTCAGCATATCCTTTCTAAAATAAGGAGCCTGAAACTGCACACAATACTCCAAGTCTGGTCTCACGAGTGCCTTATGGAGCCTCAACATCACATCCCGGCTCTTATATTCTATACCTCTAGAAATGAATGCCAGCATTGTATTCCCCTTTTTCACAACCAGCTCTACCTGCAGGTTAACCTTTAGGGTATCTTGCACAAGGACTCCCAAGTCTCTTTGCATCTCTGCATTTTGAATTCTGTCCCCATCTATTGGAGACTAAGATGGTGCCGCGGATGGCTGCCACGGTACTGCGCTCTCTGGTACTGTTGCTGTTTTTTCTGAAATTCCTGCAATTCCTCTCTGATTACATACAGCAGAGAGGAACTTCTAAAGATTAGTGAATCTGCCACCAACTGTTCTCCACTGTTTATGGATAGTGTTACGGAGGTTTTGGCCAGAGGTGCTGCAGCAGCTCTGACTGGTCTGTGTGCGAGACACCGTAGAGGGAAGCGAGCCGGCACGCTCGTTAAACTGAGACGGCGGGGATTTCGATCTGCGTTCCCGTTGATTCACCTGGCAAATATCCGTTCTCTTCTCAACAAGATGGATGAACTGCTGCTACTCAATAAAACTGGTGGCGACTTTTCCAGATCCGCCGCTTTGTGCTTTACTGAAACTTGGCTGGGTGAGCACACCCCGGACAACTCACTACAACTTCCAGTATTCCAACTCTTCCGAGCAGACCAAGATGTGGGACTCTCGGGGAAAGGGAGAGGAGGCGGAATCTGTTTCTACATTAACGAAGGTTGGTGCACGGAGGTCACGGTGTTAGGAAAATCATGCAGTCCACAACTAGAGACAATTCTTATAAACTGTGGACCGTTTTATTCACCGTGGGAGTTCTCCTCATTTATTCTGGTTGGCATCTACATTCCACCTCAGGCCTGCGTCAGGGAGGTGCTACAACACCTGGTTGACCAGATAACTGAAGTGGAGAACAAGCATCCAGACGCCTTGCTCATTGTTCTTGGTGATTTTAACAGAGCAAACCTTGGCCACGAATTGCCAAGATTTAGACAACATATTAAGTGTCCCACCAGGGACTCTAACATACTAGACCACTGCTACATGACAATAAAGGATGCATATCGCTCTGTTACACGGGCAGCCTTCGGACTCTCTGACCACTGCCTGGTTTACCTTCTCCCGACATACAGACGGAAACTAAGATCGGTTAAGCCTGTTGTCAGGACAGTCAGGAGATGGACTAATGAGTCAAAGCTGGAACTTCAGGCCTGTTTCGACTGCATGGATTGGAGTGTCTTTGAGGCTGCAGCTACAGATCTTCATGATCTGTCTGACATCATGACCACATACAACAGTTTTTGTGAAGACATGTGCATTCCAACAAAAACCTTCTACACATTCAACAACAACAAGCCCTAGTTGACATCACAACTCAGGCAGCTTCGTCGGGAGAAGGAGGAGGCGTACAGAAGAGGGGACAGGATTCTGTACAAATGAGCCAGTGACAAGAGAGATTAAGGCAACGAAGAAGCACTACGTTGGAAAACTACAAAACAGGTTTTCAGACAACAACCCAGTGTCAGTGTGGAAGGGGCTCCAAGAGATCACCAACTTCAAGAAACCATTCCCCCAGGCTGTGGAGAACCATCAACTGGCTGACGATCTGAATAAGTTTTATTGTAGATTCGACACCTTCATTTCCCCCAGCCAAAACACAGACCTACCTGCAACCCTTATCATCCATCAGCCCGACATCTCAGTATCCACTTTCTCACCCCACATTACAAAAACTGCTCCCCCTACCCCCTTCACTTAAACCCTCTTGTACCTGCACTCAGGATCTGTGAGAGGAAGGTGAGTCAGCTGTTCCGGAGGCAGAAGATCAGGCGTGTCGCCCTCCTGCCTGAAGACCTGCGCTGATCAGCTGGTCCCCATCTACACACGGATCTTCAATAGATCGCTGGAGCTGTGTGAAGTCCCTCATTGCTTCAAGCGCTCCATTATCATTCCAGTCCCTAAGAAACCCACTATCAAGGGACTAAATGACTACAGGCCTGTTGCCTTGGCATCTGTGGTCATGAAGTCCTTTGAGAGACTAGTATTGGCTCACCTGAAGGACATCACAGGCCCCCTGCTGGACCCCCTGCAGTTTGCTTATCGGGCAAATTGGTCAGTGGATGGGGCAGTCAATGTGGGACTGCATTACATACTACAACAACTCGACAACCCAGGAACTTCTGCGAGGGTCCTATTTGTTGACTTCAGCTCAGCATTCAACACCATCGTCCCAGAAATCCTCCACTCCAAACTCACCCAGCTCACTGTCTCCCCAGCCATCTGTCAGTTTCCTGACTGACAGGGTGCGGCAAGTGAGGCTGGGAAGCATCATTTCTAGCACCCGGACAATCAGTACCAGTGCCCCCCAGGGATGTGTGCTCTCCCCACTGCTCTTCTCCCTTTACACTAATGACTGCACCTCACAGGATCCATCTGTTAAACTCCTGAAGTTCGCAGATGACATAATTGTCATTGGCCTTATCAGAGACGGTGATGAGTCTGCATACAGACGGGTGGTGGAATGGCTGGCCCTCTGGTGTGGTCAGAACAATTTGGAGCTAAATACGCTCAAGACTGTGGAGATGACAGTGGACTTCAGGAGGAGCCCCCGAATACTCCCCCCACTCACTATACTCAACAGTGTTGTGTCTGCTGTGGAGACCTTCAGGTTTCTGGGTGTCACAATCTCCCAGGACCTGAAGTGGACACCCAACACGGACACTCTCATCAAAAAGGCTCAGCAGAGGTTGTATTTCCTACGTCAACTCAGGAAGTACAACCTGCCTCAGGAGCTGCTGATTCAATTCTATTCAGGAATAATCCAGTCTGTTCTCTGTTCGTCCATCACTGTCTGGTTTGGATCAGCTACCAAACAAGACAATAGATTCCAAAGAACCGTCAGGGCAGCGGAAAGGATTATTGGTGTGAAGCTGCCCTCGATCCAGGACTTATATGCATCTAGAGTCAGGAAGCGAGCCAGCAGCATCATTGTAGACCCATCACACCCTGGACATCACCTGCTCCAACTCCTTCCTTCTGGTAGGTGCTTTAGATCACTGTATGCCAGGACAAATAGGTACAAGAACAGTTTCTTTCCGTATGCCATCAGTCTTATGAACACTTGAATTTTAGTCTATTATAAACCAAGTCCACCTGTACATACACAGGTATACCTCATTGTATATAGTTCATGATTATTTGCACTATTGTTTTGTTTGCTTTTTGATTCTGTACAGCGAGAGATCTGGGAAACCGGCATCAAATTCCCTGTATGTGTCCACATACTTGGTGATAATAAAGGATTCTGATCTAAATAATAGTCTGCCCGTTTATTTCTTCCACCAAAGTGCATGACCATGCACTTTCCAACATTGTATTTCATTTGCCACTTCTTTCCCCATTCTCCTAAACTATCTAAGTCTCTCTGCAGGCTGTCTGTTTCCACAACACTACCCGTTCCTCCATCTATCTTTGTATCATTGGCAAGGATGTTGTTGTGGCACCTCTCAGCCAGATTTTCAGCCTCCCTCCTATATGCTGATTCGTCACCACATTTCCTTTGGCCTACGACAGTGGTGTTGTCAGTGAACTTGAATATGGCACTTGAGTTGAGCTTGGCCACACAGTCATAAGTGGGGGGGGGGCTAAGCACACAGCCTTGTGGTACACACTCATGTTCAACCGTTTTTATAAAGTCCATGATACCGCAGTGTGTTCATTCAGATCCACAGATGAGTCCTTGGACACGGCCCGGTCCACCGACTCGAAGCAATCCTATAGTCCCACCTCTGCCTACTGTGACCACCTTTTTGTTGCTTTTAAGTCTGGAGCCTTGCTCTTAACCCTCTGCCTGTAAGCAGGTCAGAGGTTAGCCAGGTCATCAGATTTCCTACAAAGTGGCCTGGGAATGAAATAGTAAGCATTACTTATCATAGTATAACAGTGATCTCATGTGTTGGGACATCTGATGCTACAGGTTATGTGCTGATGGTAATTGGGCAGGGATTTCTTCAAACAAGCCTGATTGAAGCCCCCGACTATGATATGAAATGTGTTAGGGTGGGCTGTTTCTTGTTTGGAGACAGCATCATGCAGGATCTCAAGTGCTTGATTTTCTGTTGGCTGCTGGTGATACGTAAACTGTGGTAAGGATCATGGAGGAGAACTCTCTTGAGTCCAAGAAAACCTCCAAATAAGGACATTTAAAAGATACTTCACTAGGCACATGGATGTAAGAAAAATGGAGGGTTTTGTGCTATGTAGGAGGGAAAGTTTAGATGATATATGGAGTAGATTTTTATAGGTTAGCACAACTTTGTGGACTGAAGGACCTGTACTGTGCTGAACTGTTCAATATTCATCACAATATTTGTCACAGATTCTTAAAACAGTAAGCCTTTTGCTTTGTCTCAACACTGCTCCATTTCCTCATTGAAAGTGATTTTAAGGTACAACAGCATTGGAATTCATGTTATTTTAGAGGGTTTTTAATTGGGTGCTGTAATACTTTCTGAAGTGCAAGGGGCTTCACTGAGCTGATTAAATCAGTGTTTTATACTATCATTAGGTTAGCCATAGATTTTAGTCTTCCATGCAGCAGTGTACATTGTTTATCTTGGGGATCAAGGCACTGAATAACTGAATTAGTAGTCTCTCCCAGGATTGCTGCCATCTCCCACTACTGCGGAACGCCCCAACGCAGTTCTGCACAGAAGGAATGAACAAATTATCTGGTAACATTGATTTAGAGTTATACACTCGCAACTGAAGAAAGGGCTGATAGTAAAGATAAAATAAGCCTAGATCTATTGCTGATGATGCTGGGTGGGCATTTTAATTACTTAGCCCCCCACTTGCCTTGATGCCTACTAGAAAAGATAGTTAGCCCTCTGGGTACAAGAATCTTTTCCCGTGATTATCTTATTTTCTGTAATTACAGACATCCCACCTCTCCCGGAACTTCCGGGAGTCTCCGGCATATTAATAGTGGCTCCCTGATGCCCACAAATTATATACAATATCACGGAAATCAATTTTTTTGAGAGCGAGCAAGAGAAAAGCAAGAGAGAGCGCAAGAGCGATCACGAGAGAGAGAGAGAGAGAGAAAGCGAGAGAGAGCGAGCAAGAAAGCAAGCGAGAGAGGGAGAGAGAGCGAGTGAGAGAGCGAGAAAGCGAGAGAGAGCGAGCAAGAGAGAAAGCAAGTGAGAGCGCGTGAGCAACCACGAGAGAGAGCGTGCGAGTGAGAGCGCGCCATGGCAGAGTGCTCCAAAAAAAATATAAAACGTAGGTCACCCCAGACTACCCTAAAGTGTACCCCTGCCTAATAGGGGTCAAAATAATGACAGTGTTGCTTGCTGCACTGTTTGCAACAGTGACTTTTCTATTGCCCATGGTGGGTTAAGATTGTAAAAGACGTGTTGAGGTGAGTTTAACAGGTGTCATTCGTTTATTAGCATAGCTAATGTTATTTAAACTAGCTGGTCAGCTGCTAAGGAGCTACTCTGTTGCCACCTCCCCCGGAAGTCTCCCGCAAATTGATGGTGCTACCTCCCTGAGATGAGTTTTTGCAGGGTGGGATGTCTGTAATTAATCCTATGAATTAACTGATTTTTGTTATAGTTCTATTGTGAATATTGCTGCGTGAATGAAAACATGGAGAAATATAGCAATGCTCATATTTCAATATCAGCTACTTGTGTGTTAATACTTTAATATAAAAATTCCCTTCAAGTTGAAAAACCTTGTCCATTATTTCTTAAACTGTATACAAAATGATGAAGGGTACAGATAGGGTTAATTAATACAAGCTGGCTTTTTCCACGGAGGTTGGTTGAGACTAGAAGTAGATGTTAATAATCTGGATGACGGAATTGATGGCTAGTAGCCATGTTTGCAGATGATACAAAGATTGCGGAGGAGTGGGGAGGGTTGAAGCAGGGAGTTTGCAGAAGGACTTAGACAGATTAGGACAATGGGCAAAGAAGTGGCAGATAGAATACAGTGTAGTGAAGTGTATGGTCATGAACTTTGGTAGAAGGAATAAAGGTGTAGACTATTTTCTAAATGGGGGTCGTGGTTGGAAATTGGAAGTGCAAAGGGACTTGGGCCTTAGAGCAGAAATTCCTAAAGGTTAACTTGCAGGTTAAACCAATAGTACAGGAGGCAAATAGAATGTGTTGGTATGGTATTCATTTTAAGAGGACTAGAATATAAAAACAAGGATGTAATGCTGTGGCTATATGAAGCATTGGTCAGAATATTGTGAGAAGTTTTGGATATAATATCTGATAAAGGATGCTCTGACATTGGAGACGTTACAGAGGAAGTTCATGAGAATGATCCGAGGAATGAAAGTGTTAACATATGAGGAGCATCTGTTGGTTCTGGACCTGTACTCATTGGAATCCAGTAAGGAACACATTAAAGCCTACTGAATATTGAAAAGGTGGTTGTAGAAACGATGTTTCCAGCAGTGGGAGAGTCTAGGACCAGAGAACACAGTCTTAGAATAGAAGGACGTTCCTTTAGAACAGAGATGATGAGGAATTTCTGTAGCCAGAAGGTGGTGAATCTGTGGAATTCATTGCCGCAGGTAGCTGTGGAGGCTACGTTATTGGGTATACTTGAAGCAGAAGTTGAAAGGGTGTCAAGGGTTATGAGGAAAACCATGATGGTGGGGTTGAAATGGAAAATAAATATGCCACGATTGAATGGCAGAGTAGACTTGATGGACCAAATGGCCTAATTTTGCTCCAATGTCTTATTGTCTTATTTCCTCGATGCTGTACTTAGTTTGCCTATGACTTGGATTTAAGTTTGTAAAAATACTTGAATTAATAGAAAGGGAAGGTAAATAGAAAATAAGTTCATGGGTCCTTGTAACTCTGATTATTGTGAAGGAATCTTACCTCCAATAAGGAAAGCAGATTTAAAGATATGTATTTTGTATCTGTACTCATTTTGAGCTATAGCATCATTTTCTTATTGTGGTAATATTAGTATTGCTGATCTGTACACTATTCTACAAAGCCTGTGCTATGTGGGAGTACAGTGATGTTTGGCAGGGATCAGTACTGGGATAGTTATGATTTGGGAAACAGTGTATGTGGGCTGTTTAGTAATGTTTGCAGAGGACACAAAAATTAGTGGAGTTGTGGGTGGTGAGGAAGGTTATTAAAATACACAGTAAGGTATAGTTCAGTTGGAGAAAGTGAAGATGGAGTTTAATCCTGACAAGTGTGAGGTGTTGCACTTCGGGAGGTCAAATATCAGAGAAAAACATACAGCAAATGGCAGGTCCCTGAGGAGCATTGATCTCTGCAGGCTGCAAGTATATAGCTCCTTGAAAGTGGGTTCACTGGTAGACCGGGTTGTAAGCTTGCTTCATCAGGTGTGGTATTGAATATAAACGTTGGGAAGTCATGTAGTTGTATGAAACTTCGGTGAGGCTGCATTTGGAGTATTGCGTCAGATCTTTCACACATTGCAGGAAGAATGTGGAGCCTTTGAAGAGGGTGGAGAAGAGGTTCACCAGGATATTGCCTGGATATTCTGGCTATTAATCATGAAGAGTGGTTGGACAAACTTGTATTGTTTTTCGAGGTATCGAAGGCTGAGGAGAGACCTGATAGTTTATAACTATAGTAGACATAGTCTTTAACCTAGATTGGAAACTTCAAATACTAGAGGGTATAACTTGAGAAGAGATGGGGGAAAGTTTATTGGAGATTTGTAAGGTGCTATTTTTAATTTTGCACAGAGTGGTTGGTGCCTGGGACGTGTTACCCGAGGTGGTGGTGTAAGTAGATATGATTATCACATTTAAGAGGCATTAGGCATTTAGACAGTACATATGAGCAGACAGGGAATGGCCAGATATAGACCATGTGTAGGTGGACGACATGAGTTTTAAGTTGCTGATAGATGGCATAAGCATTGTGCACCAAAGTGCCTGTTCAGTGCTGTACTGTTCTGTGTACAATTATTGATTTAACATAGAACAGTCCAGCACAGCACAGACTCTTTGCCCATGATTTTGTACTAATACTTTAACCTGTTCCAAGATCAATATAATCCTTCCCTTCCACATTTTTCTATGATCCATGTACCTATCTAAGCATCTCTTAAATGTCTAAAATGTATCTGCCTCTACCACCACCTGTGGCAGTGTGTTCCACATACCACTCGCTGTGTAAAATTAAACCGTAAAATTACGTCCCCTTGTATAATCCATTTTTGCCCTGGGAAAAAGTCTCTGGCTGTCCAATCTATTTATGCCTCTTATCATCTTGCACACCTCTATCAAGTCACCCCTCATCCTCCATTGCTCCAAAGAGAAAAGCCCTCGCTTGCTCAACCTTTCCGCATAAATCATGCTTTCTAATATAGACAACATCCTGGTGAATCACCTCTGTGCTCTCTCTAAAGCATCCACATCCTTCCTGTAATGAGGCTACCAGAAAAGAATATGATATGTTTGTTGAATTATGTTAAACTCCAGGTTATTAATGATACACATTCATTTATTAATAATGTGAATCATTTAGCTGGGTTACTGCTCATTGCAAATATTTTTTTTACATGATTGACTTTTTAATAGTGCACTGCCATTTTACTTGTGATTAATTTGCTTTGATCAGATTGAGCTCTGGTGAGGTCACATCTGGAATTCCCTACTGAAATGATGGATGTAATTCCAACAGAAAGAATGTGGGGATGGTCTGATGGTACAAGAGCATCAATTGCCAGTTTTATACACCTCACATTCAGTTGCATTGAGATCAGTGGAAGTGAATGTGTGAGCGTTTGAGAAGACATTAAGCAGTTTAAGCCCATGCTCTCTTAAATTGACAAATAGAGGTGATATCCAGAAATGTATGAAACCTTTATGAGACTTGACAGCATGGAAACAATGGTGATGTTTCACTTGGCATGATGTCTTGAACTAGGTATGACAGTTTCAGATCAGGCATTAGCCATTCATGAAAGCATTGAAAAGAAATTTCTTGACCCAAAGAGTAGTGAAACTTTGGAATTCACTACTGGGGAGGGCTGTGGGGAATCAAGGACTCGACAACTGATGTTCTTAGTATGATCGATCTGCCTATCCATCTGTCTGTCTATCCTTCTAATCAGGGGTCGCTTGACAGTCTTTGTGTGTAGTTTTTCACTGATTCTATTGTATTCCTACGCTCTGCTGTGAATGCTTGCAAGAAAATGAATATCTGGGTAGCGAGTGGTGCATGTGCTTTGATAATAAATTTACTTTGAACGGAATGTATTCAAGACAAATACTATTTAAATTTTAGATACTCGGGCTGGTACAGGAAACTGGCAGTGAAGAAAAAATCATTGGTGATCTTATCGGATGACGTAGCAGGCAGAAGTGTTGAAATGGCTGAATCCTGCATCTTTTTCAGATTTTAATTTTTTAAAAATCACTGAATAGTCTCATTCTCAGTCGATTTCAATCATAGTTCTCCTGTAAGTGATTTCCATTCTGGTGAAGCATACCTGATCTTGACCTTAAGAAATAAGGAAAATAGGGAAATAAATTTGGGTTACATTGCTTCCACTAAATGGTATGCATCAATTGTCAGATTTATTCACCTGTATTCAACTGCACTGAGGTCAATAGAAGCAAATGTGTGAGTGCGTGAGTAAAATGGCCCCTGTATACTCCCTCACACACACTAGTCCAAGTAACTGAGGATGAACCTTGATCCTCATTTTTAAACACTGAAAGATGAGGATTAGATGATATATTTGACTGTATTATCTTATCAGCATTCTCCAGTGCTTTGATCTGGCTATAAAAGCAGGGATTTGGTTAAAACTGCATTATGGATTCTTATTGGAGTCATAGGGTCATAGAAAACAACAGCACAGAAGCAAGCCCTTCAGCCCATCTAGTGTGTGCTGAACCATTTAAACTGTCTGGTCCCATTGACCTACACCCACACAATAGCCCTCCCATCCACGTACCTATCCAAATTTATCTTAACTATAGAAATCAAAATCCCATCCATGACTTGCGCTGGCAGCTCATTCCACACTCTCACAACTCTCTGTCTGAAGATGTTTCCCCTCATGTACCCCTTAAACATTTCATCTTTCACCCTTAACCCATGAATCCAGTTGTAGTCTCACCTAACCTCAGTGGTAAAAGCCTGCTTCCATTGACCCTATCTATAGCCCTCATAATTTTGTATACCTCTATCAAATCTTCTCTCAATCTCCTATATTTTAGGGAATGAAGTTCTAACCTATTCAGTCTTTCCTTAGAACTCAGGTCCTTCAGTCCCCATGTTCGAAAATTTCCTCTGTACTCTTTCAGAATTATTTACTTCTTGGCTGTAGGTAGGTGACCAAAAATGCACACATTATTTCAAATTAGACCTCACCAACGTCTCACACAACTTCAACATAACATCTCAACTCGTGTACTTACCTATGAAGGTCAATGTGCTAAAAGCTTTCTTTACGATCCTATCTACCCGTGACACCACTTCCAACGAACCTGTATTTCCAGATCCTTTTGTTCTACCACACTCCATACTGTCCTACTGTTTACCATTTAAGTCCTACCCTGGTCGATCCTCTCAAAGTGCAGCACCTCACACTTGTCTGCATTAAATTCCATCTCCCATTTTTCAGCCCATTTTCTCATCTGAATCAGATCCTGCTGCAAGCGTTGATAGTCTTTCTCACTGTCCACTGCATCCCCAATCTTTGTGTGATCCACAAATTTGCAGATCCACTTTACCACATTATCGTCAAGGTTGTTGATATAGATGACAAACAACAATGGACCCAGCACCAATCACTGTCACACATTACTACTAACAGGTCTCCGGTCAGAGAGGCCACCACCTACTATCGCTCTCTGCCTTCGCTTGCAAAATCAATGTCAATCCAATGTGCTATCTCATCTTGAATACCAAGCAATTGAACCTTCTTGACTAACCTCCCATGTGGGACCTTGTCAGATGCCTTGTTGAAGTTTGTTTAGATGACATCCACTGCCTTGCCTTCATCAATTTTCCTGATAACTTCCTTGAAAATCTTGATAAGATTGGCTTGACATGACCTACCACACACAAAGCCATGCTGACTGTCCCTAATCAGTCCCTCACTAGCGAAATATTCACATATCCAGTCCCTTAGAATACCTTCCAATAAGTTTCCAACTACTGATGTCAGGCACACCGCCCTATAAGTTCTTGGTTTATCCTTTCTTGAACAATGGAACAACATTAACTATCCTCCAATCAATGGTACCTCACCTGTTACTAAGGATGATGTAAATATCTCTGCTTGGGAGAGATTACCTGTGATATTACCTATTTCCTATGATATTTCATCAAGCGTATTTAAGCAGCACTATTTTATCAAGATAATAAATGCAGGATAGACTAACATATCATATTTACTTATTTTCGGTCTGGCACATCACTGAAATGCGGCAATATATGAATCCTTAATAAATCTCTGGGTATGAATTATGTTTTAAGTAATGAATTATCCAGTGAAATTGTGGTTTAGTGTATGATGTGATAGCATGTGCATATCGTAATCACAAGAAATTCTGCAGATGCTGGAAATCCAATGCAACACACACAAAATAATAGAGGAACTCAGCAGGTCAGGCAGCATCCATGGAAATGAACAAGCAGTTGACATTTTGGGCCAAGACCCTTCTTCAGGAGTGGAAAGGAAGGGGGAAGATGGAAGATTAAAAAGCCAGGGGTGGGGGAGAAGGAGGAAGATAGTTAGAATGTGATAGGTGAAGCCAGGTGAGTGGGAAAGGTAAAGGGTTGGAGAAGAAGGAATCTGAGGGAAGAGGAGAGTGGACCATAGGAGGAAGGGAAGGAGGAGGGAACCCAGAGGGAGGTGATAGGCAGGTGAGAAGAGTTAAGAGGCCAGAGTGGGGAATAGAAGAAGAGGGGATGGGGGAGGAAGACTTTTTTTACTGGAAGGAAAAATCAATATTTGTGCCATCAGGTTGGAGGCTACCTAGAAGTTCAACTAATTTTGGACCTAGCGTACACTTCATATTCACCATGTTAGTTTTTAATCATGCTGTTTTAACAGTACAACGGCCTAATGGCCCACACTCAATGATTAAGGAATGGCTTCCTCCCTGCCACTGGATTTCTGAACAGTCTATGAACACTACCTCATTATTCCTATTTTTGCACTATTTATTTTGTAACTTAGACTGATTTTATGCTTTTGCGCTGTACTGCTGCTGCAAAGCAACAAAAAAGAAAATCACGTCGTATAAGACACTGGTAACAACCTGATTCTTATAAACTTGCTTATATAGTGCAATTTTTCCATCACTCCGCATCTGAAAATTGGTTTCCAGAGAGGAATATAGTTGGATCCATTGTCAGAGTGAATCGCATCACACTGCAAATTTATTTAGGCATGTCTAGTTGTTGATAATGCAATTTCTTCAGCCAATATATATGGAATTGCTTGCAATGATGGTCATTCATAGGGCAAGCATTTTTTTGTAGTGTTGATATTTGTCAAGCAAGGCCTTTAAAAAGGGGTCAGCCCACCATCGAGAACCTGACCCATATAAATATCCATTATTTCTTTATAACTAATTTGCACTAGTAACTAATATGAGAGGCATAGAAGGGCACTCAACGTCAGTGAGACCAAAGAACTGATTGTGGGCTTTGAAAGGGTAAGACGAGGGGACACACACCAGTCCTAATAGAGAGATCAGAAGAGGAGAGAGGGAGAAATTTCAAGTTCCTGGGTGTTAGTATTTCTGAGGATCTATCCTGGACCCAACATATCAATGCAGTTACAAAGAAGGCACAAAATTTGGTATGTCACCGAAGACTCTTGCAAATGTACTGTGGAGAGCATTCTAACAGGCTGTATCACTCTCTAGTATTTGGGGTGGGTCTACTGCCCAGGATTGAAATAAGCTGCAGAGAGTTGTAAACATAGTCAGCTCCGGTATGGGAACATCTTTAAGGAGTGATGCCTCAAAAAGGCAGCATCCATCATTGGGGACCCCAGTACTCACGGCATGTTACCATCAGGAAGGAGGTACAGGAACCTGAAGGTACACACTCAAAGTGATGCAGGAACAGCATCTTCCCCTCTGCTATCCAACTTCTGAATGGCCATTGAACCCAGGAACACTATCTCACTACTTTTATATTTCTATTTGCACTCCTTATTTAATTTAACTATTATAATTAATATCTATGATAATGATATTAAGTCTGATTCTGGTATATGTGGGTTTAATTGTAACATTTAAGAGAAGTTTGGATAGGAATATGGATGGAGAGGTATGAAGGGCTTTTTTCCAGATGTAGGTAGATAGACAGAAAGCCAGTCTGGCACAGACTAGATGGACTGAAGGGTCTGTTTTGTGCTCCATGACTATGATAGATACTATATTGATTGATGCAACATCACATACAAAACTAATTCACCATACACTATCAGCATTATTTGAACAACAGTTAAAATTGCACATCATCCATAGATTCATTATCTGTTCCTTAGAAATGCACATGTGCACACAACTCCCGTGTGCTTTGTAGTGGATGATTACAGTCAGTTCGCAAATAATATTCTATATCACGGCAGGAAAAAATTCTGTGGCTGAAAAGAAAATGACTGCACGAATGGTGAGTTTAATTTTTAAGCAAATCTTAGTTTCTTCCTGCTAATAAACTAATTGCATGATAATGTCCTAAATGTAATGCCGATTTTAAACTAGATACTGAAATATCATTGCTAAAATATTGGATCTTACATTTTGTGTGACATACTATAACTTACACATATATTTAATGATATAAAGCTACGCTGGATCTGTGGATAGTTGCAATGAAGAGTTAGGGCAAAAAATGATGATTCTGTAGTTGAATAATTTGCACTTTCGTGGAAAGTGGCTGATAACCATTTCATAATGAGATTGGTTTTATTTTACCTCTTTTAAGGTTGCATTCAGCAGTTACACTGTTCTTCAAATCCAGTACTTTTAGCATCATAAATAAACCATATTTATCCGTTTCTACCATTTTTTTAATAGAGGGTCATGCTGAGAATATCCGGTCAATGTAACATTGTAATGACAAATACTGTTGAACTGATACTATTCTGCAATATAATGAGTAAACTAACTGTAAACAGCTGGTTAGTCATTACTAGTATTTCACCACAAACCCACTGTCCTGCAATCTTCATTAATTTTTCTTCAATGTATCGCATTCGTCACTCAAGAAGGAAAACAAAATCAATAAACACGATTTAGGCTAGTGTTAACAAGATAAATAGGTGCAGTTACCCTCTGTACTGCTCTACCTTTTCCTACTTTAAAAAAATGCCTTGAACAACAGTATGCCTGAATTGACAATTTTCCAGTTTCCATAATTAGCTAGATACTGAGACCTTAGGGAGAAGGGGATTGCACAGCTGAAAGATTGTATTTTGGAGTTCTTATTTTTCTTGTTGGACACTGTGTCTTGAGAGTTGTACTGCTTTATCTGTTGTGCATCTTTTATTTTAAATAAGTTGTGGTCAACCCATTTCTAAAGGATTCAAGATACATTTATTATCCAAGTATGTAAGCAGTATTCAACCGTGGGATTCATCTTCTCCACAGACAGCCACAAAACAATGAAAATTATGGAACCCGTTCAAAGGAAAACGTAACCCCCACACGCAAAACAAAACAAATCGCGCAAATGGTGACAAGAACTTCAACCCCCTCATGTGCAAAAAGAAACAAATCACTCAAATAGCAACAAACAAAGGACAAGCAAAAACACAGAAAGTAAAACACAAAATCGAAAGAATCCATATTCAGTTCAGTTTAGCGTTCATTCATCCAATCCACAAACCGCAGACCCAGAACTCCAGTCCCATGCTCTGATAGCATTGAGGGAGTTTTGTATTCCAAGTGGAATTATCCACGTATTGGGAAATAAGGGAGGTTGCCTTGTCCTCTCTCAAGTGGAATTATAGGTATGAATTGGTCACAGCATATAATTAAATAGTTTGTTGGTGCACTAAAGAATTGAATGGAATAAATAGGGAATAAAAGAAATGTACAGTAGTTTCTTTCATAGCTAAAATTATAACTATACCAAAAACTTAATTAAAATAGCTTTAACAAATGAAGTCTATGTGAGTGTTTTCATTAAATTTGAGGCTTGACCTGTTTTAAACAGTGATGATATGAGTGTACCTGTCTTGCTTTTAACAATATTGGTCAGTTCTGTGCACCTGCTTTTATTTTTGGCCTTCTAGCCAGTAGAGGTTGTTGTTTTGGGAGAAACTGTTTAATAAATGTTGGTGACAGTGTGTCCTCTTGCACATGCATTGTCGCTGTTCTCTTGGGTTTAATTTGTTAAAACCTTGAAAATCTGTGACCTCTGCTGTCTAGAAAGTCAAGGTTAGCAAGGGAATAGGCACTGGATATTACTGTTTAGAAACTGTACCACAAGAATAAAATGTTGTGTTTGCTGATCATACAAAAATACTAAAAATACAGAAAATGCAAAAAAAAAAATTCAGCAAAATTGTAAGTACTTAGAGATGAAAGGAACCAATCCAAGGTCAAAAGTCAACGACCATAAATCAGAATTGGGAAAATTTGGAAATAAGTGTTTTATAAATGAAGCTAAAATTGGGAGGAGAAATGAGAACAAAGGAATCTGAAATAGTGGGAAGATAAAAGGTGAAATGCCAACCATGTGCTGTGCAAAAGGCAACAGAGATCAATGAAAGAGAACAAATTAGAAAGAAATTCCAGCAGAATGAAGAAAAGAATAGAACTCCAGAACAACATACACAAATGTTGGAGAAACTCAGCAGGTCAGGCAGCATCTATGGAAATGAATAGATTGTTGATGTTTCTGGCTGAGACCCTTCTTCAGGACCCAAATGTGGATAAGAGCACTGCCACAAATATCAGAGCTGGTATTAGTTGCCAGTAAGGTGGAGTTAATAGTGTATGCCTTTGTGTCCACAGTTTAATAATTGAAAGATAAAAAATGCAAAGCTACTGTAGACTTGATGAGTGTCTCAGTCTGAAACATCGACTGCTTATTCATTCTCCTCATAGATGCTGGCTGACCTGCTGAGTTGCTCCAGCATTTTGTGTGTGTGTGTTGCTCTAGATTTCCAGCATCTACAGTATCTCTTGCATATACACTCAGTGGCCACTTTATTAGGTACGCTTGTACACCTGCTCATTAATGCAAATATCTAATTAGCTGATCATGTGGTAACAACTCAATGCATAAAAGCATGCAGACATGGTCAAGAGGTTCAGTTGTTGTTCAGATCAAATATCAGAGTGGGGAAGAAGTATGATTTAAGTAACTTTGACCATGTAATGATTATTGATGCCGGATGGGACGGTTTGAATATCTCAGAAATTGCTGATCTCCTGGGATTTTCACACATGACAATCTCTACAGTTTACAGAGAATGGTGCAAGAAACAAAAACAAAATCCAGTCAGCAGCAGTTCTGTGGGTGAAGATGTGTTGTTAATGTCAGAGGTCAGAGGAGAGTGGCCAGACTGGTTCAAGCCGATAGGATGGTGACAGTAATTCAAATGACCACATATTACAACAGTGGTGTGCAGAAGAGATGCTCTGAAAGTATAATGCTTTAAACCATGAAGTAGATGGGCTACAGCAGCAGAAGATTGCAAACATACACTTAGTAACCACTTAATTAGGTACAGGAGGTATTTACTGAAGTGGCGGCTGAGTGTATAACTCTTTTGAAGCTGCCGTGATATAATGACATACCTTCCATTTGTAAGAATACAGTATTGCCCAGGAATAAAAATACAAAAAAGGTTGCCTTTAAAGTAAAGGAAATAATCAGTAGTTGATTTTTATTACACACATATTGATTATTGCCAGATTGAAACCAAAATTATTTAATTGGGACAATGTGAATTTAATTTGGGGATGAATTGCCCTGTTCCTCTGTGTTCTTGATCTCGGGGGAAAAAAAAACAGAATAGCAGTATGCTTGAATTAATATTCTATTTTCCATAATCACCTAGGTATCAAATCTTTGGGGAAAAGTTCCACGTAGAGCCAAAAGACTGTATTTTTGAATTCTTGTTTTCTTTTTTAATTCAGATTTTACTGTATAAATATTGCTGAAAAATACATTAACAATGGAAAAATACAAGTCATCAATTTGGGTAATATTTAAAAGTATGCAAGCATCGTGATGCATGAATAATTTGTATGGAGTTAACTTTGTGATGTTTATCTAAATTGCATGATTTTTGTAAGCAGCCTTCAGTAAATGTACATCTGTGGGGCTTAAACCATTACGTGGGACTGAATTGTTTGAGCAGTTAGCATCAGACCAGCTGGCTCCTTTGTTACATGTACCATTTGTTTGGAACTGGTACTAAAATTCACTGCAGAAATCTTTTGTAGAGAAATGCATACTCATTCAGTTGCTTCAGCACATCTTCCTCTGCTTCTGAAATTCTTTCTGCTGTCCTCTTTGTTCTAATTATATAGAAAAATCAGTTATGCCATTCAGTGATTAAATACCAGGCATGTATCGGAGGTGAAATGGAATTGAGAATTGAGTTAGGAAGATCTCCAGGTATTCATAAAATGACAAAGGGAGGAGAGAGAATAGAGGATATTCCAAGGAGTCTGCCATGAAGGGCGTCAATGTAGTGCAGCAAGCATAAAGTTTCATGAAGACCACCTGTCCCACTACTATCCTGCCAGGTCTTCACCATCCGCCCTGACATTCCCCTCTCTGATAGTCAGTCCTTAGCAAAGGCTTCAAATTTGTATCCCTAAGTCCACACGCCACACCTCACCAAATTCCGAGCCCACCAAAATGTGGAGCTCCTCTTTCATCACCTCCAACTCCATGTCTATTTCTGTGACTCCTTGCTTCTCCAACATACTTCTAACCCTTAGGCACTCTGCTCAAGCCTTTAACTTTCTCTCATCTTTTTCAGTTCAATTGCTGCTACGACCAACCACCTCAACTTCTTCTCTCCCTGGCCTGATTTAACCTTACTCCTCTCTGAACATGTAGCCCTCCATTCATTGCTCCATAGTCTCTTGCTGATAGTGCCTCAACCCCACGTTTCCCATTTCTATATCTTACTCAAAATCTACAATCAGGATTGTGCTGGCAGGCCCATTGTTTCTGCCTGCTTTTGTCCCAGCAAACTTATCTCCTCATACCTCAACTTCATTCTATCTCCCCTTGTGCACTTCCTTCCTAACAACACCCAGGACACCTTGCATGCTGTCCACCACGTGGATAACACCTGATTTCCCCAGCCTCCAACAACTTATTTTCATGATGGATGTGAAGTATTTTTTTCTGTATTTCCAACAGCTCTCTGCTTCTTTCTACAATGAAGATCCACTAGTTCCCCTCCACGTTCAACCACCTGGTTTACTTGTTCTCTTTCAAAACAACTTCTCTTTTGGCTCCTCCCAATTTCTACAAATCAAAGATGTAGCCATGTCTTGTCATTGGCTATGCAAAACAGTCCTTATTGCAAAACTTCTCCAGTACCACTTCTCAAATTTTCCATTACAGTGATGACTGTATTGGTATAGAATGTTGGCGGCATGGCAGCATAATGGTTAACTCAACGCTTTACCGTGTGTGGGTGATCCAGGTTCAATTCTACCTATAAGGAGTTTGTATGTTCTCCTTGTGACCACATGTGTTTCCTCAGGTGCTCCAGTTTCCTCCCAAGTCCAAACCCGTACCAGGTGGTGGGTTAATTAGTCATTATAAGTTGTCCCGTGATTAGGCTAAGGTTAAATCGAGGGTGTTTCTGAGCGACACAGTGGAAGAGCCGGAAAAGCCTATTCCATGCTGTATCTCAATAAATAAATAAAAACATAGAATACAGTACAACACAATGCTGGTCCTTCAGCCCCTGATGTTGCACAACCTTTTAACCTACTCTAAGATCAACTTAATCCTTCCCTACCACGTAGCCTTCTATTTTTCCATCATCCACATGCTTGAGAGTTTCTTAAAAGCCCTTAGTGTAGGGGTCGCCAACCCGTCGATCGCGATCAACCGGTCGATCTTTGAGACTTTCCCAGTAGATCCCGAATAAAAATCAAAAATAAATACACAAATACTGTTGTAATGTGAGCATTATAAAAGTAAGTAATACTAATTAGGATAATGGTGATATAGCAATATTTTCGCTAAAAAGCTGTTTGTAAAGAGAGATTGTTTCCGGGTTGCAGGGGTTTAGTTCCGTTCTCTCTGTCCTGTGTGCATGTGTGTAGTTTTCCCACCATGCACCGCGTTTTCAGCGTAGCCTGTGCTGCATCAAAGTGACCAATCAGATTAAGTAAGAGTACAGGCTGTTGCAAACATCAATATACGGCAGTGGTCCCCAACCTCCGGGCTGCGAAGCATGCAGGGGTACAGTGGTAGTTGGGACGCACCCAGCATATCTTTAAGAAAAAAAGCTGAAATAAACAAGCTAATTAATTAGGTGCCGCCCAGCACGTAAATGTTGGCCCAGATCAGAGACGACGCAATTGGCAATCGCTCGTGATATCCTGATAGCATAGTGGAGGCTCCACGAAAGAAGGCGAAAACATACAAATTCCATCCAGAATGGGAAAAGGAATTTCGATTTACCTTGGTGAAAGACAAGTGTGTATGTATGTTGTGCCACCAAACACAAGCACTGGCTAAAAGAGGGAATCTGGAGCGGCACCGCAACACCAACCAGCAGGAATTTAAAGACACCTACCCCCCAAAGAGCGCAATTCGTGCCTGGAAAGTTGAGCTGAAATCGGGGTTGAAGGCCCAGCAATCGTTTTCCACAAAACATGCTGCTCAAAATAAGGCTGCTATTGAAGCATCATTTCGTGTAAGTCACCTTTTGGCTAAACACAAGAAGCCTTTTACAGATGGCGATTTATTCAAGGAAGCAATGGTCATTACCGCAGAGACTGCTTTTAATGACTTTAAAAACAAAAACGGCGTCACAACTGCAATACGTAATATACCACTTGGCCCTGCAACAGTGACAAGGAGGGTAGAGTCACCGTCAGAGGACGTGAATATTTTTCACTACAGCTCGATGAATCCCTGGATGTAATGCAAACAGCTCAGCTTGTATTTGTCAGAATGGCTTTCCAGGACTTTACAACAAAGGAGGACTTCTTCACTCTTTTGCAATTAAAGGAAAGAACGAGAGGTGAGGATATTTACAATGAGTTTAAAAAAATATGTCCGTGAAAATGACATCCCCATTCATAAACTGGTGGTAATTACTACTGATGGGACTGAGCAATGCGCAGTGTGTGCGTTGGTTTTATACCACTAAAAGTCAGTGCCTACTTCGGGTCAACTTATCTATATGAAATTGCATTTTCACAGATGAAAATTATTATATCTAAGAACAGGAGCTAACTTACTGACAGACACCTCACTAGGGTTGCCAACTTTCTCACTCCCAAATAAGGGACAAAAGTAGCAGTCAAATCCCGGGACATTTGTGTTTACCCTGAGAAAGACTATCATGACCATGAAGCCTTGCGTGGGCACCTGTGTGCTCATGCGTGATGTGCCGATTTTTTTTTACCCCACGAATCGGTTTTGGCTTAATCTTCATTATTTCTACTTTATATAGGCTATGTATTTGTCATATCATTCCTGCTTTTACTATATGTTAGTGTTATTTTAGGTTTTATGTGTTATTTGGTAGGTTATTTTTTTGGGTTTCGGAACGCTCAAAATTTTTTTCCATATAAATTAATGGTAATTGCTTCTTTGGTGTAAAGCATTTCCGCATGAAAGGTTTCATAGGAACACTGTACCTTAGCGGGGGAAATACGGGACAGTTGGCAACCCTACACCTCACAGACTGTCTCAGACAGGCTGTCTGTGTAGTTACGAGCCAAATTTCAGGGAACTAGCAGGAAGTATTCAGCCCCAGTCATCACACTGAGTGCAACAGTCAATTTTTATTCATTTATTTCTCGTGTTGAAATAAAATTAAATAACGAAACTTAGAATTAAAGGTGTGAAGTATGTAATATTCTTAAAGAAAGACGGCTATGGCCTGTTTGATATGCTAGTTACAGTGTTTTCTTGTTTGAATTAATTTGAAAGTTTGACAAAAGTATTTTGTGTAATTCAAATACAATTCGTCCAAATAAAGGGCCTCAAATTGGAAGAACAATCTGAGCTGTTATGCCTCTGAACGGTTTAGTAGGTAGATCTTGCCTTTCACTGAGGTCGAGGTAGGGGATCTTGGGCTTAAAAAGGTTGGTGACCACTACCTTAGTGTATCCACTTCTATCAGCACCCCTGGCAGGGCATCCCATGCACTCACGAATCTCTGTGTTTAAATAAAAACTTACCTTTGGCATCTTATTTATACTTTTCTCCGTTCAATTTAAAAGTGGAGGCATTAGCCAATTCTTTCCTTTTTTTAAAATCTCTGTTTACATCTGAAGAGACAAACTATACAACGATACTTACCATAAACCCACCAATCTCACGGCTACTTAGACTAGACCTCTTCCCACTTTGTCTCTTGGGAAGATGTCATTCCTTCCTCCCAGTTTCTCTGCCTCTGCTGCAGAGAGTCATGCCCCTCATAATTTTGAATACGTCTATTATATACCCCCCTCTCTCAGTTTATTCTGTTTCCTGGCCAGTCTCTCTTCAAAGCCACCATCACCCTCTGCCTCCTATCAATATATTGCTTTTGGGTCCAATTTGTTAACTTGCCTTGGCTCCCATGGGCCCTACTATTTTGGACCAATGAACTTCCTCTGAAACCTCTCCAGTACTGCTATTGTGTGGGGACTAGAACTTCACATATTCTCCGTCTGAAGAATATACTTCATATTCTCAATTGTTTTATAAAGGTGAAGACGGACCCCATTTTTACTGTGGTTTCAGAAATATCCTGTTACTATTATTACTATTTATTATTTATGGTGCAACTGTAACGAAAACCAATTTCCCCGGGGATCAATAACGTATGACTATGATCCTATCAAAGCGGCTTATCTTAATGATACTGAAAGTCGTGTTCATCAAATGGAATGCTCTTAATAGATTTCCACACCCTTGCAGGGAGATGGAGACGCTATGACCCAACTAATTCCTCATTAAACAATTGGCTAATTATCTCTTCATTCTACACACTCAAGAATCAAGTTTATTTAATGCATCCACATTGAAACATACAAGTGAAAAATGTCCTCTGTGTTAACAACCAACACACTCGAGGATGTGCTGGGGCAGCCTTCAAGTGTCACCGCATATTCCGGCACCAACATAGCATGCCCACAACGTTCACAGAACAGCACAGAGCACAGCAAGCAACCAAACAAGCCCCATTCCTACCTCCCACTCACCAGATTCGCCATGAGAACAGCTGTGATTTTTCAGAGGCATGGTGTAAGTGTCTGTGATGTAGACTTTAGAGGCTGTGTGATTGAGCTCAGCAATTTTTTTGCAATAGTTTCCAATTCAGGGCAATCCTGTGGATCAATTTCTGGAAAACAGGCGTTCCCAGGGGCACTGCAGTAGCATAGTGGTTAGGGTGATGCTGTTACAGCTCAGAGCTTCAGAGTTCAGAGTTCAATTCTGGTGCTGTCTGTAATGAGTTTGTACGTTCACCCCATGACCACATGATTTCCTCCAGGTGCTCCAGTTTTCTCCCACAGTCCGAAGACGACCTAGTCATTATATATTGTCCTGTAATTAGACTAGGGTTAAATAGGTGAGTTGCTAGGTGGTGTGGCTCGTTAGGCCAGAAGGGCCTGTTCTGTGCTGTATGTCTAAAAAAAATGAGTTAATTAAGACAAATGGCACATCTATTGATCTATATGAGGACACAATTTCACTACATTTTGATTTAGTTATCCTCACGTTCTGAATGAAAATGAATTAAATGCAGAGAAGTTCAATACACATCTAATGGGCTTTGTAATACTTTCAACGAAATAAGTGCCGCATTAACTTTTTTTTCTGAATATTTGGAGAACATAGATTACTTTCCCATTGTTCCATGCACGAAGTAATCAATGCATATGTATATTCTGTCAGGATGTGATGAATGGAGTCACCCGCACCAGTATATATGCTGTAGTACAGAATTTTGGGCAGTGCATTTTCCATTGCATTTATTGTCTAGAATTAGAACCAGAACTGTAAGCACAAGAGTTACAATAGTTCTTAATCCTAGCAGTATATTTTCCATTTCCACTTTTTTCTTGACAATTTTTTCTACCAAATTTTAGCGCCAATAGTTTTTTACTCAAGTACAATTTTATGGGTACAAAACTACAGTTATTTATCCACATATTGACAGTGAGTGCACAGCACAAACACCATCTATAAATTTGCCAACAACACAACTATTGTCAGAAACTCAGATGGTGATGAAGAGGTGTACAGGAGCAAGGTAGATCAGCTGGTTGACCTTGCACTCAGTGTCAGTAAGACCAAGGAATTGATTACAGACTTCAAGAAGGGGATGTCAACGGAACACACACCAGTCCTCATCAAATGACCAGCAGTAGAAATGGTGAGCAGTTTCAAATTCCTAGGAGTTAGCATCTCTGAGGATCTTTCCTGGGCCCAACATATTGATGCAATTATAAAAGAGACATTACAGCGATTATATTTCTTTCGGAGTTGAGGAGATTTGGTAAGTCACCAAAACCACACACAAACTTCTACAGATGGCTATCCACTCTATCAATTCCTCTTATTATCTTGTACACCTCTATCATGTCTCCTCTCATCCTCCTTCTCTCCAAAGAGTAAAGCCCTAGCTTCCTTAATCTCTGATCATAATGCATATTCTCTAAACCAGGCAGCATCCTGGTAAATCTCCTCTGTACCCTTTCCAATGCTTCCACATCCTTCCTATAGTGAGGTGACCAGAACTGGACGCAGTACTCCAAGTGTGGCCTAACCAGAGTTTTATAGAGCTGCATCATTACCTCGCGACTCTTAAACTCTATCCCTCGACTTATGAAAGCTAACACCCTATAAGCTTTCTTAACTACCCTATCCAGCTGTGAGGCAACTTTCAGGGATCTGTGGACATGTACCCCCAGATCCCTCTGCTCCTCCATACTACCAAGTATCCTGCCATTTACTTTGTACTCTGCCTTGGAGTTTGTTCCTCCAAAGTGTACCACCTCACACTTCTCCAGGTTGAACTCCATCTGCCACTTCTCAGCCCACTTCTGCATCCTATCAATCTCTCTCTGCAATCTTCGACAATCCTCTACACTATATACAACACCACCAACCTTTGTGTTGTCTGCAAACCTGCCAACCCACCCTTCCACCCCCACATCCAGGTCGTTAATAAAAATCACGAAAAGTAGAGGTCCCAGAACAGATCCTTGTGGGACACCACTAGTCACAATCCTCCAATCTGAATGTACTCTCTCCACCACGACCCTCTGCCTTCTGCAGGCAAGCCAATTCTGAATCCACCTGGCCAAACTTCCCTGAATCCTATGCCTTCTGACTTTCTGAATAAGCCTACCATGTGGAACCTTGTCAAATGCCTTGCTAAAATCCATATAGATCACATCCACTGCATTACCCTCATCTATATGCCTGGTCACCTCCTCAAAGAACTCTATCAGGCTTGTTAGACACGATCTGCCCTTCACAAAGACATGCTGACTGTCCCTGATCAGACCATGATTCTCTAAATGCCCATAGATCCTATCTCTAAGAATCTTTTCCAACAGCTTTCCCACCACCGGCGTAAGGCTCACTGGTCTATAATTACCTGGACTATCCCTACTACCTGTTTTGAACAAGGGGACAACATTCGCCTCCCTCCAATCCTCCGGTACCATTCCCGTGGACAACGAGGACATGAAGATCCTAGCCAGAGGCTCAGCAATCTCCTCCCTCGCCTCGTGGAACAGCCTGGGGAATATTCCGTCAGGCCCCAGGGACTTATCCATCCTAATGTATTTTAACAACTCCAATACCTCCTCTCCCTTAATATCAACATGCTCCAGAACATCAACCTCACTCATATTGTCCTCACCATCATCAAGTTCCCTTTCATTGGTGAATACCGAAGAGAAGTATTCATTGAGGACCTCACTCACTTCCACAGCTTCCAGGCACATCTTCCCACCTTTATCTCTAATCGGTCCTACCTTCACTCCTGTCATCCTTTTGTTCTTCACATAATTGAAGAATGCCTTGGGGTTTTCCTTTACCCTACTCGCCAAGGCCTTCCCATGCCCCCTTCTTGCTCTCCTCACCCCCTTCTTAAGCTCCTTTCTTGCTACCCTATATTCCTCAATAGACCCATCTGATCCTTGCTTCCTAAACCTCATGTATGCAGCCGTCTTCCACCTGACTAGATTTTCCACCTCACTTGTCACCCCTGGTTCCTTCACCCTACCATTCTTTATCTTCCTCACCGGGACAAATTTATCCCTAACATCCTGCAAGAGATGTCTAAACATCGACCACATGTCCATAGTACACTTCCGTGCAAAAACATCATCCCAATTCACACCCGTAAGTTCTAGCCTTATAGCCTCATAATTTTCCCTTCCCCAATTAAAAATTTTCCGGTTGTCTCTGATTCTATCCTTTTCCATGATAATGCTGAAGGCCAGGGACCGGTGGTCACTGTCCCAGGTGCACACCCACTGAGAGATCTGTGATCTGACCCGGTTCATTACCTAGTACTAGATTTAGTATGGCATTCCCCCTAGTCGGCCTGTCCACATACTGTGACAGGAATCTGTCCTGGACACACTTAACAAACTCTGCCCCATCTAAACCCTTGGAACGAACCAGGTGCCAATCAATATTAGGGAAGTTAAAGTCACCCATGACAACAACCATGTTATTTTTTGCACCTTTCCAAAATCTGCCTCCCAATCTGCTCCTCTGTATCTCTACTGCAACCAGGAGGCCTATAGAATACCCTTAATAGAGTAACTGCTCCCTTTCTGTTCCTGACTTCCACCCATACTGACTCAAAAGAGGATCCTGTTACATTACCCACCCTTTCTGGAGCTGTAATAGTATCCCTGACCAGTAATGCCACCCCTCCTCACCTTCCCCCCCCCTCTATCCCTTTTAAAGAACTGAAATCCAGGAATATTGAGAATCCATTCCTGCCCTGGTGCCAGCCAAGTCTCTGTAATGGCCACTACATCATAATTCCATGTATCCAAGCTCTCAGTTCATCACTTTTGTTCCTGATGCTTCTTGCATTGAGGTATACACACTTCAGCCCTTCTCCCTTACTCCCTTTACACCGTTTATTCTGCTTCTCTTTCCTCAAAGCCTCTCTATATGTTAGATCTGGCTTTACTCCATGCACTTCTTTCACTGCTTTATCGCTCCGGGTCCCATCCCCCTCGCAAATTAGTTTAAACCCTCCTGAACCATGCTAGCAAACCTACCTGCAAGGATATTGCTCCCCCTCAAGTTCAGGTGCAACCCATCCAATCTGTACAGGTCCCACCTTCCCCAGAAGAGATCCCAATGATCCAAAAATCTAAAACCCTGCTCCCTGCACCAACTCCTCAGCCACGCATTCAACTGCCATCTCCTCCAATTCTTACCAACACTGTCACGTAGCACTGGCAGCAATCATGAGAACACCACCCTTGAGGTCCTGTTCTTCAGCCTTCTGCCTAGTTCCGGAAACTCACATTTCAGGACCTCATCCCTCTTCCTATCTATGTCGTTGGTACCACGAACTTATCAATCACCGCTGCTGTGGACCTCCTGGAGGTCCAAGACACTCTTGTTACATGCACGTGCATTTCAACTCTTTGAGTGATAATGCAGAAAGTTTGAAGTTAATAACTTATCAATCACCCCTGCTGTGGACCACTTCTACAAAGAAGGGATCTGTATGCTCCACGACCGCTGGACTAAGTGTGTACATGTAAGAGGGGACTATGTTGAAAAATAAATGAGCTGGGTTTTCTAAAATTGACTCCTTCTACCTTAGGCCACGAACTTATCAATCACCCCTCATATTTCAACGGCACTCTCTTGACCCTACTGTCCTGTTAGCTGAGATAAGAACTCTGCACAGATTAGAAATTAGTCTAACACACAAAATGCTGGAAGAATTCAGCAGGTCAGGCAGCATCTGTGGAGGGGAATAAACAGTCGACGTTTGGGCCAAGACCTTTCTGGCTTGAAATGTCAACAGTTTATTTCTCTCCGTAAATGCTGCCTGAGCTGCTTAGTTCCTCCAGCATTTTATGTGTGTTGCTCTGGATTTCCAGCAGCTGCAGAATCATTTAGAGATTAGTCTGTTGTCTTCCCAGTTTATATGGCTTTAGCTAATCATTGGATAAATGTTGTGAAGTCACAATCAAAGGCAGTACAATTTGATTTAGGAACGTGATTTTTTTTTACAGTCTATATCTGCTACATGTACTTTCATGTACTATTTTCAATGGAGATACTTTCTGAGTTGATCCAACATGCAAATTATACTTGGATTTTCTGGAAAAAAAATACGTAGCAGCGTGACATTAAAAGGGGAAGAAAGACAGAATAAATAAATAAATATATGAGAAAGAAATTAGAGAGCCAGAAATTCTGAGCAGATTAGGGAATTAGGGTAGAGAATAAAATACAGGCATTATTCCAGAAAATTATTTCCTTTAATTTCTACGGCTTTCTGGGCCATATGGATACATATATGATTTTGATGTTTCTGTCATTCATTCTTTAGGTTTCTTTTCTGTTCCAGGATCAGGTTTATTATCACCGGCATGTGTCATGAAATTTGTGGATGCTTAATTCGTGGATGTTTGTGAAGAGTAAGAATTTCAGGTTGGATACTGTATACATTCTCTGATATATATTGAACCATTGAACAGTATTCAAATTTATACTAAGGAGGATGGGTTGTTGCATGATCTTCCCACATTATATCCACAGCCAGCTTTGAGAGTTTCTGCGCCACTCTATCTTCCCTTCTAGATTTCCCAATAACTACAAAAATTAAAAATGATCTATCCTAAAGATTACGATGTGTCACCATGGGAATGAATGGGAGGTAGAACAGTCAAACTGTAGCTTGCATAAACTGAGATACCTCTGCTCACATTTAAAAATCCTTAGAAATTACTGGACAGGCAGATAGAAGCAAGAATGTGGACTTACTTCAGTGGAATGGTGCGAAAAGTGTTTTGATTAGGCAAAGTCATTTGGATTTCCGTTTCAGCCAACTAAATCAGCATTGTTCAATTGTTAGCATTATTTCAAATAAGCCACATCTTCATGTTGGCAGATTTTTATAAAATTCAGCCAATCAGAGGTGTGAAAATGTTAGCAAACAGCTTATCTCTTTGGCATGGTCCATGAATTCTAAATGATTCTTTTAATATTTACGAGAGTTTTTATACTTAATATGCAAGGCTTTAATAACATTACTAACATGATATTTCATAACCATAGAAATGATTTAAAATTTTGGCTACTGTTTTGAATTAAACACTTAATTAAATTCAGAGCTAAAGGAATCAAGTTTATTTGCATTTGTCTTCTCTCCTTCTCCATTCCTCATTCTGGCCTCCCTCTTCTCCTCACCTACCCATCACCTCCTCTGGTGCCCCTCCTCCTTGCCTTGTCTACTGACATTTCCCAACATATTCCTCCTTCTTCAGCCCTTCCACCTATCACCTCCCAGTGTCTCATTTCATCCCCCCTTCCCCTCCCTACTCATCTTCCCCCTCACCTGGTTTCACCTAACATCTGCCATTTTGTACTATTCACGGATCCCTACCTTCTTATTCTGGCTTCATCTCAGAGTCCAGGGAGAGGTTGCTGAAGAGATAACAGATGCATTGGTCATGATCTTTCAAGAATCACTTGCTTCTGGCATGGTCCTGGAAGACTGGAAGATTGCAAATGTCACTCGGCTCTTTAAGAAGGCAAAAAGAAGGAAATTATAGGCCAGTTAGCCTATCCTCAGTGGTTGGGAAAATGTTGGAGTCTATTATTAAGGGTGAGGTTTGGGGGTACTTGGAGACTAGTGGTAAAATAAGTCAAAGCATGGTTCCTGTAAAGAGAAATCTTCCCTGACAAATCTATTAGAATTCTTTGAGTAAATAACAAGGGTGGACAAAGGAGAAGCAGTGGATGTCATTCACTTGGATTTTCAGAAGGCATTTGATAAGATGGCACACATGAGGCTGCTTAAGAAGATACCCTATGGCATTAGAGGAAAGAGGATAGAGGAATGACTGAGAGGCAGGAAGCAGTGAGTGGGCATAAAGGGGGCCTTTTCTGGTTGGCTAGCAGTGACTAGTGGTATTCCTCTGGGGTCAGTATTGTGACTGCTAATTTTCACATTGTTTGTCAATGTTTTGGATAATGGAATTGATTCTTTGTGGCAAAGTTTGTGGAGGAGTAGGTAGTACTGAAGAAGCAAGCAGTGTGATTGCAGCAGGACTCAGACAAATTGGAGGAATGGGCAAAAAAGTGACAGATGGAATACAGTTTTGGGATATGTATGATACTGCATTTTGGTAAAAAGATCAATAATGCAGACTATTAACTAAATGGGGAGAAGGTTCAAACATCAGAGGTGCCAGAAGGTTAATTTACAGGTTGAATCTGTGGTAAAGAAAGCAAAAGCAATCTTGGCTTTTATTTCAAGGGGAATAGAATATAAAAGCAGAGATAATGCTGAGGCTTTATAAAACACTAGTCAGGTTGCACTTGGAGTATTGTCAACAGTTTTGGGCCCCATATCTCAGAAAGGATGTGTTGTCATTGGAAGAAGTCTAGAGGAGGTCACTAGGATGATTCCAGGAACAAAGTGTTTGCCTTTGAGGAGTGTTTTGCAGCTTTGGGCCTGTACTCATTGGAATTTAGAAGAATGCGGAGGGATCCCATTGAAACGTACTGAATGTTGAAAGGGTGGACGTGGAGAGGATGTTCAATCTGATGGAATATCCAGAACTAGAGAGCACAGCCTCAGAATTGAAGGCCGACCTTTCAGAACAGAGGTAAGGAGGAATAATTTTAGCCAGAGAGTAGTGAATTTGTGGAATGCTCTACCACAGACTGTGGTGGAGGCCAAATCCATGGGTACATTTAAGGCAGAGTTGCTTGTTTCCTGATAGGTCAGGGCATCAAAGGATATGACAAGAAGACTTTACTTCCTGAGAAAACTAAAAAAAAATTTGGCCTGTCCCCTAAAACCCTCACCAGTTTTTATAGATGCATTGTAGAAAGCATTCTTCTAGGGTGCATCACAACCTGGTATGGAAGTTGTCCTGTCCAAGACTGAAAGAAGCTGCAGAAGATCGTGAACACGGCGCAGCACATCACACAAACCATTCTTCCGTCCTTGAACTCACTTTACACCACACGCTGTCGGAGCAGTGCTGCCAGGATAATCAAGGACAGGACCCACCCAGCCAACACACTTTTCGTCCCTCTTCCCTCCGGGAGAAAGCTCAGGAGCTTGAAGATTCGTACAACCAGATTTGGGAACAGCTTCTTTCCAACTGTGATAAGACTGCTGAACGGATCCTGACCCAGATCTGGGCCGTACCCTCCAAATATCCGGACCTGCCTCTCGGTTTTTTTGTACTACCTTACTTTCCATTTTTCTATGTTCTATTTATGATTTATAATTTAAATTTTTAATATTTACTAATTTTTACTATTTTTAATATTTAATATTTGTAATCCAGGGAGCGGGAAACGCAGAATCAAATATCGCTGTGATGATTGTGCGTTCTAGTATCAATTGTTTGACGACAATAAAGTATAAAGACAGGTGTATTGGGTTGATTGGGATCTGGGATCAGCCTTGATGAAATCGTGGAGCATACTCGATGGGCTGAATGGCCTAATTCTTCTCCTATGTTATGGTCTTATTCCCATCACTAAAGGAAATAAAAGATATCAGAACTGCACAGAAATAGTGAAAGCATTAGAGAAGCAGAGTAGTTAAATAAGATACGCTCCAGGAGTTTGCCCTGAAATGTACGAAGATGCCTGGGTGCAAGGTAAAATTTTGCCTTAAGACATAGGAAGCATGTCAAGCACACTTGGGTGGAGTTGGAAGCAGTGAAGCAAGATGTTTGGTAGCTTCACCAGGTCAATTGGTGTAGGGAATGTGCTGTGAAATACACAGATTAAAATTGGAATTTTTTTGTTACAGAATCATCAGTCTAAGGCCACCCATTCATTACTGCTTCATTTTGCAGGTTTCTCCTTTGCAGCAGGGTAGAACCTAGGCTGCTGCTTGTATTCCAGTGCAAGGTGGTAACTTGGATGGCTTCTGATGTTCTTGATTCTTGTAACTTAATTGTTAAACTATATGCCTTTGTACTTGTTTGAAGACTCATTGAGAATTGTCTTGATGGGTTGAAATAACCAAACTTTTCAACAAAGATTCTAGGAGATTCATGTTTGTATCATAAACTCTGTGGTTTAAGGATCTGGATGGAAGACTGGTCAATGTAACTTACTTATATGGAGTATAACTTTTTAATGTTGATGCTGTACTCAGTGACCACTTTACTGAATACCTCCTGTATCTAATAAAGTGGCCTCTGAATGTATATTCATGAATTTCTGCTGCTGTAGCCCATCCACTTCAAGGTTCGATGTGTTGTGCATTCAGAGATGCTCTTCTGCACTCCACTGTTGTAATGTGTGGTTATTTGAGTTACTGTCACCTTCCTGTCAACTTGAGCCACTCTGACCATTCTCCTCTGACATCTCTCATTAACAAGGCATTTTCTCCCACAGAACTGCCACTCACTGGATGTTTTCTATTTCTGACATCATTTTCCGTAAACTCTAGAGACTGTTGTGTGTGAAAATCCCAGGAGGTCAGCAGTTTCTGAGAAACTCAAACCACCCCATCTGGCACCAACATAGAACATAGAATAGTACAGCACAGTACAGGCCCTTTGGCCCACAATGTTGTGCCGACCCTCAAGCTCTGCCTCCCATATAAGCCCCCACCTTAAATTCCTCCATATACCTGTCTAGTAGTCTCTTAAACTTCACTAGTGTACCTGCCTCCACCACTGACTCAGGTAGTGCATTCCACGCACCAACCACTCTCTGAGTAAAAAACCTTCCTCTAATATCCCCCTTGAACTTCCCACCCCTTACCTTAAAGCCATGTCCTCTTGTATTGAGCAGTGGTGCCCTGGGGAAGAGGCACTGGCTATCCACTCTATCTATTCCTCTTATTATCTTGTACATAGTCACTTAGGTCACATTTCTTCACTATTCCAATGTTTGATCTGAACAACAACTGAACCTCTCGACCATGTCTGCATGATTTTATGTATTCAGTTGCTGCCACGTGATTGGTTGATTAGGCATTTGTATTAACAAGCAGGTATACAGGTCTACCTAATAAAGTGACCTCTGAGTGTTTATGGACCACTAAATTAAGCAAGCTAATTAATGTTTTGCCCCATGGTGTTGCTTCACCTCATAAAACATGAGTGACTTTGTTTCAGAATATCTTCAAGTTGTCACATATCTTTTCCATGACATGTCCACAAATGTTCACTGTGTTTCAAATTAAATTATGGCAGTATGCCATTTGCTGTAACAGTGAAGGCATTAATGTACTAGTCACCAATCTTTACCAAAAGTACGCAAAAAAATGCAAATCCTGACTTCAGTGTGATGGGTGATGTATGTGAGAGATTATTGAACTTCCTTTAGCATGGTATATTGTTCACTTGTGCATGACTCGGTAACGCTCTAGTTAGTGTAACACTTTACAGTGCCAACTGTTAGATCAGGGTTCAATTCTCGCTGCTGTCTGTTAGAAGTTTTTACATTTTCCCCAGGACCCCATGAGTTTACTGTAGGTGTTCCGGTTTCATCTCTCATTCCAAAGATGTACAGGTCAGTAAGTTGTGTACATGCTCTGCTAGCGCCGGAAGCATGGCGATACTTGTTGGTTGCCCCCAGCACAAACACAGAATGTGTTGGTCATTGATGCAGATGTTGCATTTCACTGTATGTTTCGATGTACTTGTGACAAATAAAACTAATCTTTAATCTTTACATCGCCAGGAATTTACTTCCATGGGAGATGCATCCATTGTATTTTAAGTGTGTAGTAAGAGGAACCTCCAGCTCCTTGTGTGCACTTGATAATACTTGGCACTCCTTGACTGATGCCTTTAGTATATTATCCAAAAGTTTTGGAGCCTGCTTCTGCTCATCTGGTGCTGTTCTTCATTGCTTCCTGGATAAGACTGCCAACATCTGCTTTAGGCACAATTTAAGTTTAAGGAGTGAACACAAACTTGTAACTGATGCATTAAAATTATGATGGTGTCCCCGCTGCTAACTTCTCCTGATGGCTTTGCTTTCAATCAAAAACGTGTAATTAGTGGCTAGTCACACAAGTTATTGAAAATGAACGGTGGATTCAAAGTCAATTTGCTTTTAGTGTTCCCAACCTGGGGTTCACGGTTAATGGTTAAAAAAATGGTTGGGAACCCCTGTTCTAGGATATTGTCAGCTGGCATAAATTAATGTCTATTATGGTTCCTCATTCTGTTTTTGGGAGTTGTTTAGCTGTGTCAAGGGCGTATTACAAGCTGTATCTCAATAAATAAATGTGGTAGAAGAACATAATATTTCCTCGTTGCCATTGTTCCTACTTAGAAAGATAATCTGATCAATCTCATTCAAGTCATATACTATGTTTGCAAATTTCCCTATTATAATCAGTTCCTTACAGAACACTTCCAGCAGTTTTGGTTTGGCTGATCAAGATAAGCTTTCCAAACATTTAGATTATGATTATTTGTGCATGATTTTAACGTGTTCATGTCCTTTATCATCATGTCAGTGATTGGATGGGTGACATGTATTGAGTTAGTTTAAAGCCTTGATTGCCAGAATTGCCGTGATGGCATGCTGCTGGCCTTTCTAGATCAAATACTAGTCAGGACAGAGGCCCTTTTTAAATTGAAGGTAATGGAAAAAGATTTAAAGATTAGGTTTATTTGTCACATGTACACCAAAACATACAGTGAAATTGTGTCAATGACCAGCACAGACCAGCATATTGTGCTGGGGCAGCCTGCAAGTGTCACCATATCTCCGATGCCAACATAGCCAGCCCACAACTCGCTGACTCTAATCCTGCCGCAAACACGAGAAAATCTGCAGATGCCAGTAATCCAAAGCATCAAACACAAAATGTTGGAGGAACTCAGCAGGTCAGGCAGAATCTATGGAAAAGAGAATCAGGCCGAGACCCTTCATCAGGACTGGGAAAGAAGAGAAGTCATTGTAAGAAGGTTGGTTGGAGGGGAGGGAAGGGATGCAACACCTTATATTCCATCTGGGTAGCTTCCAACCTTATGTTATGAACATCAATTTCTCTAACTTCACCATTCCCCAATCCTGTTTCCCTCTCTAACCTTATCTCCTGACCTACCCATCACCTCCCTCTGCTGCTTCTCCCACTTCCTTCCTTCCATGGTCTTCAGTCCTCTCATGTCAGGTACCCCCTCCTTCCTGCCCTTTAGCTCTTTCACCAGGCAACTTCCCAAATCTTTACCTCACCCCTCCCCCTCTCCCCATTTCACCTATCACCTACCACCTTGTATTTCTTCCTGCCCTCCCCTCACCTTCTTACTCTGACTTCTCCCCCTCCTTTCTAGTCCTGATGAAGGGTCTTGTCCCAAAATGGTGAGTTTACTCTATTCCATAGATGCTGCCTGATCTGCTGAATTCTTACAGCATTCTGGGTGTGTGACTCTAATCCTAACCATACATGTTTGAAATATGGAAGGAAACTGGGACGCCTGGGGCCATGGGGAGGATGTACAAACTTCTGACAGATAATGGCAGGATCTGAACCCAGATCGGAGATCACTGGTGCTGTATCAGTGATCATTGGCGGGAGGAGGCGATAGCAGCACGCCATGCGCGCGCAGCCCTCTGGTGAAAATGGTATCATATCCATTAAATAGGGGCAGTGGACAATTCTGATTTGATGGAGACAGACGTGAAAGCACAGAGGAACATCTGGAGAAATTTCTGAAACACAGGTTCGCTGCCGCTGTTACTGGCCGATCGAGAATCTTCTGAGGGAAGGCCCCAAAATCCCCGGCTTTGCCTGCTGTTGGCGACTGAGACTGAGGTCGAATTGTTTGGATAGAAATGGTGCTCGGTACTCAGTGCCGGAGAGCTGATTGGAGGCTCGAAATTTTCGGACGACTCAGAGTCGGACTGTGGTCGGGCATGGCAGGGAGAGTTTTTCTTCCTTCTCCCGTCTGCGTGAGATGTGGGACTTTTGAGAGACTTTGAACTTTTTACTGTGCCATGGACTGTTCTTCATCAAGTTATGGTATTGTTGCACTGTTGTAACTATATGTTATAATTATGTGGTTTTGTCAGTTTTTTCAGTCTTGGTCTGTCCTGTGTTTTGTGATATCACACCGGAGGAAATATTGTATCATTTTTTAATGCATGCATTACTAAATGACAATAAAGGAGAACTATGTGTCTTCATAATCTAAAGTGCTGTGCTCAGCTACCCTTGTTGATTCACCTTCCTGAAGGTGTCAGATGTCTATTTGCATAATACAGTGCAAAAGGACACGAGTGATTAACTGTCAGAGAACGTTCAGGTCCCTTTTCATGTTTTTCCTGAGTTCTGGAATTTGCTTCATTTTAGCTCCGTTCCTTGCAATCCACACTGGGTATCTACTCATCCTACCTAAAATCATTTTCTTAAGCCTTGTGCTCAATTTTTGATTTATAATGAAGTATTTTGGAATTATTTTCATTGAGTGTGAACACACGCTATTGTGATGTTGTGTAGTGGAATGCAAAGGCACTATGTGGGTTCAATCCACAACCCTATAAACATTTTGAACCTCACCTCTTCTTTGCGTAAGCATCTAACATTGCAGACTAGGGTAGGTGACAAATATGCTTACCTGAACAAAGAAATTAATAGCTACATTATTTTATATCCATGCACAATGAACTGCTTTATTTTGCTAATGTCTTATGACACCTTAATGTGCTCATCAACATTTTGCCTCTTAATCAGTTTGCCTGCAATCGATTCAAGTTTGCTGATTGTCTGTTAAGTTTATTAACTTAAGTTGCATGCTCCCAGCATTTCTTGTTCTAACCTCCTTCGATATTCAAATATTCAAGATCTTATGATTCAAGCTGGTTTAAAATTTAATGAAAAGATTCATTCCATTCTCCATCATGTGTCTGTGCTTAATGGGGTTATTACCTGAATACCATTTGATCTGACCATTAATCTCAACATCCCATCTCCCAGTGAGTTGATTCTTTAACTGAAGTTGTTTGATCACTGATAAATGGCTGTTTCTGTGTTTGGATGATGATATCAGTACTGATCTCCTGAGTGTTTTTCACTTGTCTGCCTTTAGCTTCATATGAAATTTGAAATCACACACTTGAAATTACCATTATAATTTAAAATTCGAGTGAGGAAATCAGATGAGGTTGTAATGGAGTAAAAACATTACTGGCATTTTCATTTAGCATCAGTAATGATGGAGGCTAATTCTGAACATTTATTTGCTCAGTACAAGCAGCTGGATTATAATGATGGCTTAATGTTATTAGGAAGAAGGTAATAGTGATTTGTGATTATACCAGGAAACCTGGAAGAATTAAAGCGAATGTGGCTGAAAGCATCTTAGCAGTAAGCTCATACTCTCTTACTACTGCCATTGGGAAGGAGCTACAGGAGCCTTGGGTCCCACACCTCCAAGTTCAGAAACAGTGACAGTAAGCCCGTTCTCTCTTCTCACTGCTGCCATTGGGAATGAGCTACAGGAGTCTTGGGTCTCACACCATCAGGTTCAGGAACAGTTAAATTCACTTGCCTCAACACTGAACTGATTCCACAACCTATGGACTCACTTTCAAGGACTCTACAACTCTTGATCTCAGCATTATTTATTTATTTGTACTTGCGTGGTTTGTTTTCTTTTGCATATTGCTTGTTTGCCAGTCTTGTGTGTACTTCGTCATGGATTGCTTTGGATTTCGTTGTTCTATTGTGAATGCCTGCAAGAAAATGGATCTTAAGGTAGCATATGGTAGCATTCCTACTTTGTGGCCTTGGATTCTGATATGTTGATCTTTCATCAAGACTGATGAAACAGATTTTATGATGTTTCCTCCATACCTCCTGCAGCATCTTATTTTGAAATTGGTGTTTGTGCGGTAGTTGTCCAGTTTTATGTGCTGCGGCATTCTATTCAGCGAAAGGCTCAGGCCCATTGTAGACTACAGGAAGGAACACCGAATATTATGGTGGAAGAGTGGTTTGTGACCAGGCCCGGAGTCAGGAGGGCTGGGGGACTGCTTATGATCAGCTTGTAAAGTGTTAGGACTTAGAGTCAGGATTTAGCTCGTCAATACATGGTGTCAATACATTGAGTTTTAGAGCATCGAGCTTTGGCTTTGACAGTCAGAATGTCATATTTCAGGAATGTTGCAGTTGAGGCATCTGGAGTAGGGAGGCTTTAGGAATTAAGATAATATTTTATGGGAATATGGTCGTGGAGAGAAGGGGTGATGATAAGGTTGTGATTGAAAGCTATGACATTGGCGCTGAAGGAAAAATGGTGAGATTATTAAAGCAATATCAACCTGTCAGAAGATTAGTGTAACACAAAATGTTGGAGGAACTCAGCAGGTCAGGCAGCATCTACGGAAAGGAATAAAGAGTCGATGTTTCGGGCTGAAACCCTTCATTAGAACTGCACTAATCAAGACAAGTGCATCTGATTCAGTAGCCTTAGCAAGGTAAAGCCAGTCCCTGTTATGTAAAGCAGAAGAAATGATCAACTTCCTGCTTCTGTCAAGGCATTTGGATACAAGAGTGCATTTTGCGCATGATAACAGGTTGTGAACTGCACATCTTTTGGCATTATTGTGCATGCCAGTAGTCTCTTGTGGTTCATATACATAGTGAACCCTTAACGAATTTTGGAAACTGCATTGCATACAAAAGCACTTGGTTACGAAATTAAGGATTTTAATTCAACAGTGTGTGTTACATATTTGTATCATAAAAAATTCTGACTTCTCCAGTGCAGACATCAAATTGCCATGTTAAACAGCCATCTGATTAAGGAGACATTGTATTTAAGGTTAAAGACAAAAAGTGTAGGGAGACTTGAGAACATTTTTTCAAAGTAAAATTTATTATCAGAGTACATAAATGTCACCACATATAACCCTGAGATTCTTTTTCTGTGAGTATACTTAGCAAATCTATAGAACAATAATTGTAAACAGAATCTGTAAACTGTAAACAAACTGTGCAAATACAGATAATAAATAAATAACAACAAATAATGTGCATGAAATAACAAGATAAAAGATTTCTTAAATGAGTGTAGTTATCCCCTTTTGTTCAAGAGCCTCTTGGTCGGGGTGCGAGTCCTGAGGCTCTTTTACCTTCTAATCCAGCAGTGGGAAAAGAGCATGACCTGGGCGGTGAAGATCTTTGATGATAGATGCTGCTTTTCTACTGCAACATTTCATGTAGTTGTGCACAATGGTTGGGAGGGTTTTACCTGCAATATACTGGGCTGAATCCGCTACCTTTTCTTGGATTTTTTGCTCAAAGGCATTGGTGTTCACATACCAGGCCATAATGCAGCCAGTCAGCTCACTTTTCATCACACATCTATAGAAGTTTACCAAGGATTTTGATGACATGCCAAATCTCGGTAGACTCCTGTGGAAGCAGAGGTGCTGTTATGCAGTTATATTTATATGATGGGTCCAGGACAGGGCCTCTGAGAAAGCAACTTCCAGGAATTTAAAGTTTCTGACCCTCTCCACACATGTCAGTGAACACATTCAACAGGGGAAATAATTAACATGGCTATGCAAAAATAGGATTAATTATGTTGCCTTAAACAGGGATTTGATGGGTCATTTCACCTGTTGTGTGATGATGATTCTATGTTCATCCTGTTTTTCTGATCCCAAAGTAAATTCTGTCCTCTTTGGATTCCATTTGGGACACTGTTGTGCAATGTGTTTGAATCCTTATAATTATTTTATTCCCTTTTTTTATTGTAGAATATCATGTAAATGAGATTTAAATTATATTAAATTTATATTATATTTAAATTAATATATATATTAGTTAAATTAAAAATCATGAGGTAGTGTACATGAGTTCAATGCCCGCTTAGGAATCAGATGGTAGAGGGGAAGAAACTTAATGAATCGCTGAGTGTCTCTCTTCAGGCTTTTGTACCTCATTCCTGATGGTAGCAATGAGAGGAGGGCATGTCCTGGGTGAATTATGTGAATAGTCAAGCAGGCAATTAACTGTTCGGATCATATGTCACACACTTCTGGTGTTCCCTTTATCAAAGATGTTACCATTGATGCTGTGATTCTGTGATCTGGGGCTTCCAGTGTCAGTCACAGAAATGCATCTTTGGAAGTAGCTACGATCCACCTTGCATTTCTTTTTAACCCTCTTCACCTAATCATCCTTTATATGATTGCTTTGTTTAAAATAAGATGGTTTCCTCTACAATGAAGGGAAGACTGAGGAAAACCTATTTTTTAAAGACTTCTATTGTAATTACATTTAATCTTGTTGGATATTCTGGTTGGTCTGAGTTGGGAAAACTCAAAACTAAAGGTTTTTGACAGTTTTCCAAGGAGATTACACAAGGGAAAATGGAATAGCTGCAACTTGTGAGACTTGCTGAATAATTGCAAAAATGATGTAAGACTCTTAAAGTACTTTAACTCAAAATCCATTTGATTTCATGTGAAGAGTATCATAAAAATTGATCTGATGATATGTGAAGCAATACCAAGCACTTCTTCATCTCTCAATTACATGATCACATTCACGAGATGCTTTCACCTCTGCATCATCCGCCAAGCATTTTAATTCCCATTCCCATTTCTGTTTCAATGTGTCTATCCATGGTCTCCTCTTGTGCCAAGATTAAGCCATCCTCAGAGTGGAGGAACAACACCTCATATTCCATCTGGGTAACCTCTAAACTGATGGCATGAATATTGATTTCTCCTTCCAGTGAACGATTTGCTGCCCCCTACTCTATACCTGAAGCACCTTCAATAACTCCAAAAGACTGAGGTTTGGTAAAATACTGAAAGGCTTTTTTTCGCTGTACAATACGACCTCCACAGTGAGTGTCTGCCCCCGGACTGAGGGGGAGGGGCAAGGCGAACATCTTTATACAGGACTCTGTGGGAGGAGCCACAAGTGCAGTCAGCAGAGGGGCGTGTCCAGACAGTTAACCCAGTTACAACATATATGGTTTACCACAATACCCCACACTGATCTTTCATTTCTTATTGCCTGCCTATTATCATAAGACCATAAGACAGAGAATCAGAATCAGAATCCTTTATTATCGCCAAGTATGTGGACACATACAGGGAATTTGATGCCGGTTTCCCTGAGCTCTCGCTGTACAGAATCAAAAAGCAAACAAAACAATAGTGCAAATAATCATGAACTATATACAATGAGGTATACCTGTGTATGTACAGGTGGACTTGGTTTATAATAGACAAAGATTCAAGTGTTCATTAGACTGATGGCATACGGAAAGAAACTGTTCTTGTACCTATTTGTCCTGGCATACAGTGATCTAAAGCGCCTACCAGAAGGAAGGAGTTGGAGCAGGTGATGTCCAGGGTGTGATGGGTCTACAATGATGTTGCTGGCTCGCTTCCTGACATATAAGTCCTGGATCGAGGGCAGCTTCACAACAATAATCCTTTTCGCAGCCCTGACGGTTCTTTGGAGTCTATTCTTGTCTTGTTTGGTAGCTGATCCAAACCAGACAGTGATGGACAAACAGAGAACAGACTGGATTATTCCTGAATAGAATTGAATCAGCAGCTCCTGAGGCAGGTTGTACTTCCTGAGTTGACGTAGGAAATACAACCTCTGCTGAGCCTCTTTGATAAGAGTGTCCGTGTTGGGTGTCCACTTCAGGTCGTGGGAGATTGTGACACCCAGAAACCTGAAGGTCTCCACAGCAGACACAATACTGTTGAGTATAGTGAGTGGGGGGAGTATTGGGGGGCTCCTCCTGAAGTCCACTGTCATCTCCACAGTCTTGAGCGTATTTAGCTCCAGATTGTTCTGACCACACCAGAGGGCAAGCTGTCTACCACCCGTCTGTATGCAGACTCATCACCGTCTCGGATAAGGCCAATGACAGTTGTGTCGTCTGCAAACTTCAGGAGTTTAACAGATGGATCCTGTGAGGTGCAGTCATTAGTGTAAAGGGAGAAGAGCATAGGAGCAGAATTAGGCCATTTAACCCATTGAGTCTGTTCTGGCATTTCATCATGGCTGATCCTGGATCCCACTCAACCCCATACACCTGCCTTCTCACTATATCCTTTGATGTTCTCACCAATCAGGAAACTATCAACTTTTGCCTTAAAAATGCTCACAGACTTGGCCTCTGCCACAGTCTGTGGCAGAGCATTCCACAGGTTCCCAACTCTCTGGCTAAAAAAATTCTTCCTTACCTCTGTTTTGAGGCTGTGCCCTCTAGTTCTGGATGCCCCCAACATAGGAAGCATCCTCTCCTCATCTACCCTATCTAGTCCTTTCAACGTTTCGGAACGTTTCAATGAGATTCCCTTTGCATTCTTCTAAATTCCAGTGAGTACAAGCCCAAAGCTGCCAAATGCTCCTCATATGTTCACCTCTCCATTCCCGGAATCACCCTCGTGAACTTCCTGTCGACTCTCTCCAATGACAACAAATCCTTGCTGAGATATGGGACCCAAAATTGTTGACTCCTGAGTGCACTGCTTCAGGAGCCTGGTTGAAGGGAACACTGGTGTAATGTTGGTAGCAGTAATAATTCCATTTCAGGCCAATATCAACCAGACCAGTCTGAAAACATCAATAAGCAATTACCACAACAGATCACTTGCAATACTAGAGGAAACAACACACTGGACCATTGCTACACCACCATCAAGAGTGCCTACCGTGCTATTCCACACCCTCACTCTGGGAAGTCTTATCACCTGGCTGTACTTCTACTCCCTGAGCAGAGATTGAAGCCTGTAGCACCAGCAGTGAGGACCAAGAAGGTTTGGAAAAGGGAAGCACAGGAGTGCCTACGGGACTGCTTTGAATCAGTGGACTGGACTGTATTCAGAGATTCATCTTCGAACCTGGATGAGTACGCTGCAGTTGTTACTGACTTCATTAAAACCTGTGTGAATGAGTGTGTGCCTACAAAGACTTGCTGTACATTCCTAAACCAAAAGCCGTGGATGAACCAGGAGGTACGTCATCTGCTGAAGGCTAGATCTGTGGCATTCAAGTCTGTTGACCCAGGCCTGTACTAGAAAACCAAGTATGATTGTGGAGGGCTTTTTCAAAGGCAAAGGGACAATTTCAAATGTGGTTGGAGGCGATATCAGATGCACAGCAACTCTGGCAGAGATGCACGGCAACTCTGACATTACCTCTTACAAAGCAAAACCCAATAGTATGAATGTCAGCGATGCTTCACTATCAGATGAACTCAACGCCTTCTATGCCTGCTTTGAAAGGGAGAACTCAACTACAGCTGTGAAGATCCTTGCTGCATTTGATGACGCTGTGATCTCTGTCTCAGAGTGCGATGTTAGGCTGACTTTAAAGAGAGTGAATCCTCACAAGGCAGAAGGTCCTGATGGAGTACCTGGTAAGGCTCTGAAAACCTGTGCCAACCAACTAGCGGGAGTATTCAAGGAGATTTTCAACCTGTCACTGCTACAGGCGGAAGTTCCCACTTGCTTCAAAAAGGCAACAATTATACCAGTGCCTAAAAAGAATAGTGTGAGCTCCCTTAATGACTTTCACCCAGTAGCAACCACATCAACACATGAAATACTTTTGAGAGGTTGGTCATGACTAGACTGAATTCCTGCCTCAGCAAGGACCTGGAGCCATTGCAATTTGCCTATCGCCACAATAGGTCAACAGCAGACCATGCAGCTTTAGACCACCTGGATAACACAAACACCTACATCAGGATGCTGTTCATCAACTATAGCTCAGCATTTAATACCATCATCCCCCACAATCCTGACTGAGAAGTTGCAGAACCCGGGCCTCTGGTGAATGGATCCCTGACTTCCTAACCAGAAGACCACAGTCTGTGTGGATTTGTGATAACATATCCTCCTCACTGACAATCAACACTGGTGCACCTCAGGGGTGTGTGCTTAGCTCACTGCTCTACTCTCTATATACACATGACTGTGTGGCTAGGCATAGCTCAATTACCATCTAAAAATTTTCTGACGATACAACCATTGTTGGTGGAATCTCAGGTGGTGACAAGAGGGCGTACAGGAGTGAGATATGCCAACTTGTGGAGTGGTGCCGCAGCAACAACCTGGCACTCAACGTCAGTAAGATGAAAGATCAGATTGTGAACTTCAGGAAGGGTAAGATGAAGGAACACATACCAATCCTCATAGAGAGATCAGAAGTGGAGTGAGCGAGCAGTTTCAAGTCCTGGGTGTCAAGATCTCTGAGGATCTAACCTAGTCCCAACAATATCGATGTAGTTATAAAGAAGGCAAGACAGTGGCTATACTTCATTAGGAGTCTAAAGAGATTTGATATGTCATCAAATACACTCAAAATCTTCTATAGATGTACTGTGGAGAGTATTCTGACAGGCTGCATCACTGTCTGGTACGGGGGGCTACTGCACAGGACCGAAAGAAGCTGCAGAGGGTTGTAAATCTTGTCGACTCCATTTTGGGTACTAGCCTACTAAGTACCCAGGGAGCGGTGTCTCAGAAAAGCGGCATCCGTTATTAAGGATCCCCAGCACCCAGGGCATGTCCTTTTCTCACTGTTACCATCAGGTAGGAGGTACAGAAGCCTGAAGGCACACACTCAGCGATTCAGGAACTATTTCTTCCCCTCTGTCATCCGATCCCTAAATGAACATTGAACCCTTGGACACCACCTCACTTTTTAAATACCCAGTATTTCTGTTTTTTGCATGTTTTTTAATCTATTCGATATACATATACTGTAGTTGATTTACTTATTTTTTATTATTTTTACTTTATTTATTTTTCTCTTCTATATTATGTATTGCATTGAACTTCTGCTGCTAAGTTAACAAATTTCACGTCAAATGCCGGTGATAATAAATCTGATTCTGATTCTGAATGGGAAACATTTTCACAGCATCTATCCCATTGAGCCCCTTAGAAATGTGTACAGTATTTAAATAGGAGCACTTTTTATTCTTCTAATCTCATAGTCTTATGATCTTCCTAGGACCCTCTATTCTTTAGGCTGAGATTTTTTGATTTGATTTTTTTATTTAACAATACAGTGTAGAGTAGGTCCTTACAGCCCTTTCAGCAGTGCAACTCCACAACCTCGATTAACCCTAAGCTAATCATAGGACAATTTACAATGACCACTTAACCTACGGGTACATCCTTGGACCGTGGGAGGAAATGGGATCACCTGGGGAAAACTCTTGTATTCCACGGGGAGGATGTACAGAGTCTCCTTACACAACGGCACCTGAATTGACCTCTGAACTCCGGAACACATCGAGTTGTAATAGCATCGCAATAATCACTATGCTACCGTGGCACAATCAAGTATGTATGATTAAAGCTCGACATTAATCCATTGTTGCAGAGGTCTTAGAGTAGGTTAAAAGGTTGGTACAATATCATGGGCCAGTGTGCCTGCACTGTGTTGAAGTGATCTATGTTCTAGTAAGTTGCAAATTAAACGCTGGTGTTTTTGGCTTCCCTCTTGGCCACTTCCCAGACATGGTATCTGCTCATGCAATCACAGAACCCAGCAGACTCTGTGAAACAAGCCCATCAATTTCTGGATTTGAGCAATGAAGTGTAGTGCACTAGGGGATGTGTATAAAACAGAATGGTAATTAAAATGATAAAATGGCGTCATTTAAATGTTCAAGACAAGTGTATGTGCAGTTTAAGCTGTTTTCCCTGGAAGCAAATCTGCCAACTCACTATTGCAAATTACTGCAATTTAAAAACATTTTTGATGCAACATGGCCAATTCAACACTCAATCTATGTGGGAACCAGTTCTTGATATATTAATTTTCCCCCATTATTGGACTAAATACCTGAAATAACTTTTACTGAATTTAAGAGGGCTAAGTAGGGTAGAGCTCAAAAATAAGAAAGGTGCACTGATGGGGTTATACAATCATCATCATCACCATCATCATTATATGCCATGCAAGACAGCTCAACCATTTCCACATGACTTGTCTTCGCAGAATATTAGGCATCAGATGGCAAGACAAAGTGCCAGACACTGAAGTTCTCTCTAGAGCAAGTCTACCATCAGTCCACACACTGCTGATGAGAGCACAGACCCGGTGGGCAGGTCATGTCATCCGCATGCTGGACCAGCGCATACCCAAGCGGCTCCTTTTTGGGGAACTCTCGGCTGGAAGACACTCGCATGGAGGGCAGAATAAATGTTACAAAGGCAGACTAAAGGCCTCCCTGAAGTCATTTGACATAGACACGACCTCCTGGGAAATGCTGGCACAAAACCGCCCTACTTGGCGCGGCCTCATCCACAAGGGCTGTCAAGCTGACGAAGCAAGGCGCACTGCTGAAGCACAACGTAAGCGCGAACTGCGCAAGTCCAGAGCCACCAGTGCAACAACTGCAGTGCCTACACATGTCTGCCCAACGTGTGCCAGGACATTCCGTGCCCGAATTGGCCTGACCAGTCATCTTCGGACACACCACATCCAGTCTCAAAGTGACTAATGGTGTCGAGGTCTTCATTGACGATGGACGAACCACTTGATATGCCGTGTTGTATCGTGGGTGATCATGGTCTTCCATCTGTCTTTTATCTGCTCTTCCCGTGAGGAAGACCCCCTTCATATTTTTACTCTTATTCTTTTCTCTATCGATGACCATGATTGTTCTTGGCAAATCTTTTTACAGAAGTGGTTTACCATTGCCTTGTTCTGGGCAGTGTCTTTACAAGACGGGTGACTGCCGCCACTGGCAAAACTCTCCAGAGATTGTCTGCCTGGCGTCAGTGGTGGCATAATCAGGACTTGTGATCTGCACCTGCTGCTCCCATGACTTCATGTGACTGATCAGGGGGTTAAGCAGGTGCTACACCTTTCCCAACGGTGACCTGCAGACTAACAGAGGGAAGGAGTGCCTTACAATCTCCTTTAGGAGACTGAAGGAAGGTCTGATTGAGGTATAGAAGATCATGTGATAAAATCCCAGCCAACTCAACTTCTCCTTGTAATTCAGATCTCCAAGTCCAGGCAACATCCTGGTAAATTGTTTCTGTACTCTTTCCAGTTTAATAACCCCTTTCCTATAACAAGGTGACTAGAACTGTACACTATACTCTGAGGCTTCATCAACATCTTCTATAACTGCAAGATAACTTTCTGGGCCGGCTGGTGGCGCAATGACATCAGCGCCGGACTCTGGTACGGAGGTTCCCGGGTTCAAACCCAGTCGGGTCCGTTCCCAAGTATGCTTTCCATCCGTCCCGGGTTGAGTGTCAAGATTGCAACTCGACCTCGTAAAATAAAGGGAAAAATACTGTGTAATGTCTGTGTGAGGAGTGACGTGCCACACAGTCAGTCAGTCAGTCAGTCAGTCTCTCTCTCTCTCTCTCTCTCTCTCTCTATCTCTCTCTATCTCTCTATCTCTCTATCTCTCTATCTCTATCTCTATCTCTATCTCTATCTCTATCTCTCTCTCTCTCTCTCTCTATCTCTATCTCTATCTCTATCTCTATCTCTATCTCTATCTCTATCTCTATCTCTCTATCTCTATCTCTATCTCTCTTTCTCTATCTCTATCTCTATCTCTATCTCTATCTCTCTCTCTCTCTCTATCTCTATCTCTATCTCTATCTCTATCTCTATCTCTATCTCTATCTCTATCTCTATCTCTATCTCTATCTCTATCTCTATCTCTATCTCTATCTCTATCTCTATCTCTATCTCTATCTCTATCTCTATCTCTATCTCTATCTCTATCTCTATCTCTATCTCTATCTATCTCTATCTCCCCCTATCTCCCATCTCCATCTCTATCTCTATCTCTATCTCTATCTCTCCACCTTGTAAAGGCGTGAAAAAGACATTGTCCTGCCAACATCATGGATGCACACGCACATGCCAAAAAAAAAGATAACTTTTCATCTCAAAAACTTATGGTCTGATTGATGAAGGCCAGCATGTCAAAGATGTTTCTGAGATGTTTCTGTCATTTGAGCTGTACAGATAGGTTGCTCTGTTCCATAGCATTCCCAGAGCCCTATTATTCATTGTATAAATCCTTCCTCGGTTTCATCTCCGAAAAACAATAACTCACAATTTATTTGGATGGAAATCTATTTGCAAATCCTCATCACACAATATTGCTGATCAATATTGCCCTGGAATTGCTAGTAGTTCCAGAATAGGGTGTCACGGCAGCGTGGCTGTTAGCACAGCACTATGCCAGCTCGGGATGTTGAAGTTTGGAATTTAATTCTGGTGCCATCTGTAAGGAGTTTGTACGTTCTCCCCATGATCACATGGGTTTCCTCCGGGTGCTCCGGTTCCTCCCACAGTCCAAAGACATACAGATTAGTAAGTTAATTGGTCATTGTAAATTGTCCTGTGATTACACTAAGTTTAAATAGGTGGGTTGCTGGACATGCTGGACCAGAAGAGCATGTACGACGCTATAACTCAAAGTTCAAAGACGAGCAATAAAAAAGAAGGATTATTTGGATTGTTCAGCTTAGAAGTTTACTCTGAACACAAAACTGTGGATGGAACAGTTCTCAGTAGAACAGCATTAGTCTCAATTGGCTCATTGGACAAATTTTGTGAAGTTGAAAGATTGTGATAAGTCACTTAAATCTGAACTATTGGTTATGGGTTATTGGGTTTTCCCAGTGCCATACTCTTGGATTGATTTTATGATTGTATCTCCGCTGATGTAAAGCCAACATCACAAATCATCAATCTAGTTCACTTCCCAAAAGTGACCAGCTACACCATTTATAAAAAATTGCCTATTTTGCAAAGTCACTCAATCATACGACTGCTTGGGGAAAGTGATTATAGTCACAAGTGTAAGAAATTTAATGTTATTCTTTGAAGCACAGGCTTTAGGAGAATGATTTTTTTCCAATAAATAAGAAACAAATGCTAATAAATTGTTGTACCTACCATTAAAATTCAATTGAGCCAAGTATTATGGAAGTATTATGGAAAGTTATTATGGAAGTAAGTAGTGACTAATCTAGCAAAATAAGTGAATAGAGCTAATTGTGATCTCCGTCTGAAAGAAAAGAACAGATGTACTCATGCTCATGCACGTGAATTTTCTAAATGATGTCTTTACATTCAGGGTCCTGTTCCCTGGGCTTGTGAGGTTTCATGTGGCACAGCATTGGTCAAATCTTAAGCCTGGCCAAATGTGATTAGGTGCTGTCATAGTAAATTTACCCTTCATCTGTTACAGAAAGAATTCAGGTTAAAGGTTACTCCATGTAATGCAGTGGCTATTTTAAGACTTTCTGTAAGTTCTAATCAAAAATTACGTTAATGCAAGGTATCTCTAGGCAGTTTATAAATAGGATCTTTGTAAATTTTAAGAAAAAGACCAGTGTCCCATAATCGTCAAAATCCTACTGGCAGATTGTCAAGGAGATTAGAACCATTGATGTCTGCCACGGTTTGTGTCTTGTTGGCAGCTTGGTCCTTTGTTGTGTTCTTGCACCACTTTCATCTTCTTTATTTGAATTGACCTCTTACTTTTTTATGAAGCATTTTCATTCCATGAAATTAATACTGCAAATAGAATTGTTGAACAATTAATTAATTACAATTAATTACTTATTTGTCTAATATCTGGCTGTCTAATGCCTGTCTGCCAAATGTTCAGAGGTTCAAAGGTACAATTTAATGTCAGAGAAATGTATACAATATACATCCTGAAATGCTTTTTTCTTCGCAACCATCCACGAAAACAGAGGAGTGCCCCAAAGATTGAACGACAGTTAAATGTTAGAACCCCAAAGTTCCCCCCCAGCTCCCCCCTCCCGCGTGTAAGCGGCAGCGAGCAATAATCCCTCCTCCCCCAATGGCAAAAAAAAACCCATCGGCATCACCACCGAGCACTCAAGCGTGAGCAAAGCAACAGCAAAGATACAGACTTGCAGTTACCCCAAAGACTTCGCATTTCACCCGGTATTCGACATACCACAGGCTCTCTCTCTTCCTAATAAGGGAGAAAGAGATGTCACCATTTTCCCAGTGAGTGGGGAGACATAACAAACAACTCGCTGGTTTACGATGTTCAAAGTCCGCCACGTCACTTTTTACGAGCTCTGTGCCCAACAGTTGCAGATAGTCCGACTCCCCCAGTGACACGCGGGTTTCCTGCCGTGACACCAACCCTTGATCCGCCCATCTCCAGAGCCCCGAGATCCTAGGCTTCGGAATCAGAGCCGGACTCTTAGGCCGAGCCTTTGGCGTGCCGAACAACAACGGCCGGTTGTGAAACCCCGAGAGCGGGTCCCGTTCCTGCAAGGAACCCTAACCCCAGGTCAGGGTCTTCAAAAGAATCCTGAAAGGGAAAAATAGAGATATTAAAGATGGAAATAATGTTTCTCTCTCTGTCCAATGTCCATCTCCGCTGCTATAGCCCATCCATTTCAAGGTTTGATGTGTTGTGCATTCAGTGATGTTCTTCTACACACACAGTTGTAACACATGGTTATTTGAGTTACTGTTGCCTTCCTGTCAACTTGAGCCAGTCTGGCCATTCTGTTCTCAACCTCTGTCATTAACAAGGTGTTTTCACCTGCAAGACTGCTGTTCACTGGATTTTTTTTTTTTGCGTTGTTTGCACCATTCTCTGTAAATTCTAGAGATGGTTGGGCACGAAAATCCTAGGAGATCAGCAATTTCTGAGGTACCTAACCCACCCCATCTGGCACCAACAAGCATTCCACAGTCAGTCACTTAGATCACATTTCTTCCCCTTTCTGATGTTTGGTCTGAACAACAACGGAATCTCTTGACCATGTCTACATGCTTCTATGCACTGAGTTGCTACTACATGATTGGTTGATTAGATATTTGCATTGACGAGCACGTGTACAGCTGTACCTAGTAAAGTGGCCATTGGATGTATGTGCCAGTTTAGGATATGCATAACATATATATGATGTTTTGGACTAAGACTCTTCATCAGGAGTAAAATGTTGCTTTGAGGTAGTATTTGTTAATATTAGTATTTTAGTTGTTCTGGTTTATTTTAATGTGTTTTTAATTTTTAAAAAAAATTTTGAACAATTTTGTAAACAAAACATTTGAAAGTTTTAAAATAGTTTTGCAATTAAAAAAATGTTTATACTCTGTTAAATCAGCTATCCAACTATTGGTAAATCATGATGGTGTGTTAGCACTCATTCATTCACTGGAGCCCCAGTTCCTGACTACTGAACAGGGCCCAGTTCCTAAGATTCTCCAGTCATTTATTGTGCCAAGCTTCCTATGTTCCCTTTAATTTCCTCTAGTTCTTTTGGCCATGTTTCCCTTAAACTAAGGGGATTTACTAAATGTTACTAGCCCACTGTGTAATAATTTTGCAACCTCTGTTTACGGGTAACATTGAATATAAGATACAATAAGGATACATTATATGATCGTCCACTGTTGTTATAAAATGGAGAGCCAAGTGGGAGGGAAGGGTTAAATTAATCCTGCAGTAGGTTAAAGGGTCAGCACATCATCGCGGGCTGAAGGATCTGACGGCCCTATGCCTTTCTAGTTCTGTGGATGTGTCCAGGACGCATTCCTGTCACAGTATGTTGACAGACCAACTAGGGGGAATGCCATTCTAGATCTAGTATTAGGTAACGAACTGGGTCAGGTCACAGATCTCTCAGTGGGTGAGCATCTGGGGGACAGTGACCACCGCTCCCTGGCCTTTAGCATTATCATGGAAAAGGACAGAATCAGAGAGGACAGGAAAATTTTTAATTGGGGAATGGCAAATTATGAAGCTATAAGGCTAGAACTTGCGGGTGTGAATTGGGATGATGTTTTTGCAGGGAAAAGTACTATGGACATGTGGTCGACGTTTAGAGATCTCTTGCAGGATGTTAGGGATAAATTTGTCCCGGTGAGGAAGATAAAGAATGGTAGGGTGAAGGAACCATGGGTGACAAGTGAGGTGGAAAATCTAGTCAGGTGGAAGAAGGCAGCATACATGAGGTTTAGGAAGCAAGGATCAGATGGTTCTATTGAGGAATATAGGGTAGCAAGAAAGGAGCTTAAGAAGGGGGTGAGGAGAGCAAGAAGGGGGCATGAGAAGGCCTTGGCGAGTAGGGTAAAGGAAAACCCCAAGGCATTCTTCAATTATGTGAAGAACAAAAGGATGACAGGAGTGAAGGTAGGACCGATTAGAGATAAAGGTGGGAAGATGTGCCTGGAAGCTGTGGAAGTGAGTGAGGTCCTCAATGAATACTTCTCTTCGGTATTCACCGAGGGAACTTGATGATGGTGAGGACAATATGAGTGAGGTTGATGTTCTGGAGCATGTTGATATTAAGGGAGAGGAGGTATTGGAGTTGTTAAAATACATTAGGACAGATAAGTCCCTGGGGCCTAACGGAATATTCCCCAGGCTGCTCCACGAGGCAAGGGAAGAGACTGCTGAGCCTCTGGCTAGGATCTTCATGTCCTCGTTGTCCATGGGAATGGTACCGGAGGACTGGGGGGAGGCGAATGTTGTCCCCTTGTTCAAAAAAGGTAGTAAGGATAGTCCGGGTGATTATAGACCAGTGAGCCTTACGCCTGTGGTGGAAAAGCTGTTGGAAAAGATTCTTAGAGATAGGATCTATGGGCATTTAGAGAATCATGGTCTGATCAGGGCCAGTCAGCATGGCTTTGTGTAGGGCAGATCGTGTCTGACAAGCCTGATAGAGTTCTTTGATGAGGTGACCAGGCATATAAATGAGGGTAGTGCAATGGATGTGATCTACATGGATTTTAGTAAGGCATTTGACAAGGTTCCACACGGTAGGCTTATTCAGAAAGTCAGAAGGCATAGGATCCAGGGAAGTTTGGCCAGGTGGATTCGGAATTGGCTTGCCTTCAGAAAGCAGAGGGTCGTGGTGGAGGGAGTACATTCGGATTGGAGTGTTGTGACTAGTAGTGTCCCACAAGGATCAGTTCTGGGACCTCCACTTTTCGTGATTTTTATTAACGACCTGGATGTGCGGGTAGAAGGGTGGGTTGGCAAGTTTGCAGACAACACAAAGGTTGGTGATGTTGTGGATAGTGTAGAGGATTGTTGAAGATTACAGAGGGACATTGATAGGATTCAGAAGTTGGCTGAAAAATGGCAGATGGAGTTCAACCCGGAGAAGTGTGAAGTGGTACACTCTGGAAGGACAAACTCCAAGGCAGAGTACAAAGTAAATGGCAGGATACTTAGTAGTGTGGAGGAGCAGAGGGATCTCGGGGTACATGTCCACAGATCCCTGAAAGTTGCCTCACAGGTAGATAGGGTAGTTAAGAAAGGTTATGGAGTGTTAGCTTTCGTAAGTCGAGGGACATAGTTTAAGAGTCGCGAGGTAATGATGCAACTCCATAAAACTCTGGTTAGGCCACACTTGGAGTACTGTGTCCAGTTCTGGTCGCCTCACTATAGGAAGGATGTGGAAGCATTGGAAAGGGTACAGAGAAGATTTACCAGGATATTGCCTGGTTTAGAGAGTATGCATTATGATCAGAGATTAAGGGAGCTAGGGCTTTGCTCTTTGGAGAGGAGGAAGATGAGAGGAGACATGATAGAGGTATACAAGATATTAAGAGGAATAGATAGAGTGGATAGCCAGCGCCTCTTCCCCAGGGCACCACTGCTCAGTACAAGAGAACATGGCTTTAAGGTAAGGGGTGGGAAGTTCAAGGGGGATATTAGAGGAAGGTTTTTTACTCAGAGAGTGGTTGGTGCGTGGAATGCACTGCCTAAGTCAGTGGTGGAGGCAGATACACTGGTGAAGTTTAAGAGACTACTAGACAGGTATATGGAGGAATTTAAGGTGGGGGGTTATATGGGATGGAGGGTTTAAGGGTCGGCACAACATTGTGGGCCGAAGGGCCTGTACTGTATTGTACTATTCTATGTTCCATGATATTGTCTGAAATTTTTAGATTTAAAATATTGGCTCTACAGATTGAAGCTTTCTAGTCCAGACCACCGCACCACAGAAAATCGGGACCATCGTCTTCTGAGCAGGAGAACTGCTCCCTTCAAGGATAAACACTCTCTGGGTCACATAAGGGTTTCAAAATCTTTCTGTAATGAAATTTTTGTATGTTAGAAATGAAAGCTGCTCAGATTGCTGTTGGTGAGAATGCAAAAGTTGTACTTGTAGGATAATTCACAGTGGTTTATTGTTCTTCAGTACGCAAGTGTAAAGGAGAATTAAGTGATTGTACCTCCAGATCAGAAGCAGCATTAAAAAATAAATAAAAACCAAAAAAAAACCAAATTATAAATGCAATGCTATAAAACAGTGTGCAAGTAACTGTTATCTACTTAGATTGATTGTATGAACATAAAATATATCTAGTGGTGGTTGTGGTGGGGTAGGTTAGTGAGGTGTTGATCAGCCAGATGGCTTGGGGAAAGTATCTGTTTTTGAGTCTGGTGGTCCAGGCGTGGTTGCTGTGTAGTCTTTTACCTGATGGGAGTGAAAAAAACAGTCCATGAGCAGGATGTGTGGGATCCTTCATGATATTGCAGGCCTTTTCTGACACCCTTCTGTACAGATGTCCTTGGTAGAGGGTGGAATTAGTTAGTTGGTATAGATCTATGCTACAGATTCAAAACATGCTTGACCACAGGGGTGTTGGACTGGAGGATTTCAGCCCATACCAGTCACTTGTATATTACAAATGAGAAAATTACTTTCAAGAGTTCAAATCTGATGAAGAAGAGCAATAGGATGTAAAGACACAGACAAATTTGTACAATGAAAGTCATGATGGATCCAATTTGAAACCTGTAGCACGGGGAAAAACACTATAGAACCAAATTTTTCTGGGATGGGTTCTCATTTGAGTCCTCTAGCTTGTGCATGGAAAGCCTAGCAGGTCAAACCATTTAAAACACACATTTAATTGTATCTTTTTATAATGTCATCCCATAAATGTACGTTCAGAATTAAATTCTGCCATTTCATGTAATGAGGTAAGGTATCAGAAATGTAAATAAATTGCAAGATATATTTTCAATGTACTGTGCCTTGCCATTGTTAGTAGTCCACTTTGTGTAAGCCAAAATGTGGTTTAAAAAAAAACACCTCCATCATCTCTTTCAGTTTGATAGTATGCAGAACTGATGTATCTGTTACAATTTCAAGCTTGTGCCATTGTTGAACAGAACATCTGCATTAATGCACTTTGAAAATGACAAATCTTCTTCAAGCTCTGTAGTTCTCCAGTGACAGAATAAGAATTGCACTAACAGACCATGGCATAAATTAGCTAACAGAAAAAGATCAACTCAACAGTTTTCACGAGGTTGTAACATTTAGATTATATTTCACAAATTTATGACAGATACAAAATTCCATTGACACTTTTAATGACGCTGAGACTACCTCAGTGTCCATACATGTGTAGATGAGTCTGCATCCACAAATGTAGCTCTTTGCAGAGCTGAAGTATTGAATGGAAAAGCTGCTGAATTCACTAGAATCCTCAAAATATATTTAATTACCTCATCATAGCATGTCACTGGAAGAGCTTGACTGATAGTTTAACATTACAATTCTTTCCCCGCACCTCCTGTTCAAAAGCATGACACAGCATTAAGCAACATTTGTGAGACTCTATTTCACATATCTATTCCTGGCAGGATAAACACCATTCTCTAAGTCTCCAACTACGCTTTGATTTAATAATTTTATACCTGCATCAGCTATTTCCACAGTTTCACTTAACATTAATCAATGTGCTAAGCCACTTCCAACATTTCAAACTCCACCATACTCCTCTTTGTACTCAAGTGATCTATTGGTAACAGTTCCTTAGAATTTACATTCAGTGGCCACTTTTTAGGCACACCTGCTTGTTAATGCAACATATCTATTCAACCAATCATATGGCAGCAACTCCATGGAGAAAAAAAAGCATGCAGATATGGTCAAAAGGTTCAGTTGTTATTCAGACCAAACATCAGAACAAGGAAGAAATGTGATCTAAGTGACTGACTGTGGAATGATTGTTGGTGCCCAACGGGGTGGTTTGAGTATCTTAGAAACTGCTGATCTCCTGGGGTTTTCACACACAACGGTCTCTAGAGTTTACAGAGAATGGTGCGATAAACAAAATAAAACTTCCAGAGAATGGCATCTCTGTGGGTGAAAATGAGAGAGGTCAGAGGAGAATGCTCAGACTGGTTCAAGCTGTCAGGAAGTCAACAGCAATGCAAATAGCCAGGTGTTATGACAGTGGTGTGCAGGAAAGCACATCTGAACACACAACACATCAAACCTTGAAGTTGATGGGCTACAGCAGTAGACCATTGAGTGTATATTGCATTAAAGCTTCTTTGTGTCTATGATATTTGAATACATGCATAACAATGACTTATTTTGAACTACAGCACTCTGCAAAATGTTTCATCATAATAAAGTATCTATGAGTAATCAACATTTGTAAAGTTGACAGTCACCATAAGACCATAGGATATAGGAGCAGAATTAGGCCGTTTGGCTCATTGAGTCTGCTCCACCATTTCCTCATGTCTGATTCAGTTTCCTCTCGGCCCCAAATCCCTGCCTTTCTTCCCAGATCTCTTAATTCCCTGTCTAATCAAGAAATTATCAACCTCTGCCATAAATATACCCATTGACTTGGCCTTCACAGCCACCAAATTCCACAGATTCACCACTGTCTTGCTAAAGAAATTCCTCTCAACTCCATTCTAAATGAACATCCCTCTGTTCTGGTCCTAGACTCCCTCACCAGAGGAAAGATCCTCTCCAAGTCCACTCTATCGAGACCTTTCAACATTCAATAGGTTTCAGTGAGATCCCCCCTCCATTCTCCTGAATTCCAGTGAGTACAGGCCCAGAGCCATCAAACGCTCTTCATGTGATAAGCTTTTGAATCCCACAATTATTTTTGTGAACCTCCTTTGAAATGTCTCCAATGTCATGTTCAACAGTTTTTCACCAGAGCTACAGGACACTCATCAATTTTTTTGCAAGTTCCTATTTCTAAGATCAAGTTATGAAACAAACTTTGTGGATCTAATAAACCAATGATGAGACCTGTGGCTTTATTACTCTGTCAATTTTTAAAGGGGAAAAATACGTGGGATATTTTCCTGATTTCAGTTGTAACGAGAATAATTCATAGTAAATTAAGCAGTATTATCTTAAACTTTTCATACACAAATACTAATAATTTCTTTTTAGATTATTATTGAGCTTAAATATATCAAGTATACCATGCTTTCAAGGTGCTGCATATAATACATTAATATATCACTCCTAAACAGACACAGATGTTTTCAAACCATTCATTGCTAAAAGCATGTCTGAGCATTTAAATACAATATTTAAATGAGAGGGATGGGGAGGACTTTTTAAATGAATCTCTGATGTAATAGAAATAAAGTACTAGTGTTTTTTTGAGTTAAACTGTCTTAACAGTTCAATGATTTGACCTTTGAATATAACATATTGGTTGAACGTATCATTTTATGAAAGACCAGATCACGCGAAAGGAATCACCAAATATAGTTTGCCCACACTTGCACTTACCTGGACTGGATGTAGAGGATGTAGTATCTTGCAGGTTCGACAGTTAGATCCGTTGCTACCCTGGCCTTAAAATTTAAAGGAAAAAACCTTAAAAGTTTACTAAAACTTGCCATCTAAAACTTTGTTATGTCATCTAAAACTTTGACAGACTTGTATGGATGCACAGTAGAGAGTATCCTGACTGATTGCATCATGACCTGGCATGGAAACATCAATGTGCTAGATCAGAAAAGCCTAGAAAAGATGGTGGATTCAGCCCAGTACATCACAGACAAAACCCTGCCCACCTCTGAGCACATCTACAAGAAGTGCTGCCACAGGAACCAGCAGCCACCGTAAAGGACCCCCACCATCCAGACCATGTTCTCTTCTCACTGCAGCTATTGGGAAGGAAGAACAGGAGCCTCAGATCCCACAGCACTAGGTTCAGGAAGAGTTATAACCTTAAAACCAGGCTCCTGAATCTGTGTGGATAACTTCACTCTCATCATTTCTGAACTGATTGCACAGCCTATGGACTCACTCTAAAGGACTCTACAGCTCATGTTCTCAGTATTTATTGACTTGTACATTTATGTTCTTTAACATATTGGTTGTTCGTCAGTCTTTGTGTGTGTAGCTTTTCATTGATTCTACTGTATTTCTTTGTTCTACTGTGAATGACTGCAAGAAAATGAATCTGAGTTGTATATTGTGAACTATATGTACTTTGATAGTAAATTTACTTTGAACTTTGAACTAAAAACATAAAAGCCTGAAGAGTTGAAGTTCAGAACTCATCAGTTTTGACTGTTGAGCAAAGGAGATGAGGTTAATATTGCCTTTCCAATTTAGCTGTCATCAGAAGTCTGGTTCATTATATGAAGATCAAGTAAATAAATGATCTCATCTCCTATGTTTTTTATTTTAAAAATCTTTCTATTTGAGCATTTCGAAAAGAAACCTCATGAGCAAAGCAGAAAATCAGAGGTATGGATTATTTGTTCTGATTGTCTCCTCTTGGATACTTATGTACCAAAAATATATAAGTCCAGCTGGAAAGAAAATACAAAGAGGATAAAGTTTAATAAACAACTGTATTTTGAAAATGAGAAGAGAACTGGCTGTGTAATTAATATTCAGAGAGTTGCATGTAAATTAACTTTGCAAAACGACAAGTTTTTGTTTGGATGGAAGAAGACAGGAAATTGGTGTGCTGCAGTGGTCAGAGCTTTTTGTTTTATACACAAAAAAAGCTCTGGATGGCAGGGTGGAAATACATCTCTACCTAAAGGAGGTGCAAGTTGTTCCTTCCCTCCGCTAGCTTGCAGATCACCTTTGGGCAAGGTGTAACACCTGCTTAGTCCCCCGATCAGGGTCACGAGAAGCCATGGGAGCAGGTGGTCGATGGTCGTAAGAGCAGCTGGTGCATATCACAAGTCCTGGTTATGCGACCAATGACGCCAGGCAGACAATCTCTGAAGAGTATTGATAATGTCTGGGGCCACCCGTCTTGTAAAGATGCCACCCAGAAGAAGGCAATGGCAAGCCACTTCTGTCGAAAAAATTGCCAAGAACAATCATGCTAATGGAAAGACCATGATCACTTTCATCATATGAGAAGGCTTATAATGAATGAACATAAATATGATTTGAACTGATTACCTGGAGTACAATCTCAAGAGTTTGCTGATGGCACAAAATTGAAGAGATTGTTGAAAAGCACAGGACATGGTCAGAGGTTTAAAGACCTGGCAGTCACATTAGAAAGAACAGAGGGATGACGGATTTAATTTAGCGATAAGTGAGAAGTGGTACATTTCTGTAAGTTAAAATTTTGAATGGCAATCCACTTAATGGCACATTCTGCACAGACAACCTCTGATGGTTAAGAAACAGAACCAAGTAACTACCACAAAGTTTTCCTGCTCTACTGCAGAAATTCAAGGGTAAGTGTGGCAGAAACTGTGATATTCTCATGATTAAAATGAGCTAATATTTTGAAGCAAGCATTGTTATAGATCTGTGAAGAAAAATCTGAACAATGGGACATTTTGGCAATGCTAATGCAAGATGTAGCATTGATGTGAGACGATTGGTCATTTTTGTGTACTTTGTATATTTTCCTGTCTCTCTTGTTTGATATCTCTGTTCCTGTAATTCTGACAAAAAAAAACAATTTTTGGCCCAGAACACCAGTGTTCTGCTGCATTTTTCTCCAAATTTGTTGGTAATATTGTTGTGGACATACCGCTCCAAATTAAACACGCTCATTTGAATGGATCAAAAACCTGTCTCAATCAGACAGGTGTGAAGTGCAGGCATACTGAAAATTTTAAACAAATGACAAGACAGGAAAGGTGAAAGAAAGAAATGTATGTGGGAAAATAGAATGGAGCAAGCAATAGACGAGAAGCTCACTAAACATATTGCAACAGGCTTTGCCCTTCTAGACTGCGGGATGGTGAAGGAGAAGATGACAGAGATGGATACCGCGACTGCTTCTGTCTCGGGAGGGCAATAATCTGTTCAGCAGGCTTATGGGTTTCCCCACTACAGAGCAAGAGATTCGTGATGAAGGGATGACAGTGGGTCAGTTTCATGGGAGAGATGGTATGTCAGAAGGAAGGGAGTTTAAAAACATTTTGGTAGCTAAAAATTGCTTATATTAATGCTGACTTAGTTATGTGTGCTTGGCATGGTCACTAGATTTTGTTCCTGGAAATATCAAGTCAGAAAAATAAGAATAGATTATTTTTTAAAGAATGTATGCACAGAATTATATTGCCAGGGAGTTAGTGAACCTCCAAAGGCAAATTCTTCAAAAAGTGAAGAAAATCTGGTAAACAATTCATGTACTGCAGAGGGTATTGTGGAAATGCAAGTGTAACTTAAAAATACATTACTGCTTTCCTTTAATTGGATGTGAAGTGAATTGGATACTCATGGTTAAGTCTCAATGGTCATCTTGTAGAATGATACACATAAAATGCTAGAGGAACTTAGCAGGTCAGGCAGCATCCATGGAGAGAAATTTGGGCCAAGACCCTTCATTAGTACTGGAACGGAAGGGGGAAGAAGCCAGAATATAAGGGTTATGGGGGTGGGGGCGGGAAAGGAGTACAAGCGTGTAGGTGATAGCTGAGACCAGGGAGGGGGAAGGTGGGTGGGTGGGGTGAAGGAAATAAACAGGAAGCTTGGGGCCGTAGGTGGAAGAAGTAAAGTGCTGAAGAAGAAGGAATCTGATAGAAGAGGACAGTGGACCATGGGAGAAAGGGAAGTGGGGGGGCACCAGAGGGAGGTGATGGGCATTGAAGGGGAAGAGAAGGAGTAAGAAAGGAGCCAGAATGAATTGAAAAAGAGAGGAGAGGAGGAGTAGGGTGGGAGAAGTTACCAAGTCAAGTCAAGTAAAATGTATTTATAAAGCACATTTAAAAACACAACCCATGTTGACCAAAGTGCTGTACAAACCATAACAGGTAGCTAAAATCACAAATACAAGAACAACAAGGCACACAGCTTGTAGGCACAAAATAAACAACAAATAAACAACAGTTTGGCTTGAGCCTAGGCACAAGCCAAAAATCAGCCGCATCAGGAAGATTCAAACGCTAGTGAATAAAGATAAGTTTCGAGCCTGGACTTAAAAGAGTCAAGGGAGGGAGAAGATCTGATAGGGAGGGAAATGCTCTTCCACAGTCTAGGGCAGGGGTCCCCAACCTTTCTGGCACCGCGGACTAGTTTAATATTGACAATATTCTTGCGGACCGGCCGACCCGGTGGGGGCGGTGTTCGAGTAGGGTTAAACTCACCTCAACATGTCTTTTACAGTTAGGGTTGCCAACTTTCTCACTCCCAAATAAGGGACAAAAGTAGCAGTCAAATCCCGGGACACTTTACCCCAGGAAAGACTACCATGACCATGAAGCCTTGCGCGGGCATCTGTGTGCGCATGCGCGTACGTGCCAATTTTTCTTCCCCCCACAAATCCGTTTTACCTTCATCTTCCCAACTATACAGTACATACATGATTTCTACTTTATATAGGCTGTGTATTTATCATATCATTCCTGCTTTTAATATACGTCAATGCTACTTATTTTCGATTTTATGTGTTATTTGGTACGATTTGTTAGGTTTATTTTTTGGGTCTGGGAACGCTCAAAAATTTTTCTCATATAAATTAATGGTACAGTAATTGCTTCTTCGCTTTGTGCCATTTCGGCATGAAAGGTTTCATAGAAACGCTCTACCTTTGCGGGGGAAATAACGGGACAAACCAATTTAGCCCAATATACAGGATGTCCTGGCAAATACGGGACTGTTGGCAACCGTATGTTCAAGTTCAACGGTGCGTGACAGGGAATGAGGAAAGGTGCAGCTGACTCATATCGTTTCCTCATGGCCCGGTACCGGTCCGTGGCCCGGTGGTTGGGGACCGCTGGTCTAAGGGCTACAACAGCAAAGGTGCGGTCACCCCGAACTTAAATTTAGATTGCAGGACAGCCAGGATCCCCAAGTCAGCCGACCTGAGGGACGTGGAAGTAGAATAAGGGGTTAGAAGGTCTGTGATATAGGAAGGAGCCAGCCCATTTAGGGTAAACAAACAGGACAACCTTAAAATCAATTCTGAACCGTACTGGCAGCCAGTGGAGGGAGGCCAGGATAGGAGTAATATGGTCCCTCTTCCGGGCACCTGTCAGGAACCTGGCTGCGGCGTTCTGGACCAGTTGCAGGCGGGACAGGGACGACTGACTAATCCCAGTACACAGGGAGTTGGAGTAGTCCAAGCGGGAGGATATAAGGGCGTGGATGACTTTCTCGAGATCTTTGAAAGAGAGAAACGACTTGATTTTGGCAATAGTACGAAGCTGGAAAAAACTGGCTTTTACTACTGCATTAACTTGCTTGTCAAACTTAAAGTTGGAATCAAATATCACACCAAGGTTTTTGACACGGGGTTTGACAAGGGTAGTCAGGTTACCAAGACTGTTGGTAATCACTTTGATGGAGTTGGGGGGCCAAATCGGACAACTTCAGACTTGCCTTCATTCAGCTGTAGGAAATTTTGTGCCATCCAACACCTTATGTCCTCAAGGCAGTTCATGAGGATACTTTCCTTTATTAGCTGAGGCAAAGTGCATTAGAACTTTATGGTTATGCTTGAACTGTGTAGTGCATTAGATCACCACTTGAGTTCTAAGTGCAGTTCTGGTTACTACGTTACAGGACTGAAGGATATGCTGAGGTTTATATTTTGACAGGATGGAAAATTTAACCATGAAGAAAGAATGGACAGGCTGGGGTTTCTTTCTTTGGAACGGAGAAGGCTAAAAGGAGACTCAAAAAGGTGACATCTATCACTAAGGACATCTAACGTCCATGACCGTTTCCCATTGCTGCCATCAGGGAGGAGGTACAGGAGCTTGAATATTTTAGTGATAGTTTCTTACCCAATGTCATCAGAATTCTGATTAGACAATAAACCCATGCGCTCTACCTCATTATTTTTTTCCCTCCTTTTGCACTATTTATTTAATTTTTTATATATCATCCATTATGTGGTGTGTCGTATGATGAAGGCAATCACGGTCTTTCCATGACCATGATTGTTCTTGGCAAATTTTTCCACAGAAGTGGTTTGCCATTGCCGCCTTCTGGGCAGTGTCTTTGCAAGACTTGTGACCCCAGCTGTTATCAATACTGTTTAGTGATTGCCTGGCATCAGTGGCCGCATAACCAGGACTTGTGATATGTATCAGCTGCTCATATGGCTTCATGTGACCCTGACTGGAGGGCTAAGCAGGTGCTACACCTTGCCCAAGGGTGATCTGCAGGCTAGCGGAGGGAAGGAGAGCCTTACACCTCCATTGGTAGAGCTGTTTCTTCAACCTGCCATCCATTTTAATATATATTTCTCATATTTCTTATAATTGTATTGCACTGTACTGCTGCTACGTAACAACAAACTTCATGACGTATGTCAGTGATAATAAAATTAATTCTGATTTGGTATACAGTTACTTAACTACATAGATCATATGAAGGATATACTGTAGATTGAGATAAGCAAGTGGCTGCAGTCTTCTTTAGAATATCCCAAGGTAATAAGTGGCATCATATAAATGTAAGTTTTTCTTTTATTTCCACTCATTACTAGCTATTGCTGAGCAGTAAGGAGCAATGTTCTGCAAAAGGAGGTTACTTCCTGGGTGTTTACGGCATCAGAAAGAAGCCAAAATTAACCATGACATCTTAGAATGCCTAAAAATGCAATGTAACTGGTAAAAATGAGAGAAAATTAGAAGACAATGAAAGAGGCCAAGAGTGAATTAAATAAAGCAAGCTTGAAAAGAAAATCCTGAAAAATATTACCATGTGTTAAGGATTCTACAAATTTATCAGTACAAATGGATTACCATGATGTAATGTTACGTCTCAATAAAACCCTGGTTAGATCGCACTTGGAATACTGTGCTTAGTTCTGGTTGCATCATTATAAGGAGGATGTGGAAGTTTTAGAGAGGGTGCAGAGGAGATTTACCAGGATGCCACCTGGATTAGAGAGGATGTCATGAGAATAGATTGAGTGAACTAGGGATTTTCTCTCTGGAGCAAAGGGTGATGAGAGGTGATTTAATAGAGATGTACAAGATGATAAGAGGCATAGATTGAGTGGATAGCCAGAGATTTTTTCCCAGGGTGGAAATGGCTAAGTCAAGGAAGCTTAATTTTACGGTGATTGGAAAAAAGTATAGGGGGATTGGGGGGGTGGCGATATCAGAGGTAGGTTTTTTACAGAGAATGGTGGGTGTGTGGAATACCCTGCTAGTGGTGGTGGTAGAGGCAGAAAGTTAGAGGCATTTAAAAATCTCGGCAGCACATGGATGATAGAAAAATGGAGGGCTATGGAGGAGGGAAGGGTTAGATTAGAGTGGATTATAAATCTATACAATATTGTAAACTGAAGGGCCTGTACTGAGCAGTCGTGTTCTGTGTTTTATATTCTATGAAAAGAAAATTACTGTGGGTGAATGTGACCCATGAGAGAAGAGGATAACTTAGCAGTGACAAGTACCTAACTTAAGGAAATAGAAAAGTGAAAATTATTACAGAGGAGGTAAATCTTGAATTAATTATCTGCTTAAGCACCTGCTTAGCCCCCCTATCAAAGTCACGTATAGCCGTAGGAGCAGGTGGTGGATGGTCGTATGAGCAGCTGATGCACATCACAAGTCCTGGTTCTGCGACCACTGACACCAAGCAGACAATCTCAGAAGAGTATTGATAATGGCTGGGGTCACCCGTCTTGTAATGACGCTGCCCAGACGAAGGCAATGGCAAACCATTTCTGTAGAAAAATTTGCCTAAAACAATCTTGATCATGTGTTATCAGATAAAATTATGAGTTGTAGAATTGGGGATTGACATAATTGATTGACCTTAAATGGAAGAGATGTAAGAAAGGATTAAAAGAAAAAAGTTTTGTGGGTGGAGGTGGATTTCAGTCCATCTCTGTACTGTTCTGTAACCACTTCAGAACATGTTTGCTAACGAATTGCTCAATCATTTTGAGGGAGTGCATCCAAATTAGCAGGCACAGGGAGTTTCTTTAATACTCAGAAGGAAAAATGCAAGTGTTTAGGAAATATTGGTAGGTTCTTGCAATGCTGAAGGAGACGTGAGGCATTTTGTCAAAAGCAGTTTATTTTGAATATGAGAAGCCAAGGTGATGTGGAAGGGCTGAGGGATTTAAGGTTAGATTCACAATGAAAGCAGCATTTCAAGTAGTTGTCATAATAATTTCAAAGAATAATTTTTGCAACAACAACTTTAGTATATCAAAAGTCCAAAAATAATAATGAATCACAATGACAATTCAGTGAGACTTTTAATCATAGCTGCAACATGCTGTCTTTTAGAATAATGTAGTTTTACATCTAACATAATAGTCAGGATGCTTACTGAAATGTCTTTCTTTACTGTGACATGTTGAAAGCCTAAATGCCGGTGATAGTAAAGTTTATTAAAATAGATTTTTTCCCCTCTGATTCTCCATAACATTAGTCACACATGATTGTGGAGTCTGGAATACTTTCCTTCATTATGTATTGGTTGCTGGATCAATTGATAATTTTGAGACTGAGAATGATGACATTTCTATTAGGTAAAGTACCAAGGGATATGAGTTAAAGGCAGGTAAATGGTGTTGAGGTGCAGATGCGCAATAATCTAATTTAATAATAGAGGCTCAAGGTGATGAATAGACCATTCCTGTTCTTATGGGTCTCGTATTTTGGCTCGAAACTAGGAAGAAATGACCTAAAAGAATTTAATTATCTAATTTCAGAACCATATCACAAATACGCTTCATAATGAATATGTGAATTTTTAAAAATTTCATGTCAATGGTAATAGAAGACTGAAAAATTGTCTTTCAGTTTCTCATCGGATAATGATAGAGAAAGTTTGGATTAATTTTTGAAGAATAAATTCAGATTATGTGATCAATTGCAAAATTATTCATTGAGCAAATAAAATAATTAATTGCCTGAAGTGCTGCAGAAAATTAGGAACCTGAGCACGTGCTAGAATTTCTTCTTTTGAAGTTGCTTTGCCATGCAGTTCACGTCCTTGATTGTCCATGATATCACACAATCCATGATAAAATACCTCATTTATAACTAACTCGTATTTGCACTGTTTGTGCACTTAACAGGCATTAAAGGTACAGATCCGTCTTTCTTTCCACCAAAGAGTCGGGTACCAGAATCACAGTAGGAATCGGGTTTAATATCACTGGCATATGCCATGAGATTTGTTGTGTTGTGGCAGCAGGACAGTGCAATACAATAAAATCTTAAAATACAATAAAAGATATATAAACGGTCCTCTCACTGGGGCTTGTATGCAAATTTAACTCGTTAGCTGACTCTGCTAACAGCCACATGACTCAGTGGTGAGACAACCACCTTCCATAGCAACACATGTCTGGGGTCAGTCGGATTTGGGTTCTACCTGTTACATACCCCGTAACTGGGTTGTCACACCAGCAGAAATGGAACACTCGTTGGAGTCTGTGATTACTAGAAACTAATAAAGTTTTATTAACAAAAATAAGTAATACAGAACACTAACCGCAACGATATAAATGTAACAGGTTAGCAATGATAGTATACACATATACACAGACATAGGGTAATAGGAATCAACCAAGCTCTATTGCAGTCTAGGGGTAAAATGATCAGTCTTAAGGTGAAGCAGAGTTCAGTTCAGTCCAGTGTAGTTCAAAGTAATCGCTGTTGTTGTACCGTTGGGGAGAGAGTGAGAGATACAGTTGGTTTCAGGCAAACCTTTCGATGCCTTCTGATCCCGCTGTGGTCACCGACTGTGACCCCTCCGTTCCGGATGCAACCGTTCTTCCGTGGTGAACCCGGCACCCAGGCAAGGGCGGACACACAACAGGTTCCCACCAGTCGTACCTTTACACCCTGTGAGCCTCTGGCCGATTCTCGCGAATCGGTCCTCCAAACTCTCACCAACTTGTGGGGCACAATGCTCTTTCCAGGGTCACGTGGTGTGTGTGTCGTGCCTTAGTAAACCAGCTATTTTTATCCCCCTGATGGGGTATCACCTGTTCATCAAACTTCAGAATTCCTATTGTCTCAGCAGGATTGTTAATGAACAGTTCAGGTTCAAAGCAAAATGTCTGTTACAGACGCCACATACTGAATTATGTGTCTCTCTCTCTCTCGTTATCTCTCTCTTCTCTCTTATTAGCATTTTGAACGGCTCTCCGTTGTCTCTCATTATCTCTCTCATTAACATCATCCGTTCTGCAGCTCTGCTTGGCTTCACACATGACATACCAAACAGGAAAGTTGAAATGTTCTAATTAAGGATTATAGTGAATGCTGTGTAAATGCTGCCCCATACCCCAAAGTCACCATTCACCAGAAAAATACTCTGGCATCAAATTACAAAGGATATATATTTACCAATATTTCAAATTGAACAGACAGTTATCAGAAAAAGACAGAAAATAAAAGGGCCCATTACAGTTAAACCAGTCAAAATATGCACATGAAGGTTGGAGCTCGTTTCTGAAATAGTTGGGATGCTTCGCTTTGACTACTTACGCGCTGAACCCACGTTCTGTGCGAAGGGCACCAGCAAGAGTTCAAACTTCCCTTGAAGATGATTTCGAATGAACTGGATAGCTATAGGTACTGGCACTTGCTCCTTGAAACCATTCATCTGCACAAAGTACTTCTTACAACGGGGTCTCTCTTTTGAGCGACATTCTGGGATCATCTTCCCTTGTGATCCACTCTGCAGCTCCTGCCAAAACCAGACTGTGCTCCAGAAATCTGATGTTGCCCAGCTGTCCCGAATCTTCCATCACATCCTACTGGGCAGAAAGTTACAACACGTACCAAGAATCAGAATCAGGTTTATTATCACCAGCATGTGACGTGAAATTTGTTAACTTAGCAGCAGCAGTTCAATGCAATACATAATATAGAAGAGAAAAAAAAGTAAATAAAATAAAAATAAGTAAATCAATTACAGTATACATGTGTACGTATATTGAATAGATTTTAAAAAGTGCAGAAACCAGAAATACTGTGTATTTTAAAAAGTGAGGTAGTGTCCAAGGGTTCAATGTCCATTTAGGAATTGGATTGTAGAGGGAAAGAAGCTGTTCCTGAATCCCTGAGTGTGTGCCTTCAGGCTTCTGTATCTCCTACCTGATGGTAACAGTGAGAAAAGGGCAGGCCTTGGGTGCTGGAGGGCCTTAATAATGGATGCTGTCTTTCTGAGACACCGCTCCCTGAAGATGTCCTGGGTACTTTATAGGCTAGTACCCAAGATGGAGCTGACTAGATTTACAACCCTCTGCAGCTTCTTTCGGTCCTGTGCAGTAGCCCCTCCATACCAGTGATACAGCCTGTCAGAATGCTGTCCATAGTACAACTATAGAAGTTTTTCAATGTATTTGTTGACATGTCAAGTCTCTTCAAACTCCTAATGAAGTATAGCTGCTGTCTTGCCTTCTTTATAACTACATCAATACGTTGGGACCAGGTTAGATCCTCAGAGATCTTGACACCCAGGAACTTGAAGCTGCTCACTCTCTCAATCCTCTATGAGGATTGGTATGTGTTCTTTCATCTTACCCTTCCAGAAATCCACAATCAGTTCTTTCTTCAAGAAGGGAGGAAGAGAGAAAACAGGGAATTATAGACCGGTTAGCCCGACGTCAGTGGTGGGAAAGATGCTGGAGTCAATTATAAAAGATGAAATTACACACATCTGGATAGCAGTAACAGGATTGGTCCGAGTCAGCATGAATTTATGAAGGGGAAATCGTGCTTGATTAATCTTCTGGAATTTTTTGAGGATGTAACTATGAAAGTGAACAAGGGATGTGGTGTACCTGGACTTTCAGAAGGCCTTTGATAAAGTACCACATAGGAGATTACTAGGCAGAATTAGGGCATATGGTATTGGGGGCAGAGTACTGACATAGATTGAAAATTGGCTGGCTGACAGTAAACAAAGAGTAGCGATTAATGGGTCCCTTTTGGAATGGCAGGTGGTGACCAGTGGGGTACCGCAGGGTTCAGTGTGGGGACCGCAGCTGTTTACAATATATATTAATGATTTGGATGAGGGAATTAAAAATAACATTAGCAAATTTGCCAATGACACAAAGCTGGGCGGCAGTGTGAAATGTGAGGAGGATGTTATGAGAATGCAGGGTGACTTGGACAGGCTGGGTGAGTGGGCAGGTGCAGTTTAATGTGGATAAATGTGAGGTTATCCACTTTGGTGGTAAGAACAGGAAGGCAGATTATTATCTAAATGGAGTCAAGTTAGGAAAAGGGGAAGCACATCGAGATCTAGGTGTTCTTGTACATCAGTCACTGAAAGCAAGCATGCAAGTACAGCAGGCAGTGAAGAAAGCTAATGGCATGCTGGCCTTCATAACAAGGGGAATTGAGTATAGGAGCAAAGAGGTCCTTCTGCAGCTGTACAGGACCCTGGTGAGACCACACCTGGAGTACTGTGTGCAGTTTTAGTCTCCAAATTTGAGGAAGGACATTCTTGCTGTTGAGGGAGTGCAGCGTAGGTTCACAAGGTTAATTCCCGGGATGGCGGGACTGTCATATGTCGAAAGATTGGAGCGACTAGGCTTGTATACACTGGAATTTAGAAGGCTGAGAGGGGATCTTATTGAAACATATAAGATTATTAAGGGATTGGACACGCTGGAGGCAGGAAGCATGTTCCCGCTGATGGGTGAGTCCAGAACCAGAGGCCACAGTTTAAGAATAAGGGGTAGGCCATTTAGAACGGCGTTGAGGAAAAACTTCTTCGCCCATAGAGTGGTGGATATATGGAATGCTCTGCCCCAGAAGGCTATGGAGGCCAAGTCTCTGGATGCTTTCAAGAAAGAGGTGGATAGGGCTCTTAAAGATAGCGGAATCAAAGGATATGGGGATAAGGCAGGAACTGGATACTGAATGTGGATGATCAGCCATGATCACAGTGAATGGTGGTGCTGGCTCGAAGGGCCAAATGGCCTACTCCTGCACCTATTGTCTATTGTCTATTGTCATCTCACTGACGTTGAGTACCAAGTTGTTGCTGTGGCACCAATCTGCTAGTTGGCATATCTCAGTCCTGTACGCCCACTCGTCACTACCTGAGATTCTACCAACAATGGTTGTATCGTCAGCAAATTTATGGATGGTATTTGAGCTATGCCTAGCCGCACAGTCATGTGTATAATAGAGAGTACAGCAGTGGGCTAAGCACACACCCCTGAGGTGTGCCAGTGTTGATCGTCAGCGAGGAGGATATTTTATCATCAGTGCACACAGATTGTGGTCTTCCGGTTTGGGAGTCAAGGATCCAATCGCAGAGGGAGGTATAGAGGCCCAGGTTCTGCAAATTCTCAATCAGGATTGTGGGAATAATGGTGTTAAATGCTGAGCTATAGTCGATGAACTGCATCCTGACATAGGTGTTTGTGTTGTCCAGGTGGTCTAAAGCCGTGTGGAGTGCCATTGAGATTGCGTCTGCCATTGACCTATTGTGGCGATTGGCAAATTGCAATGGGTTCATTCTGGTCATGACCAACCTCTCAAACCATTTCATCACTGTAGATGTGAGTGCTACTGGGCGATAGTCATTAAGGCAGCTCACGTTATTCCCGATGGGCTGACACAACATCCCCAGGTTGGGCAAATGACTCCTTTTCTTTAGCTGAAGCTGAAACACTCTTACTAGCAGGAAAACTGCTAAAATAAACAATACTTCACAGCATAGCAATAGAAATCTTAACCAGGGCATTACATTCTCCCTCCACCAAAAATAGTCATGTCCTCATGACTTTGTAAGCCTTTGGAATTTATTAAACTAATATTTATAACACAGTATTCAAATGAATGTCATGATTTCAGGACCCCCAATCCATTTGTAAGTGTAAGTAACACCTCTCTATTGGGATGGATACAAAACCCTGTTTCCCAGGTGTATCATGTGCCAGTCTATCTGGGGGTGTCCTGACCCTCTGACACCTCCTTATTCACCCTCAGCTGTTTCAGCCTCACCCACTCCTTGTGACTATTCCTTTCTACTCAGGATGGCTCCCTCTGTCTATCACTCAGACCTTCCGGTGACTCAGTTTTCCCTGTCCACTGACTGAACTCAGTTTCCTTCTGTTTAGATTATGAGAACACTCTGTCCTCTTTTTATTGTCACTTAGAAATGCATACATGCATTAAGAAATGATACAATGTTTCTCCAGAGTGATATCACAGAAAACAGGACAAACTAAAGACCAACACTGACAGAACCACATAATTATAACATATAGTTACAGCAGTGCAAAGCAATACCATAATTTGATGAAGAACAAACCATGGGCACAGTAAAAAAAAGTCTCAAAGTCCCTGAGTCGATCGACTTCCAAATCCCCGATAGCAGGCGGCAAAAGGGAGAAACTCTCTGCCATAAACCTCCAGCACTGTCAACTTGCTGATACTTTGGAAGCAGCCGACCACAGCCGACACTGAGTCCGTCCATCCAAAAACTGCGAGCTTCCGACCAGCCCCTCTGATACAGCCTCCCAAGCGCCATCCTCTGCCGAGCGCCTTCGACCTCTCCCTGGCCGCTGAAACACGCAAAGCTGAGGATTTCGGGGCCTTCTGCTCCGGAGATTCCGGTTACCACACAGTAGCAGCGGCAGCGAAGCAGGCATTTCAGAAGTTTTCCAGATGTTCCTCTGTGCTGTCACATCCGTCTCCATCAAATCAGGATTGTGCACGGCCCCCTACTTGACAGATAACAGACATCACCACCGAAGTGGCCATGCGCGCTGCCGTAGTGTCGCCATCTTCTCCTCCCTCCCGGTTCTCCCTCTTCAAGCAAGTGGTGCCAAACATCTTTAGCCCCCATTGGTGCTAACCAGCGAGACTTCTCTCGGAAAGGGGGGTTCCCCTGTCACTCTAGCTACTTCTCCAGGATGTAACACGACAGGTTTAGACATAGTGTACCACACAGTTCCTCATTTCTGCTCATCATTTTGCTCAGGAGGACCTTGCACCTTCTCAAAAGTAGCTCTAAACACTGGGTGAATGGACAAGGTTTTCAAAAACTCTCCGCATTCCTCTCCTTGCATGCTTCCACAAGCCTTCTCACAATGGGTGTATTTCTTCCCACAAGCGTGGGAAGCTTCCCCTTTTTCAACCAGATCCCGGCAGACCAACACTGGTGTATCAAGAGTCTCAGTTACTCCAACTTCTTCCAAAAATTCCAGTTTCAATAAGTAACCATCGTACAGGTAATCATCATCACTATTATGTTCCAGATGCTGGGAGAGTCTAGTACCAGAGGGCATGGTTTAAGAATAAGGAGTAGGTCATTTAGGACAGAGTTGAGGAGGAACTTCTTCTCCCAGAGAGTTGTGGAGGTGTGGAACGCGCTGCCTCAGAAGGCAGTGGAGGCCAATTCTCTGGATGCTTTCAAGAAGGAGCTAGATAGGTATCTTATGGATAGGGGAATCAAGGGTTATGGGGACAAGGCAGGAACAGGGTATTGATAGTAGATGATCAGCCATGATCTCAGAATGGCGGTGCAGGCTCAAAGGGCCGAATGGTCTACTTCTGCACCTATTGTCTATTGTCTAAGCCTCCAAACCTCAAAGGCACTGACTGGTAAATATGTGAAATACCAGTTGTAAAAGGATCGGTAAAGTAACTTGAGAATCTGTGTCAAAAATGCCTCTAGCATAAATGCCTTCAATCCGTATGGATACATCAGAGCTTGGTTGCACTAAACCTTCAGGAATGACGTTTTGCACTTTAGTAGTTTTCTCGATACACTGATTGGAACGAGTTCTATCCAAGACACCAGCCTGTTCCTTTATTGGGTTTCTCCATAGTTTTCCTTCTTCCCTGTTTGATTAACTGCCGACTTGCTTTTCGAAGATTTTCCTGTCCCTCAGGGTTCCACTTAAAACATCTTCTCCACAATTGTAACAGAAAATACTGGTTTTCTCTCCAAAAGACCCTTTCCAGCAGCATTCCTCTGCTTAGTAAGTCCTACAGGTGGGTCAGATTTCCTAACAGATGTGTCACATTTTGCTGAAACATTAGCAGAAATCCATTGGGTCAGCTCAGCTCCAAGGTGAATGCTGTGTAAGTACTGTCCCATACACAGTTGACGTTTGCCGGGAAATAACAGATTGCACACTGGCATAAAATTACAAAGAAAATATATTTAACAATATTTCAACTTTAACAAACAGTTAACAGAAAAAGAAAGAAAAATAAAAGGGCCCATTACAGTTAAACCAGTCTAAATGTGCATATAAACATTGGAGCTCTTTTCTGAAGTAGTCGGGTTGCTTTGCTTTGATTACTTACGCACTGAACCCACATTCTGTGTGAAGGGCACCAGCCAGAGTTTGAATTTCCCTCAAAGACCATCGCAAATGAACTGGCTTTCTCAGAGCATTGCCACTTCTTCCTTGGAACCATTCATCTGCTCAAAGCATTTCCTACAACGGGGTCCCTCCTTTGAGCAACATTCTCCGAGCGTCCTCCCTTGTGTTCCGCTCCGCAGCTCCTGCTAAAAGACCCCAAACCAGGCTACTGTCCTCCAGATGTCTTCCAATGCATCCCACTGAACAGAAAGTTACAAGACAAACCCGAATGGCTGACATCCTAGGTTGGGTGAATGACTCCTTGTCTTTAGCCAAAGCCAAAAATACTTCACAGCATAGCAGAAGGAATCTTAACCAGGGCTGACCACGGAAACTTTCCGAGAGAACTGCTTGTAGAATTGCTAGAAAGGCAAATCAAAACCCCCGTTTGACTGCAAAAGATCTTCAGAAAGATTTAGCAGACTCTGGAGTGGTGGTGCACTGTTCTACTGTGCAGCGACATTTGCACAGATATGACCTTCATGGAAGAGTCATCAGAAGAAAACCTTTCCTGCGTCCTCACCACAAAATTCAGCATCAGAGGTTTGCAAAGGAACATCTAAACAAGCCTGATGCATTTTGGAAACAAGTCCTGTGGACTGATGAAGTTAAAATAGAACTTTTTGGCTGCAATGAGCAAAGGTATGCTTGGAGGAAAAAAGGATGTCGAGTTTCGTGAAAAGAACCCCTCTCCAACTGTTAAGCACGGGAGTGGATCGATCATGCTTTGGGCTTGTGTTGCAGCCAGTTGCGTGGGGAACATTTCATTGGTAGAGGGAAGAATGAATTCAATTAAATACCAGCAAATTCTGGAAGCAAACATCACACCATCTGTAAAAAAGCTGAAGGTGAAAAGAGGATGGCTTCTACAACAGGATAATGATCCTAAATATACCTCAAAATCCACAATGGACTACCTCAAAAGGCGCAAGCTGAAGGTTTTGCCATGGCCCTCACAGTCCCCTGACCTAAACATCATTGAAAATCTGTGGATAGACCTCAAAAGAGCGGTGCATGCAAGACAGCCCAAGAATCTCTCAGAACTAGAAGCCTTTTGCAAGGAAGAATAGGCAAAAATCCCCCAAACAAGAATTGAAAGATCCTTAGCTGGCTACAGAAAGCGTTTACAAGTTGTGATACTTACCAAAGGGGGTGTTACTAAGTACTGAACATGCAGGGTGCCCAAACCTTTGCTTCAGGCCCTTTTCCTTTTTTGTTACTTTGAAACTGTAAAAGATGGAAATAATAAAGTAATCTTGCTTAAAATATTAAAGAAATGTGCCATCTTTAACCTTATGCCTTTTGGAAATCAGTTCATCTTTTACTCACTTAGCTATTCACAGTAGCAGAAATTTTGACTGGGGTGCCCAAACCTTTGCATGCCACTGTATTATGTATATATATATAAAAGACTGCATTGTGTACAGATACGAGTTAATCATCACTGCTGAGAATTCGATTCTTTAGAGAAATATTGCTTGCAATGTTAACATCCAACTTTGCACCGTATTCAACTCTTTGCTTTGGTAATAATGTGTAGCAATGTAGAAATAAATTCATTGCGAAAAATAATTTGGAAGTTCAATTGAAAAGTAAGTGTTAATGCAAGAATCTTGTGAGATATTGAGTTGGATAGTTTCAATCCATTTTCTGCATGACTTTGGCCCATAAATGTAAGGTGTTCCGTGATTTGTCATTATTTGGCATTGTAAATTAGTGACCACAGAATGGGTAGTATGGGGGAAAATATTATGCTGGTATAATCTACACAAAGCTCTTGAGAGCCCCAGTAATCTTATCTCTTGACTCTCTCAGTAATCTGGGGTACAGCACTGTGCAAAAGTCTTGGGCACATATATACATATAGCTGAGGTGCCTAAGACTTTGCACAGTACTGTATTTGTCAAAGTGGAGCAGAGACTGAGTCTGTAAATCTGGCGGGAGCAAACGATGTTGGGAATAGCGAGGGTGGAGCACCATGGGAAAGGTGTGGGACAGGTGGCAGAGAAGGAGTGTCAGGTGCAGACACACCCAGCCCTGAGATACCAGGCAAGGTTATTTGATTCCAAACAATTGGTTTATTGATCATTACAGTAAGTCTCTCTGGTGTTTTCCGTTCCCTCCCCTCTCCTCTTTTTCCCAGCTGTGATTCCCCTCTCCCTGTCCCCTATCCACTCTCAGTCCACAATAAGAGACCCAGATCAGAATCAGGTTTAGCATCGTTCACACATGACATGAAATTTGTTGCTTTTTTTCAATGGCATACAATGCAATACATCAAATTGCAGTACATAAAATTACTACAGTACGGTGTGAAAGTCTTACTCATCATAGCAATATATATGTGCTTTTGCGCAGTGCTGTATATCCCATCAAACCCTCGGGACTTGTCCACCTTAATATTTTTCAAGGGACCCAACACTACCTCATTCTTTACTTCAAAATTCCCTCAGATATTAGCATGCTCCATCTTGATTTCACTCCGTGTGCTCTCCTTGGTGAACACTGAGGGAAAGCGACCTCAACCTTAGCTTTCAAGCACGTTTTCTCCTTTATCTGTGATTGGTCCTACCCTCTTTCTGGTTATCCTCTTGACGTATATATGTAATGGCTTGGGGTTCTCCTTATTCCGATTTACCAATGACTTTCATGGCCCTTCCTGACTCTCCTGATTCTCTTGTTGAGTTCTTTTCTGCCTTCGTTATATTCCTGAAGCATCCTGTTCAATCTTTCATTTCTTTAACCTTACATGTGCTTTCTTTCATTTGACTAAATTAACAGCCAGTTGTCCAAGACTCCCTTACTTTGCCATGCTTGTCCTTCTTCCTTACTGGATCACACTGGTCATGCACTCTGTGAATTTGCTCTTTAAACATCCTCCACATCCCAGATGTAGCCTTGCCCCGAAATAACTGTTTGCAATTAACCTTCCCTAGCTCCTACCAAACAACCCTGTAATTTGCCTGCTCAAATTTACTACATCCTGCAAAGTAATTATTTATCCTTTTTGGTAAGGATGGGCAACTACCTTAAAACTTAAGGAGCCATTTTTACTGTTTCCTAAATATTCTACCATCTGGTCAGGCTCACTTCCTAATTCAAAGTCTCATATGGCCCCTACCTCCTCGAGTTGAACTATCCTTATACTCTTACAAAACTCTCTTGGGTGTTCCTAACAAGTTCTACGCTGTCTAACCATTTTGCAATAAGGAGGTTCCAGCTTTTACTGGAGTCACCCACCATAGCAGCCCTGTTGTTTTTGCACTTTCTCCTAATCTGCCTGCATATCTATTCCTCAAATTCCCATTGACTACTGGGGATGAGGAGAGGTGGGGTCTAGTATAATTCTCAGCAGAGTGTTTGCATCTTTCACATTTTTGAACTCTACCCGTCTAGACTTGGTGGATGAACCATCTGTTAGGTCCTTTCTGAGTACCGCTGTGATATTGTCCCTAATTAGTCCTGCAACTCTTCCCTCTTTTCTTTTTACCTTCTTCCCTGTTATAAAACATTGAAATCCTGGAACATTAAGCAGCCAGTTTCATATCTTGATCTTCTTTACCCTAACTGCTCATGCATTTAGATACAACCACTTCAAATTCTTCATCTCATTCTTGATAGATCTTGCCCATCCTTGCTTATTAGTCTGGAAGTTCGGCTTCCTCTCAGTCTGTCCACTTTCTGACATGTTTCCCTGATCCCATTCAATTCTCTCTCAACTTCCAGCCTACCTTCTTCCTCACTGCTACTTTGTATCCCATCTCCTGTGAATCTAATTTAAACCCTCCCTAACAGCACTATCAAGTCTGCCTGCCAGAATCTTGGACCCCCTTTTATTGATGCACCTAACTAACTCCGTGCTGTTTAAATCTCTTGCACGGAGAAGGTTCACTCCAGAGGTGTCTGAGGTATAAGATTCCAAACCAGCACAACCCTATGAGATACATTTCTCCTCTTTGCTATATAAAGTGGTTATTTTGAAAAAAAGCCTTCTATTCTATTTCATTAGGGAAAACATTCAAAGGTTCAAAGGTACAATTTAATGTTAGAAGTGTATACAATATACATTCTGAAACGCTTTTTCTTCGCAAACATCCACGAAAACAGAGAAGTGCCCCAAAGAATGAACGACAGGTAAACATATGAATCCCCTCCGTATTCTCCTCAGAATCTGGTATGTTTCATTGATGTTGGCTCAATTACTCAACTTCTCTTCTTCTGTCAAGTCCTTTTCCCCAGGAGCTAAAGGAACCTTCTCTGTACTGCCTGCAACACAAGTCAAAATCAGAATCGGAACCAGGTTTAATACTACTGGCACGTCATGAAATTTGTTAACTTTGTGGCAACAGTACATTGCAATACATGATAAATATTGAAAGAAACTTATCAAGACAAGTATATACCGTACATGTAAAATAAATGGTTAAATTAAGATAAATAGTGCAAAAAATTCTAAAAAAGTGGTGAAGTAGTTAATGTTCTAATGTTCATGGGTTCAATGTCCATTTAGAAATCAGATGGCAGAGGGGCATGAGTTTGAGTTTGTGCCTTCAGGCTCCTGCCCCTCCTTCCTAACGGTAACAATGAGCAAAGGCCATGTCCTGGGTGGTGGGGGTTCCTTGATAATGGAAGCTGCTTTTCTGAGTATATCCTTCGTTAAATATTGAGATTGAAAGGGCAAGATGAGGGAACACACCCAGATCCTCATCAAGGGACCAGAATTAGCAAGAGTGAGTGATTTCAAGTTTCTGGGTGACAACATCCCTGAGGATCTATCCTGGTCCCAGCATATTGATGCAGACACAAGAAGGCTTGGCAGCGACTATATTTCATCAGGGCTTTGAGGAGATTTGGTATGTTACCAAAGACACTGGCAAATTTCTACAGATGTACTGTGGAGAGTATTCTAACTGGTCGTGTCCACCATCTGGTATGGTGGGGGGGGGGGAGGTGGGGTTGGGCACTGCACAGGATCAAAATAAGCTGCAGAAAGTTGCATACTCCATCAGCAGCTCCATTGTGGGCACTTTCCACCTCAGCATCCAGCATTCAGGACATCTTCAAAGAGTGATGCCTCAAAAAGGTGGCATCCATCATTAAGGACCCCATCACCCAGGACATGTCCTTTTCTCGTTGCTACCATCAGGGAGGAGGTACAGGAGCCTGAAAGCACACACTCAATGATTCAGGAATAGCTTCTTCCACTCTGCCATCAGATCTCTGAATGAACACTGAATTCACGAACACTATCTGAGTACCTTTTTCTTTCTCTTTTTGCACTACTTATTTAATATAACTTTTTAAAAATACATTTATAAATGTTTTGTACTGTAATTTGCAGTTTTTATTGTTATGTTTTGCAACATGCTATAGCTGCAAAGTTAATAAATTTCCCAACATATGCTGGTGATATTAAACCTGATTCTGATCCTGAACTTACATGGAATGATTAAGCTACAATCTCCAAAACCATGTAAACTTGCATCAGGTCATCCTTACTATTGTACTCCATATTCCTTGTAATTAAAGTTAACATTGTATTCATCATGGAGTCACAGAGCAATATGGCACAGATAAAGGACCTTCAACCCAATGAGTCCACGCCGACCACAGTGTCTACCCATCATCATCATGATGTGCCATGTTGTATGATGTGGGTGACCATGGTCAATATGACCATGATTGTTCTTGGCAAGTTTTTTTTACAGAAGTGGTTTGCCATTGCCTCCTTCTGGGCAGTGCCTTCATAAGATGGATGAATCTGGGCATTATCATTACTCTTCAGAGATTGTCAGTGATCAGATAACCAGAATTTGTCTTATGCTCCAGCTACTTGTACAACCATCCACCACCTGTTCCCAAGGCTTCACGTGACCCTGATTGGGGAGCTAAGCAGGTGCTACATCTTGCCAAGGGTGAACTTCAGGCTAGCAGAGAGAAGGAGCATTTGCACCTCCTTTGGTAGAGACGTATCTCTACCCTGCCAGTAGCTGGTGTACACCCAGCCAGTCCCAATTTCCTGTGTTTGGTGCCTATCATTCTAAGCCTTGTCCTTCCATGAACCTATACAAGGGATTCTTAAATGATACTATTGTACCTACTTCAACTACTTTTGGCAGCTCTTTCTATATACTCAATACTCTCTGGGTGGAAAAAAGTTACCCTTCAGGTTCCTTTTAAATTTTTACTCCCATCCTAAATTTTTGCTCTTCCCTACTCTGGGGAGAGGAATGTTATCATCAACCTTATCTATGTGTCTCATGATTTGAAACATTTCCATAAGATTGCCCATCATTCTCCAACGTTCCAAGGAATAAAGACCTAACCTGGCCAACATCTCCCTTTCACTCAGATCCTCTCATCCTGGCACCATCTTCGTAAATCTTTTCTGCATTTTCTAGTTTAACCATGCCTTTCCTGTGACAGGCTAACCAAAACTGTACACTATACTCCAAGCGCAGCCTCACCAATAACTTATACAATTGTAACATAATACTGTTCCTATTTCTGAGTACATTTCCATGCCAAACCTAGGATCTAATATTCTTTTGCTGTATATTCCTTCTCTTTAGACCAATGTTGAAAATACTATTCTGTTACCTTGAAGTGAATATTTATCGTTGACAAAAGTAATAGCCGAAAAAAAGTAAGATGCTGAAATTAGCGGAATTCCAGTAGAAAAGACCCTGTTCCATTTCAAGAAATGCTGCTTTCAGATGGAAAAGTGATGTTTACTATGTACTTGAAAGATCGAACAGAAAACATCCTTTTCCAGACAGCTCTTGAGAAAGCTACTTCTGTTTTATGTATTTTCAGATGTTCTAAATTACGCAGCTTGTCTCTGTAACTTGATATCAAGCAATGCAATCAAGTTTGTAATGCATTTAAGACATCATCAGTGGTCTCTGGTAGATGCAAGTGATGCTACAGGCAGTGGCATTTTCTTGATATACTGAGTATACCTCAACCAATAACATCAAAGCAAAATGTCTTTGTTAGGAAGGCTGTAATTCTTAGACAGGCACTTGGAAAACCCCTTCCTACCATTGAGCACATGTACAGGGGGCAATGCAACAAGAAAGCAGCATCCATCATCAAGAACCCCCATCATCGAGGCCATGCTCTCTTCTCGTTACTACCATTAGGCAGGAGGTACAGGAGCTTTCGGACCTACACCGCTAGGATCAGGAATGGTTATTACCCTAGAGCCAACAGGCTCCTGAACCAGTGGGGATAACTTCACTCACCTCAGCACTGAACTTTTTCCACAATCATAGACTCACTTTCAAGGACTCAACAACTCATGTTCTCAGTATTATCTATATCCTAACCTTGTAGAGATATACTCTGACGATTATTCTGATCTTGTAATGTTTATACTTGGAAGTACCCTTAATCTTTAGAACACCTGTGGTAATCGTTCCCACATGTTTATTTGTATGATCATTTTCTTTGCTGAAAGCTGTTCATCACCATCATCATCATCATTACGTTCCATGGTCTTGTGATCATGATTGTTCTTGGCAAATTTTCCTACAAAAAATGGTTTACCATTGCCTTCTGGGCATTGTCTTTACAAGACAAGTGAGCCCAGCAATTATCAATACTCCAGCCATTATCAATAGAGATTGTCTGCCTGGCATCAGTGGTCAAATAACCAGGACTTGTGCTATGCACCAACTGTTCATACGACCATCCACCACCTGCTCCCATGGCTTCACGTGACCCATCATCGTTGGGGGTGGGGGGGGGAGGGTGGCTCTGTAGGTGCTGTCCCTTGCTCAAGGGTAACCTGTAGGCTAGCGGACAGAAGAAGCGAAGGTGTGCCTTACACCTCCTTTGGTAGAGGCGTATCTCCACCCTGACACCCATCTCTTTATGCTTGTGCATATGCTTCAATACATAAATGAAGCTAAATATTATTAGTGTACAAGATGGTAAGAGGAATAGATCAAATAAAAGGAATAAGAAGAGGAATGGGCTGCCAGTTATTTTTTCCCAGGATGGAAATGACTAGTATGAAGGGATATAATTTTAAGGTGAGTGGAGGAAAGTATAGTGGTAAGAGGTGGGATGTCTGAGGCAAGTTATTTACACAGAGAGTGTAGGTCTGTAGAAAGCCCGGTCATGGGTGGTGGTTGGTTGTTTGTTTACTTATTTATTGAGATACACCACGGGATGGGCCCTTCCTGCCCTTTCGAGCCACACTACTCAGCAATCCCCAGATTTAATCCTAGCCGAATCATGAGACAATTTACAATGACCAATTAACCTACCAACTGGTATGTCTCTTTGGAGTGTGGGAGGAAACCGGAACAACCAGAGGAAAGGCATGTGGTCATAGGGAGAACGTACAAACTCCTTACAGACAGCATCAGGAATTCATCCTGGGTCGCTAGTACTGTAGTGGCATTGAAGAAACTCTTAGATAAGCACTTGGATGATAGAAAGAAGGGCTGTGTTGAAGGGAAAGGTTAGATTGATCTTAGAGTATGTTAAAAGTTTGGCATAACATTGTGGGCCATAAAGGCCTGTACTGAGCTGTACTGTTCTATGTTCTAATATTCAAGTCTAAGCTTGAAAGCTTGTCTTTGCTGCTTATTTTCTTGGGTTTAATTATATAGGAAGTTTCCAGATTTGTCACTCAATCTTACTGTAATACAGAACTATATTTAATGATTGCTGGTTAGGCACTGACTTCATACACACCACACAAAATAGTAAATGTGATCCAATGATTAATGATAGCCTTAATTTGAAACAAACTGAGTGTATGTGTACATTTGAAAATATGCCAGAAAATCACTTTTTTAGGCGTTCAAGGTACAGTTGTTATTCCCCTGCCATTTCCAACTCCCAGAATCTTGTGATTAAGAATTGAAAATTAAGTACAGTACCACCTCTTTAAAAGATGTATTAAAAATGCAAGCAGCGCATACAAAATACTGGAGGAACTCAGCAAGCCAGGCAGCATCTATGGAAAAGAGTAGTCAACGTTTTGGACTGGAAATGAGGGAGGAGCACCAGAGGGAAGTGACAGGTAGGTAAGGACATAAGGTAATAGAGGGAAAGGGGATGAGGAGTGGTAAAGGGGGGTGGAGGGGCATTAAGGAGCTTAAGAAAGAAATTAGGAGAGCCAGAAGGGGCCATAAGAAGGCCATAGCAGGCAGGATTAAGGAAAATCCCAAGGCCTTCTACAAGTATGTGAAGAGCAAGAAGATAAGACGTGAAAGAATAGGACCTTTCAAGTGTGACAGTGGGAAAGTACGTATAGAACTGGAGGAAATAGCAGGGGTACTGAATGAATACTTTACTTCAGTATTCACTATGGAAAAAGATCTTCGTGATTGTAGTGATGACTTGCAGCAGACTGAAAAGCTTGAGCATGTTGTTATTAAGAAAAAGGATGTGCTGGAGCTTTTGGAAAGCGTCAGGTTGGATAAGTCACTGGGACCGGATGAGATGTACCCCAGGCTACTGTGGGAGGCGAAGGAGGAGATTGCTGAGCCTCTGGCGATGATCTTTGCATCATCAATGGGGACGGGAGAGGTTCCAGTGGATTGGAGGGTGTGCAGATGTTGTTCCCTTATTCAAGAAAGGGAGTAGAGATAGCCCAGGAAATTATAGACCAGTGAGTCTTACCTCAGTGGTTGGTAAGTTGATGGAGAAGATCCTGACAGGCAAGATTTATGAACATTTGGAGAGGCATAATATGATTAGGAATAGTCAGCATGGCTTTGTCAAGGTCAGGTCGTGCCTTACGAGCCTGATTGAATGTTTTGAGGATGTGACTAAACACATTGATGAAGGAAGAGCAATAGATGTAGTGCATATGGATTTCAGCAAGGCATTTGATGAGGTACCCCATGCAAGGCTTATTGAGAAAGTAAGGAGGCACGGGATCCAAGGGGACATTGCTTTGTGGATCCAGAACTGGCTTGCCCACAGAAGGCAAAGAGTGGTTGTAGACGGGTCATATTCTGCATGGAGGTCGGTCACCAGTGGGGTCCCTCAGCGATCTGTTCTGGGACCCTTACTCTTTGTGAGTTTTATAAATGACCTGGATGAGGAAGTGGAGGGATGGGTTAGTAAGTTTGCTGATGACACAAAGGTTGGGTGTGTTGTGGATAGTGTGGAGGGCTGTCAGAGGTTACAGCGGGACATTGATAGGATGCAAAACTGGGCTGAGAAGTGGCAGATGGAGTTCAATCCGGATAAGTGTGAAGTTGTTCATTTTCATAGGTCAAATACAATGGTAGAATATAGTATGAATGGTAAGACTCTTGGCAGTGTGGAGGATCAGAGGGATCTTGAGGTCTGAGTCCATAGGATGCTCAAAGCAGCTGCACAGGTCATCTCTGTGGTTAAGAAGGCGTACAGTGTATTGGCCTTCATCAATCATGTAATTGAACTTAGGAGCCGAGAGGTAATGTTGCAGCTATATAGGACCCTGGTCAGACCCCACTTGGAGTACTGTGTTCAGTTCTGGTCTCCTCACTACAGGAAGGATGTGGAAGCCATAGAAAGGGTGCAGAGGAGATCTACAGGGATGTTGCCTGGATTGGGGAGCATGCCTTATGAGAATAGGTTGAGTGAACTTGGCCTTTTCTCCTTGGAGCGACAGAGGGTGAGAGGTGATCTGATAGAGGTGTACAAGATGATAAGAGGCATTGATCGTGTGGGTAGTCAGAGGCTTTTTCCCAGGGCTGAAATAGTTGCCACAAGAGGACACAGGTTTAAGGTGCTGAGAAGTAGGTACAGAGGAGGTGTCAGGGGTAAGTTTTTTACTCAGAGAGTGGTGAGTGCGTGGAATGGGCTGCCAGCAACAGTGGTGGAGGCGGATATGATAGGGTCTTTTAAGAGACACTTGGATAGATATGTGGAGCTTAGAAAAATAGAGGGCTATAGGTAAGCCTAGTTATTTCTAAGGTAGGAACATGTTCAGCACAACTTTGTGGGCTGAAGGGCCTGTATTGTGCTGTAGGTTTTGTATGTTTCTAGGGCAATTCTTCTTTTTATTTCTACTTTACTTCTAGCATCTTGTGATATAAAGCTACCAGGGTAATTAAATAGAATGCCTTACATTATAAGGCTGTATACCTGGGAAATGCGGAAGAAGAAGGCAAAGAAGGAAATATATGGACACTGTGAAAGAACTAACAGATCTAAGTGTGCGAGATATCATTGACGCCACATGGGATCGTTCGATGTGGAAAGCATGATCGCCCAAGCGTGTAACACGCAAGGCACATGAAGAAGAAGAAGAAGAAGAAGTTTCTATGTTTACCTCAATTGATTTACTTTTTTTTTCTTGCCATATTATCATTAATTGCCGCTGTTAACAAATTTCATGACACATGCTGGTGTTAATAAACCTGATTCTGATACACTATCTGCTTGGAGAAAGCAGATTTTCCTTGAACTTTTGGGCTTATGGCAATGCTAGTTTACTGTGACGGACATGCCAAAAGAAAATTGATTGTATATCAAATGATACATTTCTCTGTGGCTCAGTAGGGAAGTGTGAAGTCAGGCAGAACGATTGTGATTGGAGACTTGAAGGTTAGGGGCTCAAATGGATGTTGCTGTGGCTGCAACTGAGCCTCAGGGATGGTATATTGCTTCCTTGGTACTAGGATCAAGGATCTCTCTGAGCAGGTACTGAACATCCGAGAGGGGAAGTGAGCAGCTAGAGGTTGTGGTCACGTTGGTACCAATGATTTAGGCAGGAAGGGAGATCATGGAGTCAAAGGTGGTGATGAATTGGCAGATAAAGGGAGATAAAAAATCTGTTTGAATGGTGCCACAACAGCTTAACATCAGCGAAACCAAAGAGCATATTATTGGCTACAGGAGGTAGAACTTGTGTGCCAGCCCTGATTAGAAGATTGGAGATGGAGAGGGTAAGTAGTTTTAAATTCCATGGCATTATCATATCAGAGAATCTTTCCTGGGACCAGCATGTAAGTGCCGTCAGAAAGAAGCCACAATAGTATCTTTACTTTCTTAGAAGTTTACGCAGATTCAGCATGTCATCAAAAACTTTGACAAACTTCTGTAGGCGCACGGTGGAGAGTATCCTGACTCGTTGCATCACAACCTGGAATGGAACCACCTAGTCCATCAAAGACAAAGCCCTCTCTACCAGTGACCATATTTATATGGACCACTACCACAAGAAAGAAGCATCCATCATCAAGGACCCCAACATACAGATCAGGTTCTCTTCTCACTGCTATTATCGGGCAGCAGGTACAGGAACCTTTTGTCCCACACCACCAGATTCAGGAACAGTTATGACTCCACAACAATCAGGCTCCTGAACTGGCATGGATAACTTCACTCACCTCAGTTCTGAACTGATTCCACAACCTATAGACTCACTTTCAAAGTCTCTGCAACTCGTGTTCTCAGTATTATTTTGTTTATTATACCATTTGTCTTCGTTTGCACATTGGCTGTTTGTCAGTCTTTGTTTATGCATAGTTTTCATAAATTCTGTTGCATTTCTTTATTTCCATGTAAATGCCTGCAAGAAAAGCAATCTTAAGACAGAATAGATATTGTATATGTACTTTGATAATAAATTTACTTCAGCTTTGACTAGATGGTGTTAAAATGTAGGACTTCCAGGACTGTAATCTCAGGATTCCTCTGAGTGTAGGAGTGTGGCAGGAAAATTGGGGTGGGGTCTATGTGGGAGGACTGATGTGAGAGTGAATAAGTTATAAGGAAATAAGTGTAGGAATGGGTTTGATGTGAATAGTCTTTTTCACTGTTGTAAGAGGATAAGATATGAAACTTGGGCAGATTATTTTATATAATTCTTTACCCTTTATAATTGTTAAATGTTGTTTTTATTTCATAGTCATACTTTATTGATCCCAGGGGAAATTGGTTTTCGTTACAGTTGCACCATAAATAATAAATAGTAATAGAACCATAAATAGTTAAATAGTAATATGTAAATTATGCCAGTAAATTATGAAGTAAGTCCAGGACCAGCCTATTGGCTCAGGGTGTCTGACCCTCCAAGGGAGGAGTTGTAAAGTTTGATGGCCACAGGCAGGAATGACTTCCTATGACGCTCTGTGTTGCATCTCGGTGGAGTGAGTCTCTGGCTGAATGTACTCCTGTGCCCACCCAGTCCATTATGTAGTGGATGGGAAACATTGACCAAGATGGCATGCAACTTAGACAGCATCCTCTTTTCAGACACCACCGTGAGAGAGTCCAGTTCCATCCCCACAACATCACTGGCCTTACGAATGAGTTTGTTGATCCTGTTGGTGTCTGCTACCCTCAGCCTGCTGCTCCAGCACACAACAGCAAACATGATAGCACTGGTCACTGCATGTTGCATCCTGATCAACACACCACAGCAAATGTCCTGAACAAGGTTCTTGGCCTGAAATGTCGACTGTTTATTCATTTCCATAGAATGTGCCTGGCCTGCTGAATTCCTCCAGCATTTTGTGTGTGTACAACAAATTGCTAATACATATAAATGGATATGGTGAATTAAATTGATCCTTGATTATTGGGATTAATGCATTTGTTCATTCATTAAGTGCCGTATCGCATGACAATCTGCCAGGAACAATCATGGTCATGGAAAGACCATGATTGCCCCAGATTTTTCTACAGGAATGGTTTGCCATTGTCTTCTCCTGGGGAGTGTCTTTTCAAGACAGGTGATATCAGCCATTGTCAATACTCTTCAGAGATTGTGTGTCAGTGATCGCATAATCAGAACTTGTCATATGCACCAGCTGCTCATATGACCATCCACCACCTGCTACCATGGCTTCATGTGACCCTGATCGGGAGGCTAAACAGGTGCTACACCTTGCTCAAGGGTGATCTGTAGGCTAGTGGTGGGAAGTAGCGCCCTACACCTCCTTTGGTAGAGAGGATCTCCACCCCACCACCAAAATCAATGCAATGGAACATTGAAATGGAAGGTTAAAGGGAATTCCATTTGCGTATATCATGATGACAATGGGCGCACAGTCAAAATTCACAAAGTGGTTCGAAGAGTGCTGCTGGGGAAATGGGTCTAGCCTCCCATCCTTTCCTTAAAGGTGAACACAGAATCCAGGGAATTTTGTGTGCTGATATATGGGGCTAAAGGCCTAATCTGTTTTCCAACCATTAATACCTGTATTCCCCTTAATTAAGGTACAATTTCAATTAAAGTTGTTGTTGGATATTAGAGGTACATTTTCACAGTATTTCCAAATGATGCTCTTATTAACGTATATAAATTGGGCAAATGTGGATGAATAAATAGCGGGGGGGGGGGGAAGCTCATTATGTCCATCCTGACATTTATGGCTTTAAAGTAACCACAGTGTCGGCATTAGTGTAAGTTTCATCAAGCCTCTTAAACTGCTTTGTGGCATTTTCATTTGGTTTCTAATTCAGTAATCAGTATCTCTGGTGACTTCTATTTGTCTGAGATTTATTGGTAGAAGGAGGCTGTCTCTTCCTTTTATTCCCAGTTTACTTAATGTTTTTTTGATATATTAAACTGCAATCAGAAATTACATTCTGGTTGAGTGGGCAGGGAGGTGATTTATTCACACAACCTGCCTATTCAGATAAATCATTCTCCTCTAGTTTTCACGCCTTGAGGAACACTTGGCTTCATATTCAGAATGGATCTGTTAACATCAAACATTTGCTCTATGCTGGAGCAGAAGTGTTCATTTAATTGCTACAATTACACAGCAGACTCTTTTCTTTCGTTGATTGGCCAGGGTATCAAAACCAAAATTCAGTCTTTAAAAAGAATTGAGAAATTCACGGTGGAAAATGTCGCTATTTTAATGCAGAATTTGTTCAGCCTCCGCTCTATTCATCCAGTTCCAGTGTTTAGCTCTAGCTTGGGGAGCAGACGGTCTGAAACATTCACAAGGGTAAAGGATATACCTGAATATCTGGCCCAATTCCAGGTTTTTCAGAGGAATGCACTGTTAACATCAGGTGGATTAATTGCTTCCTGGGTTATGAGTGCCACAAAAAGATGGTCTTGCTGTTCATACAGTATATGATGGTCATATTCAAGATAAACGAGTTTTTAAAATACATTCAAAGTTCAAAGTACATTTATTATGAAAGTATATATATGTCATCATATACAACCCTGAGATTTGTTTTCTTGTGGGCATACTCAGTAAGTTCAATACCCATAACAGAATTAATGAAAGCTTGCTCTGTATGGGGTGGACAACCAGTTTGCAAAAGACAACAAACAGTACAAATACAAAAAGAAAGTAATAATAATAACAAATAAATAAGCAATAAGTATCGAGAACAGGAGATGAAGAGTCCTAGAAAGTGGGTCGATAGGTTGTGGGAACAGTTCAGTGAGTGATGGGGTGAGTGAAGTTATCTCCTCTGGTTCAAGAGCCTGATGGTTGAGGGCTAATAACTGTTCATGAACCTGATGGTGTGAGTCCTGAGTCTCCTGTACTTTATTCCTGATGGCAGCAGCGTGAAAACAACAAGTCCTGGGTGGTGGTGGTGGTGGTGGTGGGAGTAGGAGTGGTTGATGTAACCTGGACATAAATTCTGTATACAATAAATCCTTTTTTTGAGTCCCTCCAGCATTTTGTGTTTGTTAACCCTTTTCTGCTGTTTTTCCAATCTCATTTCATAAACTTATTTTGTGCTCTCTGTTAAATTGTTTGCTTTCCCAGCACCACAAGTTATACCTTGGTCCAAATATTCTTGTGTGTCAAGTAGTTAAGTACTCCTAAAGGCATGACAGTATTTCATGTGGAAGATTGTTGGTTGTAGTCACATAGGGCCATTGCTTAAGATTGGAGAATTGGTGCCTCTGGTGCCCCTACTCCTTCCCTTTCTCCCATGGCCCACTGTCTTCTCCCATCAGATTCCTTCTTCCCCAACCCTTTAACTTTTTCACCTATAAACCTCCTAACATCTTCCACCAATCCACGTTCCCCCTCACCTGGTTTCACCTTTCATCTGCCAGCTTGAAACCTATTCCCTTCCCCCACCTTCTTATTCTAGTTTCTTCTCCCTTCCTTTTGGGTCCTGATGAAAGATCTCAACCCGAAACGTTGACTGTTTAATCCTCTCCATAGGTGCTGGCTGATCTGCTGTGTTCCTTCAGCGTATTGTGTTTGGTGTAATATGGAATGTATGATTCAACAGCAGGAACAAATCTGCAGATATATATTATTTAATTGTCCAGATTTGCTTTCAAACAATATTTTTACTAATTCTCTGCATTCATTTCCTTTCAATTGGTGGTGGCAGGGTCATATCCTCAGGTGCATTAAAACTTCTGTGACCTTACCAAAAGAAGAGGGCATGTGTGAAACTGGGCCCTGTGCTGTGTCATTTTTTTTTCAGTTGTGGAAACCATCTTAATTGACTCCATTTTCATTGTTCCTCAATGTCCAGTATTTAGAATTTTTTTTACTGGTGTTCATGATTAGGACTGCAGGTTTATTTTCTTCTCAAAATTCTAATGGCAAAAAGGCAACTCTGCCAGTCAAGTTTCTACTTTGGCTAAAATTAGCTAACTCATCACAAAGAGTACAGATCAAACATGAGAAAGTTTCTTATTTGTTTGGCTTAGTTGCATAATTGCCCTTAGCACCCTGGATTGAAATAGAAACATTTTATTGCAATTTGTTAGAAAATTTCCACTCAATTATTAAAGGCTGACCCTTTATTCTTAAAAAAAATTCTTACACTCCATGAAGCAGGCTTGGTTATGTTCCCTTGGGGATTAAATATTTAAAAACCATGGATTTTTTAAAAACAGACAGGAGCTTCATCAGCACCGGTAAAGAGTCATCATCATATTTATGTGCCGTGTCATATGATGGGGACAATCATGGTCTTATCCATGACCATTATTGTTCTTGGCAAATTTTTCCACAGAAGTGGCTTGTCATTGCGTTCTTCTGCGCAGTGTCTTTACAAGACGGGTGACCCCAGCCATTATCAATACTCTTCAGAGATTGTTTGCCTGGCGTCAGTGGTCACATAACCAGGACTTGTGATATGTACCAGCTGCTCCCAAGGCTTCATATGACCCGGATCGGTGGGGGGGTGCTAAGCAGGTGCTACACCTTGCCCAAGGGTGACCTGCAGGATAGCGGAGGGACAGAGTGCTTTATACCTCCTTTGGTAGAGACATTTTGTATATCCACCCTGCCACCCATCTGTAAATTAAGTACAAACTATGATATATTTGTGTACTATTATTCAGCATCATTGAAGGGTCGCTACATTAACAAGATATAGATAGAACTGATGATCATTTTTTTTCCCAGTGGTTCACTGTTTACATTATCTCTGTCAATTATTCCATTTTGGACAGACAGTTCAATTCCCTCATCTCCAATTTTAACAGAACAGGCTAAAGAGTTGACATCCAGACTCCAAATAAAAGGCAAATTGTCCTTTAAACACTATAATGAAGAAATATGGTCACCACAATATCAATAGCAATCACATTTCCAAACCTTCAGAAAACTGGGCATGAGAAAAAAAAATGAAGACATGAAATTCATGATATGTATCTTTACAAATCTGCTAATGGATGAAGAGTAGGCCAACAACATATGGACTTTAGTAAGGCACTCGACTAGGTTCCCAATGGTCAGGAGGAATGGGATCCAGGAAAATGTGGGTGGGTAGATCCAGGAAAACTTGGGTGGGAAGAAAGAGGATGGTAGTAGATGGAATATATTCCGTATAGAATTCCCTGACGAGTGGTGTTCCACAGGGATCTTAGTGATTCTTGTATGACATAGATGAGGAAGTAGAAGCGTGGGTTACTAAGTCTGCAAATGACACAGTGTTTGGTAATGTTGTGGATAGTTGTCATAGGTTATAACGGGACACTGATAGGATACAGAGCTAGGGTGGGAAGGGGCAGTTAGGATTTAATCCCGAAAAGTATGAAGTGATGCATTTTGGAAGATCAGACTTGAGTACAAAGTTAAGAGCAGGGTTCTTAGCCGTGTGGAGAAACAGAGCAATCTTGAGGTGCATGTCCGCATCCAGAGAGCCCTCAGTGTTTCTGTGGTTAAGGAGGTGTATGGTGCACTAACCTTCATTAGTCAGGGATTGTGTTCAAGTGCTGCAGGGTAATGTTGCAGCTCTATAAGACCCTGGTTGGAACATGGTGTTCAGTTCAGGTTGCTTCATTATGGCAACAATATGGAAGCTGTAGAGACGGTGCAAAGGACACTCGCAGGATACTGCCTGCATTAGAGAGCATGTCTTATAAGGGTAGGCTGAACAAGCTGGGGCTTTTCTCTTTGGAGTGAAGGAGCACGAGAAATGACTTGATAGAGGTATACAAGATGATAAGAGGCATAGCTGATGGACAGAGGGAGACTTATTCCCTGGATAGAAACAGCTAATATGAGGGGGCATAATTTTAAGGCGATTGGAAGAAAGTATAGGGAGGATTATAACTTGATTTTAACTGACATGTGGCTGTTGTGTTTTACTATTTATTGTTATGTTTATTATTTAGTGTTGCATTTGTTATGTTATGATTGCACTGCTCCTGGAAAATGCTGTCTCATTCTGCCCTGCAGAGCTGATGTACGGTTAGAATGACAATAAAGTTTTTTGAATCTTGAATCTTTTGAATCTTGATATCTGAGGTAGTTTTTATTTTACACAGTGTGGTAGGTGCGTGGAATGCCCTGCCAGGTGTGGTGGTAGACTCAGATACATTTGGGACATTTAAGAGACTCTTAAAATGGCACCTGGATGAAAGGAAAATGAAAGGCTATGTGGGAAGGAAGGGTTAGATTGATTTTGGAGTAGGTTAAAAGGTTGGCATAACATTGTGGGCTGAAGGGCCTATACTATGCAACACTGTTCTGTGCTCTATGTTCCATGTTTACTGTCCTCCTGGCCTAATAATCTATCCAGTAAACCACACGTACTCTGCTGCTTGTGTAATCTCTATCATTATGTACACTGTCCCTTGACCAATGGAATGCCTACTCAGCTACCAACAGATAGCATCCCACCTGCTCACTATTTGAACTGCTACAAATAATTCAGGATATGGCTCCTATCATGGTTGTGATCGGGATGACCCCATGCCTTCATATAAATAGGACTTCTCCCTGAATATCATCATATTCTGCAGTCTAGAAACCCTACCTCACAAGTAAGATCTTATTGCCTTGTGACTGGGAATTTCCATATCCTTTTAGTGAGGAGTCCCCCTCCCACCCCATGATCAGAACATGAAGACCACAATCATAACCACAGCATTTCTCTCTCCCATATTTCCTTTTGTCAGTTTAAACCTGGTACAGTTCGAATTACTCCATTCATTTCAATGTGGAAGAATTAGAATGGCAGGCGGTGACTAGTGGGGTACCGCAAGGCTCAGTGCTGGGACCCCAGTTGTTTACAATATATATTAATGACTTGGATGAGGGAATTAAATGCAGCATCTCCAAGTTTGCGGATGACACGAAGCTGGGTGGCAGTGTTAGCTGTGAGGAGGATGCTGAGAGGATGCAGAGTGACTTGAATAGGTTGGGTGAGTGGGCAAATTCATGGCAGATGCAATTTAATGTGGATAAATGTGAAGTTATCCACGTTGGTGGCAAAAATAGGAAAACAGATTATTATCTGAATGGTGGCCGATTAGGAAAAGGGGAGGTGCAACGAGACCTGGGTGTCATTACACCAGTCATTGAAAGTGGGCATGCAGGTACAGCAGGCGGTGAAAAAGGCGAATGGTATGCTGGCATTTATAGCGAGAGGATTCGAGTACAGGAGCAGGGAGGTACTACTGCAGTTGTACAAGGCCTTGGTGAGACCACACCTGGAGTATTGTGTGCAGTTTTGGTCCCCTAATCTGAGGAAAGACATCCTTGCCATAGAGGGAGTACAAAGAAGGTTCACCAGATTGATTCCTAGGATGGCAGGACTTTCATATGAAGAAAGACTGGATGAACTGGGCTTGTACTCGTTGGAATTTAGAAGATTGAGGGGGGATCTGATTGAAACCTATAAAATCCTAAAGGGATTGGACAGGCTAGATGCAGGAAGATTGTTCCCGATGTTGGGGAAGTCCAGAACAAGGGGTCACAGTTTGAGGATAAAGGGGAAGCCTTTTAGGACCGAGATTAGGAAAAACTTCTTCACACAGAGAGTGGTGAATCTGTGGAATTCTCTGCCACAGGAAACAGTTGAGGCCAGTTCATTGGCTATATTTAAGAGGGAGTTAGATATGGCCCTTGTGGCTACTGGGGTCAGGGGGTATGGAGGGAAGGCTGGGGCGGGGTTCTGAGTTGGATGATCAGCCATGATCATAATAAATGGCGGTGCAGGCTCAAAGGGCCGAATGGCCTACTCCTGCACCTATTTTCTATGTTTCTATGTTTCTAATTGAATTCGAGTTCAAGTTTTACCATTTTTGAATTAAAGCAGTTGAAAACCTTTAGGTGTAAAGCTAAATACTTATTCAATTGTTTTATGGCATTTTAACAATTTATTTTCAACTTTTAAGGACATAATTTATCATGTTAAGTGATTTAGTATTATTAATTTTTAATTATTTTGAATGCCTGTGAATATTAGTAGTATTCACAGGCCTTCCAAGTCCTTGGACATTCTTGACACCCACCCAGGCACATCTCAAAACATTTCTCTCAAGAGTCAAGATTGTTTATTATCATTCTTCAATACACAAGAAGAACAAAATGATGTTACTCTGGATCTGATGCAGCATAAAACACACAATATGCATAAAGAACACAATAAAAACAAAAAAACACGCAATAAATATAAATATAAAAGCTGTCTCATAAAACACAATGTATAAGTAACTGTTTGAGTGTGGCCCTATAAGCATCAGATTAGCTCCGAGCTTCATATATTCTGTGGAAAGGCCTGTGTCATGTGGACTCTCTTTGGTTAACAAGTTACTGCAACAGGTAAGAATAGCGGGATGACTGGCTCACTGAAGCAGACAGGACAAAAATGGAGAATGCTTTGGTACAAATACTTACCCATTTTTGTCTGGTCAGCCTTGATAACTGTAAGTTACCTGTAGCAGTAACTTGGTCTTCAAAGCCAGCCACTAACCAATGAGAGTCTGCACAAGATAGGGACACTCAGAGAGAAGAAGTTTAGTTTGCACTATTCAGTGTACATGAACAGTTTTGTGAGATTGGGTCAATGTTCAGGTGAAAATGGACACATCCCTGCATATACTGTAGATGATACAATCATCTTTGCTGCTCTATCAAGGGTGAGTTTGATGTGTTAGCGATATTATTTGTCTGGCGATGCAGTGTGTTGTTGAGCAATTCTTCTGGGAAAGAGGAGTTTTATGGTCAACTTAGGGTGAAGAACTTTCCATCTTCAGTGACCAAGAGTTCATTCCTATGTTAGTGGATTCTGATAAGCTTCATAAATCATTGAAGTCTTTAGACGTGCCCAGAGTGTTTTCAAAAATGCTGATTCGCTACCTCCTATAACCCAAAGTCAAAAGTTATCACTTAGTGGTTTTCTCTATATTACTACTGGTTAATCATTATGTTTTGTCATGCTGTCATTTGTTTTCAGCTGCAAATTTGTGGCAGATTTTTGATTGTTTGAGTCAGAAAACTTATTTCTTTTTCAATTAGAAAGATTTGGAATTTTATCTGTTTGAAACAAAGCTCATGCTTCACTTTTAGTGTTCATTCCATAGTGAGCCTTTCATCATTATAGTCATGTGACTTTTCCCTGACACAAAAGGGATTAATGTATTCTTCATCATTATGTACCGTGTCTTATGACATGGGCGATCATGGTCTTTCCATACAACACACATCAAAGTTGCTGGTGAACGCAGCAGGCCAGGCAGCATCTCTAGGGAGAGGTACAGTCGATGTTTCAGGCTGAGACCCTTCGTCAGAACTAACTGAAGAAAGAGCTAGTAAGAGATTTAAAAGTGGGAGGGGGAGGGGGAGATCTGAAATGATAGGAGAAGACAGGAGGGGGAGGGATGGAGCCAAGAGCTGGACAGATGATTGGCAAAAGGGATATGAAAGGATCATGGGACAGGAGGCCTAGGGAGAAGGAAAATGGGGAAGGGGGGAAACCCAGAGGATGGCCAAGGGGTATAGTGAGAGGGACAGAGGGAGAAAAAGGAGAGTGAGAGAAAGAATGTGTGTATATAAATAAATAACGGATGGGGTTTGAGGGGGAGGTGGGGCATTAGCGGAAATTAGAGAAGTCAGTGTTCATGCCATCAGGTTGGAGGCTACCCAGACGGAATATAAGGTGTTGTTCCTCCAACCTGAGTGTGGCTTCATCTTTACAGTAGATGAGGCCATGGATAGACACGTCAGAATGGGAATGAGATGTGGAATTAAAATGTGTGGCCACTGGGAGATCCTGCTTTCTCTGGCGGGCAGAGCGTAGGTGTTCAGCAAAACGATCTCCCAGTCTGCGTCAGGTCTCGCCAATATATAGAAGGCCACATCGGGAGCACCGGACGCAGTATATCAACTCAGCCGACTCACAGGTGAAGTGTCGCCTCACCTGGAAGGACTGTCTGGGGCCCTGAATGGTGGTAAGGGAGGAAGTGTAAGGGTATTTGTAGCACTTGTTCCGCTTACAAGGATAAGTGCCAGGAGGGAGATCAGTGGGGAGGGATGGGGGGGACGAATGGACAAGGGAGTCACGTAGGGAGCAATCCTTGCGGAAAGCAGAGGGGGGGGAGGGAAAGATGTGCTTAGTGGTGGAATCCCGTTGGAGGTGGCGGAAGTTACGGAGAATAATACGTTGGACCTGGAGGCTGGTGGGGTGGTAGGTGAGGACAAGGGGAACCCTATTCCTAGTGGGGTGGTGGGAGGATGGAGTGAGAGCAGATGTGCGTGAAATGGGGGAGATGTGTTTGAGAGCAGAGTTGATGGTGGAGGAAGGGAAGCTCCTTTCTTTAAAAAAGGAAGACATCTCCCTCGTCCTGGAATGAAAAGCCTCATCCTGAGAGCAGATGTGGTGGAGACGGAGGAATTGCGAGAAGGGGATGGCATTTTTGCAAGAGACAGGGTGAGAAGAGGAATAGTCCAGATAGCAGTGAGAGTCAGTAGGCTTATAGTAGACATCAGTGGAAAAGCTGTCTCCAGAGACAGAGACAGAAAGATCTAGGAAGGGGAGGGAGGTGTCGGAAATGGACCAGGTAAACTTGAGGGCAGGGTGAAAATTGGAGGCAAAGTTAATAAAGTCAACAAGCTCAGCATGCGTGCAGGAAGCAGCGCCAATGCAGTCGTCGATGTAGCGAAGGAAAAGTGGGGGACAGATACCGGAATAGGTACGGAACATAGGTTGTTCCACAAAGCCAACAAAAAGGCATCTCCCCCATTTCATGCACATCTGTTCTCACTCCATCCTCCCGCCAGCCCACTAGGAATAGGGTACCCCTGGTCCTCACCTACCACCCCACCAGCCTCCGGGTCCAACATATTATTTTCCGTAACTTCCGCCACCTCCAACGGGATCCAACCACTAAGCACATCTTTCCCTCCCCCCCCTGCTTTCCGCAAGGACTGCTCCCTACGCGGCTCCCTTGTCCATTCGTTCCCCCCATTCCTCCCCACTGATCTCCCTCCTGGCACTTATCCTTGTAAGCAGAACAAGTGCTACACATGCCCTTACACTTCCTCCCTTATTCACCATTCAGGGCCCCAGACAGTCCTTCCAGGTGAGGCGATACTTCACCTGTGAGTCGGCTAGGGTGATATACTGTGTCCGGTGCTCCCGATGTGGCCTATATATTGGCGAGACCCGACGCAGACTGGGAGATCGTTTTGCTGAACACCTACGCTTTGTCCGCCAGAGAAAGCAGGATCTCCCAGTGGCCACACATTTTAATTCCACATCTCATTCCCATTCTGACATGTCTATCCACAGCCTCCTCTGCTGTAAAGATGAAGCCACATTCAGGTTGGAGGAACAACACCTTATATTCCGTCTGGGTAGCCTCCAACCTGATGGCATGAACATTGACTTCTCTAACTTCCGCTAATGCCCCACCTCCCCCTCGTACCCCATCCGTTATTTATTTATATACACACATTCTCTTTCTCTCTCTCCTTTTTCTCCCTCTCTCCCTCTGACTATACCCCTTGCCCATCCTCTGGGCTTTCCCCTCTCCCCTTTTCCTTCTCCTGGGCCTCCTGTCCCATGATCCTCTCATATCCCTTTTGCCAATCACCTGTCCAGCTTTTGGCTCCATCCCTCCCCCTCCTGTCTTCTCCTATCATTTCAGATCTCCCCCTCCCCCTCCCACTTTTAAATCTCTTACTAGCTCTTTCTTCAGTTAGTCCTGAAGAAGGGTCTCAGCCTGAAACGTCGACTGTACCTCTTCCTAGAGATGCTGCCTGGCCTGCTGCGTTCACCAGCAACTTTGATGTGTGTTGCTTGAATTTCCAGCATCTGCAGAATTCCTCGTGTATGGTCTTTCCATGACCATGATTGTTCTTGGCAGATCTTACAGAAGTAGTTTGCCATTGCTTTCTTCTGGATAGTGTCTTTACAAGACGGGTGACCCCAGCCATTATCAATACTCTTCAGAGATTGCCTGCCGGGTGTCAGTGATCACATAACCAGGACATGATATGCACCAGCTACTCATATGACCATCCACCACCTGCTCCCATGGCTTCATGTGACCCCGATTAGTAGGCTAAGCAAATGCTACCCCTTACCCAAGGGTGACCTTCAGCTAGCAGAGGGAAGGAGCACCTTACACTTCCTTTGATAGTGATGTATCAGGACCCTGGCACCCAATGTATTAGGAATTGCGGTAAGTCGATTTAATCTGCTGTTATTTCAGCAAAAAAAGTATTTCAATCGTTTTCAGTGTTGGAAAATATAATTGAAAGAAGCTGTTTTTCCTCGAGTGAATCACAAAAGGAGATATATGTTTTCACTGAGATCGTTAAATGAGTCCTTGGCCTCTTAATAGCCCCACTAACCATCACTTATTTCATCACCACCCTGATTCTCAGTTGAAATCCTGGAACATATGGCCACTGGCACAAAGCAGCTGTATCTGTTCATTGTAATACCTCCCCAACCAACCAAGACAATGGCCCAATTATTCCTCTCACACCACCCAGGTTGAAGGAATTGGCCTGATTCCTTCTCTCCTCATAAATTCTTTAACCCACAAATCATGTTGTCCAGATTGGGTTTATGTTGGTAATCGCAATTTCCTCCGCACCTGCCCTTAGACTTAATGCCCACACAGCACATTTTTATTTCTGTGGTCTTGGGTCTTGAAAACATTAATTTTTTTTGAAGTAGGTGGAGTTGGGCTACGGTAATGCCGATTTAGTGGATCCATTTGGGCGGATTAGAATATGTAACCAATATCTTGATTTATTCTCCATCAAGCAGTACACAGTCAAACCTAATGAGGCGAGGTTAATGTTGACATCTGGAGTGACTTAACCAGGATGACTATCAATTCTGTTTGAAATCGAATAATTCTGGCAAGTTGAAGTTTTCTTGATGCTCGATTTCACGACAATAGATTTAAAATCAGAAAATGAACTTAATCTACAGTGGTAGTATTTGCAGAATTTTCACAATACAGGTTTGAATTACCTCTGATTTCTCTAAAGTAGCAGACTTCTTTGCCGCTAGAGTTTCACTGTGATGACATGAGAATCAGACTCTAATCAGAATCAGGTTTATTATCACTGACATATGTCCTGAAATTTGTTGTCTTCCAGCAGCAGTACAGTGCAATTCAAATTTCAAAGTTCAAAATACTTTTATTACCAATCAAAGTTTAGATGAATTATACAACCTTGAGATTCATCTCCTTCCCGGCAACCACAAAACAAGAAACCCAAAAGAACACATTAAAAAAGAATCTAACAAACACCCAGTGTGCAGAGAGAGAGAAAAAACAAATTGTGCAAACAATAAAAGCGAGCAAACAGCATTCAGAGTGAAAGTGAGTCCACAGACATGAAGCCCAGAGCAGCTGGAACAGGCCTGCAGTCTGGGCCGCAGTTCATCACACCGTGGAGCAAGACGTTGTGGAGCAGGGAGCATTCACAGTCCGACTCTCACCACTGGTCCCAACCATACATATTTAAAAATTAGTATAAGCTACAATAAGAAATATAAATAAGTAGTAAAAAAGAGAGGAAAATCAGGGGAATCCTACTGCCAAACACATGAATTCACTTCCTCCATAATTGCTTTGCCTATTCAGCCCTCCCTACTAATCTCCCTCTGGGCACTTATCCCTGAAAGCTGAGGAAGTGCTACACCTGCCCATACACCTCCTCCCTCACCTCCATTTAGAGCCCAAAACAGTCCTTCTACATGAGACAGTACTTCACCTGTGAACCTGTTGGGGCCATGTACTGTATCCAGTGCTCCCAATGTGATCTCCTTTCCATCGGTGAAACCGACAAAGACCCTTCATTCAGTCTGCCAAAAGCAGGAGTTCTGGGCAGCCGACCATTTTAATTCCAATCCCCATTCCCATTCTGACATATCACTCCATGGCCTCCGCCAGGCATAATGAGGATACTCTCAGGTTGAAAGGGCAACAACTCATATTCCATCTGGGTAGCCTTCAACCTGATGGCATGAACATCAAGTTCTCCATCTTCTGGTAATTTCTGCCCTTCTCTTTCCCTCCTTCCATTTTCCACTTGCCTTCCCCCACCTCTTCTCTTCTCGTTACCTGTCTATTACATCCCCCTCTTTCCCCTCCTCTTTCCCTTTCTCTCATGCAGACTCTCCTCTCCTATCAAATTCCTTCTTCTCCACTGCTTTACCTTTTCCACCTATCACCTATCTGCTTCGTACTTCATCTCCCCATCCACCTGGCTTCACCTACCACGTTTGAGCTTGTACTCCTTCCCTCCTGACTACCTTCTTATTCTGGCTTCTTCCACCTTCTTTTCCCGTCCTGTTGAAGGGTCTAGTCGGAAGCATTAACCGCTAATTCCTTTCCATAGATGTCACCTGGCCTGCTGAGTTTCTCCAGCATTTTGTGTGCGTTGCTCTGGAACCTCTTGCGTTTAGCAAAATAGTGCAGCAGTATTCATGGACCATTCAGAAATCTGATGGCAGAGTGGAAGGAGCTGTTCCTAAAGTTGAGTATGTTTCTTCAAGCTCCTGTACCTCCTCCCTGATGGTACTAATAAGATGAGAATATATCCTGGGTGGTGGGGGTCCTTAATGATTAATGCCACCTTTTGAGGCATTGTTTTTTTAATATGTCCTAGATGTTGGGGAGGCTAGTGTCCATGACGGAGCTAGCACTGAGTTTATAACCCTCTGCAACTTTTTTCTGATCTTACAGTGCCCCCTCCCAAAAAATTTGCTGGAACCTTTGGTGAGATACCAGATCTCTTCAAAGTCCTAATGAAATATAGCACATCAGAATCAGGTTTAAATTGCCAGCATACGTTGTGAAACTTGCTGTTATGTGGCAGCAGTACAGTTGTAATACATAATAATAGAAGAAACATGAATTACAGTATAATAATAGTTAAATCAGTAGTGCAAAAACAGAAATGAAGAAGCAATGAAGTAGTGTTCAAGGGTTCAATGTCCATTCAGAGGGGAAAATTTCTTTGATTCTCTGCATTTTCTTTTCGGTGGTTTTGTGTGTTGAAAACATTAAGTTTTGCAGCAGGTGGACTTTCAGCTAACGACCAGATAATCATTGGTTTGAGAGATCCATCAGAGTGCACAATAATATACAAGCCAAGATTTAGATTTATTCTGCATAAACCAGTATACAATAATCAAACCCAGTGTAATTGTTCAGATGAAGCTAGGTTAATGCTAACATCTGGTGTGACTTAACCAGATTATCAATTTTGTTTGGAATTGGATATCTCTGGCAAGCTGGAATTTCCTTGATGCTCAGCTTCACTACAATAGATTTAACATTTGAAAATGTACTTAATTTGCAGAGATAGCATTTGCCTGCTGAGTTTTTACAATACAGGTTTGCTATTACCTCTGATTTCCCTAAAGAAGCAAGCATCCCTGCTACTTGAGTTTCGCTGTGATAACATAAGAATTAGGCTGGGTATGTAGTTCTGTAGCATACCCTAATTGTTCAGAGCTCTGAGAAAGGAAAGCCTGTGTGTTTCTCTGCCGAACTTGCAATTGTGACTGAAACTCTTGTGCCCAAATTAGTTCCTGCTGCTTAGGGTTTTCATGATAATGTTTTCAAGATAAGTCTTTGCGTAAATAATACTCGTACTACAAAAAGCGGCTTATAAAGCGTAAAGACACCTCTTTCACCATCATCACACTGTCAATTTTGTCTTTGCTTATTTATTATTCAGAACAGTTGCAAATCAGGATGATCATTTTGGCTATTAGAACAGCTGATATACTTGTTTGCAGTCAGTGGAGCTCTTGGTTAAATAGATTAGTTAGACATAAGTGGTTGGAGCAAAATGGATTTATTTACTTCTGAAAGTGCATTTAGTCGATAACTGTAACTTCTCTGCCTGCTGAGCATTCACTATGTAACAGGAAGCATGAAGTAATGCTATAAGTAATGCAGAGGAAGTTGATGAAAATGATTCCGGGATTGAAAGGCTTATCACATGAGAAGAGTTTGATGTCTCTGGGATATTACTCACTGGAATTCAGAAGAATGAGGGGCGATCTCATTGAAACCTATCGGATGTTTTTATTTGATGTTTTTCTTTAAGTGGGTTCCATGCTTTTCTTTGTTTTGTGGCTGTCTGTGGGAAGACAAATCTCAGGGTTGTGCACTGCACACCTACTTTGATCATGAACGTGCTTTGAGTCGTTGACTTTGAATCTTTGAATTTTGAAAGGCCTGGATAGAGTGGATGTGGAGAGGATGATTCCTGTGGTGGGGAGAATATAAGACCAGAGGATAAAACGTCAGAATAAAGAGACATCCATTTAGAACAGAGATGAGGAGGAATTTCGTTAGCCAAAGAATCTGTGGAATTTGTTGCCATGGGTGGCTGTGGAGGCCAAGTCATTGGGTATATTTAAGGCAGAGGTTGCTAGATTCTTGACTAGTTAGGGAAAGAAGGGATACAGGGCTCAGAGGGAAATGGATCAGCCATGATGAAATGACGGAGCAGACTTGATGGGCCACATGGCCTAATTCTGCTCCTATATCTTATGGTCTTATAAATGAAGGCAGTTTGGAGATTAGAGTTTGTCCAGGAAGACCCCAGGCTGTATGAGCCAGAGCTAGATTTTGGAAATACTTTCTTTTGCATGGCTATGGATGTTCTAAAACTATTTTGGATGTCCGTGACAAGCGGAAGCTACACTGAAATTAGTTAATGTTTTATTCTTAACAGTGTCCAAAAGGAAGATAGCAAGATACAGTAAAAATTAGTCAGCGACTTTATATGTTAATTTGGCATTAAATTAGAAAATTAGTTATATATCATGCACCAATGTAAATACAGGAAAAATGCTTATTTCAGCAATAGATAGACTAATTTGTAAGACCTACAACTGGCTGAAGGTGATTTCATAACATCAGTAATATAAAGTTAATATCTGAAGTACAGCATTTCTTTCATTTTGAAGAAATCTTTGCTTTGTAGTCTCAGTCCTAAGTAATTATTGAACTAGAGAACAAAGGAGCCATCTGGCACTCTGTGATTGACAATTCATGTTAAAATGTGAGAGCTAGATCCTTGGGAGACTGATTATTCCAATGCTTTATTACAGCATCATTTGGATATATTGTATTATCAGTTGATTAGATAGCAGAAGCATACCAAAGCACAGCTAATAAAGATTAGCTTTATTTGTCACCTGTACATCGAACCATGCAGTGAAATACCTTGCTTGCATTATTGACCAACACAGTCCGAAAGTGAATTTGGAGCAGAAGGCAGGTGTTGCCAATCTAGCACAAACAGAACATGCCCACAACTCACTAACTGTTAGCTGTACAACTTTGGAATGTGGGAGGAAACCAGGGCCCCTAGAGGAACCCACAAAGTCACAGGGATGCAGTTCTTGCGATCGTAAAAAATATGTTTAAAAAGAACAGTAAAGTGATGTGGAAAATTGTAATTTCGGAACAGTGAGCTGCTTGTCTTCAGCTCTTGTTGTTGCAGGAGCGATCTCTCTCTCTGTCCTTCGGTAGTGTGAGAAAGCTTGCCTGAGATACCAAAGTGTTGGGTTGTGAACCGCAGTTTTTGATGGACTCTCGATCAAAGTCTCTTTGGGGGCTTTTGCTATTGCTTGCAAGGTGGAGGGGGTGTTGTTGGTGCTTTTACTGGTGCAAGTGGGGTGGAGGGGGAGGGTCAATGCTTCTGTTACTGCTTGTGCATGGTAGGGGGAGGGTGCTTTGGGCTTGTGATGTTTCAGTCATTCATTATGTGGAGTTTCTTCTTTCATAGATGTCTAAGAAGAGTAAGAATTTCAGGTTGTATACTGTATACATTTGCTGATATTAAATTGAACCACTTAACACCTTTGGTTGACCCTGTAGAAGCCACTGTGATCGAACGTGTCACCATTAATCATACAGACTCTGAACCCCGAACCCCGATTGTTGCCCCTGTAAAATATTACACTAAAAGCTGTGCTGCTATGCCCCCTTATCTTCAGCTAATAATTTTTATTTTCAGCTAATAGTATGGCCTAGTTTCATGCTGGCAATCTGTGGCAATTCTTGGTGATTCCTTTCCAATACTCCACTTCAAGGAGGCTGTTTGAAGTAGCTATGGCTTGCACCTCAGAGATAATCCTCTCCTGAAAGCATTACCAAATTTTTACAGTACTAGTTGAATGTTCCTGGTTGTGGCAGCCAGACTTTATGTTCTGACAAGACTGTCTCCAGCACAAAAGCTTTGTTTAGCATCAGATAGGCGCTCAGGCAATATGAGCAGGAAGAAAAATGGTTTTCTTGGAAAGGCACCAAAATCCAAACTCCTTTTCTGATCTTTGCAAACTTAGATGGTAAAGCCCCTTATGAGCAGACCTTCATTTACACAGCAGTCATGGCTTCAGCATATTGAAAACTGAATTAGATACTCAATATTGGGATGAATAAAGGGGTATAAGAGTGTTGAGCTTTCTCCCTGCAAAATGCAATATCCTGTTTCAAGCACTCCACTTTAATTGTAAAGTACTGTACTTTAAAGTTGGTTTCAAAATGTTCTTCCATCCCACCCTTCAACAAACTTGATTTTCAGTGTGCAGTTTATTACCCTAGTTGGGCTCATTGGTGGGGATGCACTTTCTTTTCTCTAGAAACCTGGTTTTATCTCTGTAGTTGTCTTAGCCTGAAACCTTGCATCTAATCTAAAAGATGTTCGTTATGTCTTATGACATAGAGAATCATGCTCTTTCCACGACCATGATTATTCTTGGCAAATTTTTCTACAGAAGTACTTCACCATTGCCTTCTTCTAGGCAGTGTCTTTACAAGACAGGTGACCCCAAACATTATCAATACTCTTTAGAGATTGTCTGCCTGGTATCTGCGGTCGCATAACCAGGACTTGTGATATGCACCAGGTGCTCATACAACCATCCACCACTTGCTCCCATGGCTTCACGTGACCCTGATCAGGGGGGAAGGAGATAAGTAGGTGCTACAACTTGCCCAAAGCTGACTTGCAGGCTAACAGAGGTAAGGAGCGCCCGACACCTCCTTTGGTAGAGGCATATCTCCACCCTGCCACCTGAGTCTTTCCACAGCATGGTTTAATACTCACCAGAGAATTTGCTTGGGGTAAAGTTTTCAAAGGAGGCCAAAGCAAAGTTCCACGTTCATTTAGGAATGGGTTTTACTGGTTTCTAGAAGAGCTTCCAGTTTTACAATGGACTTTGGTGAGAATGTGCTGGAATGCTTAATCACCTTTTGGTCTTTGCTGTTGCAAATCTTTGAGTCTGCCCAGAGAGTTCGACAATTTGAGAGACCTGTCGACAAGTTTTGGCCATCAAAAATATTTTATTTGATCTGCAGTGTTTGGAATGTATCTCATCTTTCCTCAAATATTTCAAAAGAATAGAGATGTTCAAGTGGGCCCTATCAAAATTCTAGTCATAATGTTGATCACTGAGTAAGAGCACCAGACAGAACATGATGCAGGGGTTCACAACCTGGGCTTCATGGTATAAAAAACCAAGTGAACCCGTGAGGTAAGGTAAAAGGAGTGGGCAGACAGAGGGGAACCCTTTACTGATTATTCCCTTCAGTAATATCTGTACTTCTTTGGATACTGCTTAGGTGGTAACCCTTTGGAGTGTAGCAGCAACAGTGTGGCACCATCACTGGCTCTGAGACTCATCAGGAAAGGGTGATGTCAGACAGGGCAATAGTGAAGGCAGATTCAGTCGTTCAGGAAGCAGACTGAAGATTCTGTGGCTGTAGACAAAATGCCAGGATGGTGACTTTAAACCAGATTGGCAAGAGGCTGGGTTGCTGAGGAAATTGGGACAAATACTATAGTCAGTGAGAGAAATTTAGTAGGCAGGAAAGCAATGAGCACAGCAAAGAGGGAGAAAAGATCGGAGGTTTAAACTGCACTTACCTAAATGTAAAAAGCTTACAGGTAAGATGGATGAACTCAGTCTGTGGATTGGCTCAGGAGATGGATCAGCCATGAAGAAATGAAAGTCAAAGTCAAAGTACATTTATTATCAAAGTACGTATACTTTATACAACCTTGAGCTTCATCTTCTACAGGCAGCTCCAAAACAAAGAAACCCAGCAGATCCCGTTAAAACAAAAGAAGACTATCAAACACCCAATGTACAAAGAAAAAAGAAGAGGAATAAAATGTGTGAAACCTCCTGGTTTCCTTGGCTGTGTAAGTTTAGGGGGAACACTCTCCGGTCCCGCCAAACTCGGGAGACTGAGCTGACTCTCCCATCCCAGACCTTGGTTTGTGTGGATGCTGTGTCATTTGCTACCCTGTTACAAATTAGTGTCACAAAATAACAAACAGTACCCTGCATACGATTACAGGAATTATATTTATGTTTCTTAATTAAAGGGTTAGTAAAGAAAAACAAAAAGGGCCCATTATAATTAAACAGTCAAATGTGCACAAGTTGGAGCTCACTCCTCTGTTACTCACGCACTGGGCCCTCAGTCAGTATGAAAGCACACCCTCTCCCCCTGTGAACATCACTCATTCACAATATTGGACAGATACATGGATGGGAGGTGTATGGAGGGATATGGTCCGTGTGCAGGTCAGTGAGACTAGGCAGAAAATGGTTCAGCACAGCCAAGAAGGGCCAAAGGGCCTGTTTCTGTGCTGTAGTTTCTATGGTTTCTGTGGTTTCTAATCCATCTCACACAAATGGATCTCCCTCGGGATCATATCCTACAACCAGTTCTCCCCATTGTCTTCCCTCTTTACTTCCCGCTGAACCAAAAAAAAACTCTCAAGACCAACCTTAGTGTCCCTCACCGAAAACCTCTCCATAATTGGATGGCACACATTCCACATCATCCCTTAATAACCCAAACAGGCTGAAAGCAAAACAGACTGCTCTTACACAACTGCTAAATTAAATACCTACAGCATAACAGTAAAGATGTGAACTAGGGAATTGCACGCAGAAACAATAAAAGGAGGCTAATAACATTCAGAACTGAAGTTCACAAAAACGAGTCCCCACTGTGATAGTTGCAGGCCACGGCCACGGTCACAGTTCAGTGCAGAGACAAGTAAGCCTTGCAGAGCCATGATCTGAACCAGCCCTAGCCTCGCCTCTGGTCCACCATCCTGTCCTTTTCAGTCCAGCCCAGCGCTTAAATCGTCCAGACCTTGCTCTTGGACCTGGACCCTGCTGCTTCAATAATGCTCTTGGTCCGATGCCCTGCCACCTCAATTTGGCCTGTACCCAACTTTTCCAGTTCAGCTCAGTGCTTAAATCAATCAAACCTCAGGTCTTCCCTCGCTCTCACGCTCGGGTCCAGGCCCCACTGTCTCAATCCTGTATCACCTCCACTCACCTCGCCTTAGTTCTGCCAAATCGAATTGCCTCCAAGTTCACTCCAGGGATGGCCAAACAATGGCTAATTCCCTGCCCTCCAGTCCGGACCCCACAGCCTTGATTCAGCCTGTACACCACACTTCAGGTGTCCTTCACCTTTGAGACTTCATTTCCCACTGCAAAAAGTACCAGGTCAAACAGGCGGTTCAAAAGCTCAACTCCGAAAAGGACGTTACAGTCTATTGTCTGTAGTGATCATTCAGCAGAAAAAGTGGAATAATGAAGCATTCAGTTATTTTCTTTGTTTTATTTGCTCCCAGCAAGCAGTCATCGAGCTTCACCAGTGTCATGGTAAATTGGTATGGCAGAGCAGACTCGGTGGTCCAAAATAGCCGAATTCTGCTCCTATATCTTATGGTCTTATGGCTGAGAAGACTGTCATATTAGAGCCATATGGTGGAGAGAAGGCCAAGGCCTGCAGTTCAGTGGTCCAGGGTTCAATGCTATACTGCAGGTGTGATAGAGATTCAGGTTAGAAGATGCTTTGAGGAACTACTTGTCTTTTTAATGAGATTGTTGTTTGGAGTTTAGCACTGCCTAGAGAGGATATTCTTGGGGAGTCATCCAGTGAGGCTCTATGAATAGAACTCACATCTTAGAAGATTGAGGGGGGATCTTATTGAAACATATAAAATCCTAAAGGGATTGGACAGGCTAGATGCAGGAAGATTGTTCCCGATGTTGGGGAAGTCCAGAACGAGGGGTCACAGTTTAAGGATAAAGGGGAAGCCTTTTAGGACCGAGATGAGGAAAAACTTCTTCACACAGAGAGTGGTGAATCTTTGGAATTCTCTGCCACAGGAAACAGTTGAGGCCAGTTCATTGGCTATATTTAAGAGGGAGTTAGATATGGCCCTTGTGGCTAAAGGGATCAGGGGGTATGGAGAGAAGGCAGGTACAGGGTTCTGAGTTGGATGATCAGCCATGATCATACTGAATGGCGGTGCAGGCTCGAAGGGCCGAATGGCCTACTCCTGCACCTATGTTTCTATCTTTCTATCTTTGATGGAACTGGACTATCGACCCTCCAATAATGAGCAGGAATTAGATGAAGAAATGTGTGGGATGATCTCAGATAAGAAGTAAGAGATAAGGGTAGTATTGGTGGTAGATTTACATTAGCTGTGTCTCCCATAGAGCAAAAGGCTTGGATGGGGTGAAATTTATTTCACATGTTCAAGAATGCTTCTTTAATCAATATATACACTCGGTGGACACTTGTTAATATAGAAGAGTGAGTTACAGTCACTTTCCTGTCAGCTTGAACTTGTCTAGCCATTCTCCTCCAACCTCTTTTATTAACAGGACAGTTTGCCTACAGAACTGCCACTCATTAAATGTATTTTGTTTTTCAGATCATTCTCTGTAAACTCTAGAAACTGTTGTGGGTGAAAATCCCAGGAGATCAGCTGTTTCTGAGATACTCAAACCACCCTGTCTGGCACCAATGATCATTTCACAGTCAAAGTCACTTCCCCATTCTAATACTTGGTCTGAACAACAACTGAACCTCTTGACCATGTCTGCATGCTTTTATGCATTAAGTTGCTGCCACATGATTGGCTGATTAGATCTTTGCTTTAACATGCAGGTGTACACAATGTACCTTATATAGTGGCCAGTGAATGTAGATGATGCTCAGTGAGGTCATCTACACTCAGTGAAGAGGGAACAATGCTGCACCTCCTCTTAGGGATCAAGGTAGGGCAAGTGAATGAAAGTGTCATGACCAGTGACCATAATTCTATTAATTTTATAACATTTATGGAGAAAGATAGCACCAGTCCACAAGGTGATCTAAACTGGAACAAGGCAAATTTTGCAAAATTTGTGTTAGATGCGAATTTGTAAAGGTTAAAGGATATTTTGCGAATGGAAGACTTTTAAAATGCTATATCAAGAATTCAGGGACAGCATTTTCTGTGAGGATGAAACACACAGCTTTTAAGTTTATTGAACCCGGGTTGATAAAGATACATTGACGCTTTTTTTCAGGATAAAAGAAGGAGGTTTATGCATCAGGTTTAGGCAGTCAGGTTCAAGCAAATTCTTTAATGGGAATAAGTGCAGGAGTATATTAAAGACCGACTGGCCAGTGTTCAGCTAGCTTACTTGTTTCTGTGCTGAACTGGAGCTGTGACCTGCAACTATGGGCTCCTGGATCATCTGTGACTGACTTCGTGGCTGTGAAATCACTTTCATGAACTTCAGTTCTGAATGCTATTTGCTTGCTTTTACTGTTTGTGAGATTTGGTTTTTTTCCAGAACATTGGGTGTTTGACGGTCTTTTTTAGTGGGTACTATTGGGTTTCTTAGTTTTGTGGCTGCCTGTAAGGAGAGGAATCTGAAGGTTGCATAATGTAGCCTTCTCGCTGACGATCAACATTGGTGGACCTCAGGGGTGTGTGCATAGCCCACTGCTCTACTCTCTATATACACATGACTGTGTGGCTAGGCATAGATCAAATACAGTACCATCTATAAATTTGCTGATAATACAACCATTGTTATAGAATCTCAGGTGGTGACGTACAGGGCGTACAGGAGTGAGATATGCCAACTAGTGGAGTGGTGCCACAGCAACAACCTGGCACTCGTCAGTAAGATGAAAGAGCTGATTGTGGACTTTAGGGAGGATGAGACGAAGAACACATACCAATCCTCATAGAGGGATCAGAAGTGGAGAGAGTGAGCAGCTTCAAGTTCCTTGGTGTCAAGATCTGAGGATCTAACCTGGTCCCAACATATCGATGTAGTTATAAAGAAGGCAAGATGGTGGCTATACTTTAGTTGGAGTTTGAAAAGATTCGGTATGTCAACCAAATACACTCAAAAACTTCTATTGATGTACTGTGGAGAGTATGGGATGGGGTGCTACTACACAGGACCAAAAGAAGCTGCAGAGGGTTGTAGATCTAGTCAGCTCCATCTTGGGTACTAGCCTACAAAGTACCCAGGACATCTTCAAGAAATGGCGTCTCAGAAAGAAGAACCTCCATTATTAAGGACCTCCAGCACGCAGGGCATGCACTTTTCTCATTGTTACCATCAGCTAGGAGATACAGAAACACTCACAACACGCTGGAGGAACTCAGCAGGTCGGGCAGCAGTGTGTTGTGAGTGTTGCTTTGACCCCAGCATCTGCAGATTATTTTGTGTTTAGGAGATACAGAAGCCTGAAGGCACACACTCAGTGATTCAGGAACAGCTTCTTCCCCTCTGCCATCCGATTCCTAAATGGACAATGAACCTTAGGACACTACCTCACTTTTTTAATGTACAGTCTTTCTGTTCTTTGCACATTTTAAATCTATTCAATATACATACACATGTATACTGTAATTGATTTACTTATCATTTTTATTTTATTTTTTTTCTCTTCTATATTATGTATTGCATTGAACTACTGCTGCTAAGTTAACAAATTTCACATCTCATGCTGGTGATAATAAACCTGATTCTGATTCTGAAAGAAAAGGTAAATGAGATTTTGGATGAATATTTCTCATCAGTTTATTTTTACTGTGGAAAAGATTATGGAAGCTAAGGAATTGAGGCAAATGAGTTGAAATGTCTTGGGCCATAAATGAATTACCAACAAGGAGGTAAAGGCACATGAAGGTGGAAAGGTTCCCAGGGTATGATCATGAGCGTCCTTGGACCTTGTAGGAAACGGGATGAAATTGAGGACATCCTTGCAGATATATTTACATCAGTGTTAGCTACAGATGGCATTCTGAAAGACAGCAGGATGGCTAATGTTGTACCATTATTTAAGAAGGGCACCAAAGACAAGCCAAGGAACTCCAGCCTCATGGGTGTGACATTAGTGGGTATGTTAATGATGGGGATTTTGAGGATTAGAATCTACCAGGATTTGGATCAATGAGGACTGATTAGGGATAGTCATCATTTCTTTTGCATGGGAATTCTTGTCTCACAAATCTGTTAAGAGTTTTTGAAAGACATCACAGAGGTAAGTTCTTTATATGGTGTCTTAGGTGCATGGACTGCCCTGTCAGGGGTAGTGGTAGAGGGAGATAAATTAGAAACATTTAAGAAACTCTTAGATATCCACATAGATGATAGAAAAAATAGTGGAATATGTAAGAGGTTGGTGGAAAGGACCTGTACTGTGCTGTAATGTTGTATGTCACCAACAAGAGAGTTGAGGAGAGGGCAGTGGATGTTGTCTGTATGGAATTAATTAAGACCACGTATTCCAGTTATTTCCTGCCTTCCAAACTTTGTCTGAAAGATACGCTATGTCATGATTTAGAAACATAGAGAGCCTACAGCACAGTACAGGCCCTTCGACCCACAATGCTGTGCCAAACAAGTACTTACCTAGGGTTACTCATAGCCCTCTATTTTTCTAAGCTCCACGTAACTATTCAGGAGTCTCTTAAAAGACCCTATCGTATCTGCCTGTGCTACCATTGCCGGCAGCCCATTCCACGCACTCACCACTTTCTGCGTAAAAACTCACCCCTGACATCTCCTCTGTACCTACTTCCAAGCACCTTACAACTGTGCCCTCTTGTGTTAGCCATTTCAGCCCTGGGAAAAACCCTCTGACTATCCACATGATCAATGCTTCTTATTATCTTGTACATCTCTATCAGGTCACCTCTCATCCTCCGTCGCTCCAAGGAGAAAAGACCAAGTTCGCTCAACCTATTCTCATAAGGCATGCTCCCCAATCCAGGCAACATCCTTGTAAATCTCCTCTGCACCCTTTCTATAGTTTCCACATCCTTACTCTAGTGAGGCGACCAGAACTGAGCACAGTACTCCAAGTGGGGTCTGACCAGGGTCCTATATAGCTGTAACGTTACCTCTCTGCTCTTAAACTCAGTCCCATGGTTGATGAAGGCCAATGTACCGTATGCATTCTTAACCACAGAGTCAACCTGCACAGCAGCTTTGAGTGTCCCATGGACTCGGACCCCAAGATCCCTCTGATCCTCCACACTGCCAAGAGTCTTACCATTAATACTATATTCTGCCATCATATTTGACCTACCAAAATGAACCACCTCACACTTGTCTGGGTTGAACTACATCTGCCACTTCTCAGCCCAGTTTTGCATCCTTTTGATGTCCAGCTATAACCTCTGACAGCCCTCCACACTATCAAGGACACCCCCAACCTTTGTGTCATCGGCAAGTTTACTGACCCATCCCTCCACTTCCTCATCCAGGTTATTTATAAAAATCACCAAAAGTAGGGGTCCCAGAACAGATCCCTGAGGTACACCACTGGTCACTGACCTCTATGCAGAATTTGACCTGTCTACAACCACTCTTTGCCTTCTGTGGGCAAGCCAATTCTGGATCCACAAGGCAATGTCCCCTTAGATCCTTACTTTCTCAATAAGCCTTGCATATGGGGTACCTTATCAAATGCCTTGCTGAAATCCATATACACTACATCTACTGCTCTACCTTTCAGGTGTACCTTTTAATAAATCCCAAACTATAGCAATAACAGTCATCATAATCATAAAGACATAACTAGCACTAGTTAGCTTCCAAAAATCAAAGTCGTTTTCAAAATAATTTGAGTTGGAGATTGTTAATATGAGTGCCTCTGCTTGAAAGTCTGCATTTGTAAAATAAATAATTTTTACACTTAATTTTCAGTTTGTCAGTATTACTTTAGGTCAGGGGTTCCCAACCTTTTTATGCAATTGACCCTTACTATTAACCGAGGGTTCTGTGGACCCCTGGTTGGGAACCCCTGCTTTAAGTGATCCATAGACTTCTAACATCTCGTTGCTATGTTACAGGTTGATATAATGTGGTTTTGCGATGATAGAATTTTACTCCTCTCTGAACTAGTATAGCGCAGCAGTTGTTGATTAACTTTTAAGTATATCAGATCTCAGAAATGCATTTATACTTTCACTATGGATATTTCCCATGTGAAATTTCGTACTTGCATATTTCCATGTGGAGAGTACAAACAGAAAGTTAATCTGTGATGTGGTGTTCTAATACACAAGCATATTTCATGTAAGAATATAAGGACAGCAGGAAATGATTTATTCAATTTGAAACCTGCAACCAGCAGATTTTTTTTGTGATTTTGATTCTGTGGACCTTCACTTGTCCTGCTCTACTTCTGAGAACATGTTACCTTAAATCTGATCCTCAACCAGGATCTAGAATTTCTCCATAATCATCCTATTAAATAGTTTTATAATATTTTAAACCCCTCAGTCAAATCATTCCTCTACCTTTTACATACAGCAGAATACAAGCCAATATTCTACAAGTTACCTCAAAATAGAGACCACCTTTCTGTGATATTATTGTGGTAATTTGCATTAACTTGCCCCAAGGATCATTGAATCTATTCTGATATGCCGTGCCTAAAACTTGGTACACGAGGGCTGATTTGCCCAGTGCCTGAATAAGACTTCAGATGGTGTCCAGGTAAATGATATGTTGGTACAATTGCTGGTAGAGTTGGTATATTGAAGGCAGAAGAAATATATGTTGGAAAAGAAATCAATTGGAACAGACATAGGAATTGCAATAGGGTAGGATCATTCTCAGCCAATGAGACCAAATCCTGATGTGGAGGAGTTTGAACATTTAGGGTCATTAATCATACCTATGGCAACACATTAGATATGCCTATCCTGTGGAAGAACAAGGGTTTTGAAAGGCATGATGCACTCAAGAGCTCAAGCTGAAATCTAGCTGAAAATAATGCTATTTTCAGAATTTCATAGGGATATTTTGGATTGAATAATGATGTCTGGGGAATTGATTCCTTGGTTTTGTTGCTCCAGTGGTCTTCTGTGGGCATCCATTTCTGCTTTTGATAGACTTTTTTTGATTTGTTTTTGTTACTTGTGTTTATTTTATATCAATTTTGCTATTTGTTATGGAAATGCTCATGTTAATTTGGCAGTCTCCAGTACCCATTACTTAGTTCAAAGTACTAACTCATTTCAGGTCCTTCACCGTTCATTCTTTCATCAGTTCTCCAGATTAACTACACCTTTGCTCTTTTGATGATGATGCTGCTGGTTTTCTTTATGTGAGGAATCTGAATCAGAATCAGGTTTAATATCACCAGCAAAGAGAGGAAAAGAAGTAGTGAGGTAGTGTTAGTGGGTTCAATGTCCATTCAGAAATCTGAAGGCAGAGGGGAAGACTGTGTTCCTAAATCGTTGAATGTGTGTCTTTAGGCTCGTGTACCTCCTCCCTGATGGTAGCAATGAGAAGAGGGGATGTTCTGGGTGATGGGGTCCTTAATATTGGATGTTGCTTTTTTGAGACATCGCTCCTTGAAGATGTCCTGGATGCTGAGATGTCTAGTGCCTATGATGGAGCTGACTGAGTTTACAACATTCTACAGCTTCTTTCAATCCTTTATAGTAGCCCCCCCGCCCACATCATACCAGATGGTGATGCAGCCAATTAGAATGTTCTCTGTGGCATAGCTGTAGAAATTTGCGAGTGTCTTTGGTGACATACCAAATCTCCTCAAACCCCTAATGAAATATAGCTGCTGTTGTACCTTCTTTGTGACTGCATCAATCTGTTGGGTCCAGGATAGATCCTCAGAGATGCTGACTCTCAGGAACTTGAAATTGCTCACTCCTTCCACTTCTGAACCTTTGTCTTTGTGCTCCCAAATCTCAAAAGACATCATGTATGTACATAAAAGAATTTCAATGATAAAATGAGTGTAATTTGTATTTTACCGAAACGGGGAGGGTGGAGCTTTTGTAGAAACAATTGTCTCAGTTTTTCCTGTTACTGTGCTAGTTATTATTTCAGCACTCAATGGAACATTGCTGAAGGAAATCCTTACTGTGTTATGTGAATGCTTTATCTGTAAAATAATGCATTTTTATTGATGCATTTCGCAAGGTAGTTTCAGTTTGTATATTTGCATAAGGTAGTTCCACATTGCATTTTTGTGTGGAGAATTCCAAAAGGTGCATTAAGTACCAGAGAGAGCTGATTTTTTTTTTACCATTCTAAGCAATGCTGCACTTTTGGTAATTTGGTTAAAATCTATAATTTTTAATATTTAAACGTAAGACATTCTGCAGATGCTGGAAACCCAAAGCAGCACAATCCTGAAGAAGGGTCTCAGCCCAAAACGTCAGCTGTTTATTCATTTCCATAAATGCTTCCTGACCTGCTGAGTTCCTCCAGCATTTTGTGTGTATTGCTTTTAATATTTAAGACTCTACATTAAGGGCAGAGGAAACATTTTCTAGAATGGCAATAAGTTAAAGGAATAATATAGGAACTACAGTGGGGATGGATTCAGTGATGGTGTGTTCTGGGTTGGAGCTGTTGTAGTGTGTGTGAAATTCACACACATGGAGCTGAGTGGAATAAACTCGAAACAAGTGTTTTAGACCTTTTCCATGTCCTTAATGATTCCATTATGTAATGTTTGCCATAAGAACCCATTTATACAGCTTGCTAACAGTGAGTTAACAAAAGGACACGTGAGGAAAAGTGAAACTTCAATTAAGAAGACTTGCCCATGGGGCAGACACTGTTATTAATCCCAGTGGCAGTGATGTGTACCAGCTGTGTTGCTGAGCATTAATGCAGATCCCCTCAAGTATGGGCGTGGGCGGTAATTTTAGCTGGAAGTCGGCATTAGAAGGTGTACGGAATACCATGTCAGAAGTTTCAAGGTTGTACTTTGGGTGAGAAACTGGCAGTATTTCAAAAAGGGAGGTGTGTATGTGTGTATGCTTCTCATTTCCATTTGAGAACTTAATGAAGCAAAACAGTGGAAAATAGTGCAGAGGAAAATTCACTGAAAGCTATCGAACAAAGTGCAAAAATGGGTATTACAAGGGGGCTGAACTTTAAAGTAAAACAATCTCAAACACGAAATAGTATGCAGATGCTGGAAATCCGGAGCAACACACACAAAATGCTGGAGGAACTCAGCAGGTCAGGCAGCATCTATGGAAAAGAGTACACAGTACCTTCCCCACCATTCTTCTATTCCCCACTCTGACATTTTCCCTCCTCTCACCTGCCTATCACCTACCCCTGGGTCTCCTCCCTTTCTCCTATTGTCCGCTCTCCGCTCCTATCAGATTCTTTCTTTTCCAGCTCTTGACCTTTCCCACCACATACCAGCTAGCCTCTTTCCCACCCCCCACATTTCTATTCTTTCCCCTTTTCTTCTTGGTCCTGAAGAAGTGTCTCAGCACAAGATGCTGACTGTTTATTGCTCTCAATAGATGCTGTCTGACCTGCTGATTTTCTCCAGCATTTTGTGTGTGATGTTAAGGTAGATCTTTTGTTAAAAGGTGGCTTGATGCTACGTTCCAGATTAGGTAAAGACCAGGAGAATGACTGCAGCTGAGAATATTCAGTGCCTGATGGAGCTTAGTTCAGGCAGCTGTTGAGGAGGAAAGTAGAAGAAAAGCAATTATAAACAATCAGAATTGGGTTTAATATCATTGGCATAGCTCATGAAATCTGTTAACTTCATGGCTGCAATGAAAACTGGTGAGGTATTGTTCATGGGTTTAATGTCCATTCAAAAGTTGGGTGGCAGAGGGGAAGAAGCTGTTTCTGAATCGCTGAGTGAGTGCCTTCAGGCTTCATTACCTCCTTCCTGATGGTAGCAATGAGAAGAGGGCATGTCCTGTGTGGTGGGGATCCTTAATGATGGATGCCGCCTTATTGAAGCACCGCTCATTGAAGATGTCCTGGATACTACAGAGGCAAATGCCCATGATAGAGCTGTCTAATTTATCGGCTTTCTACGATCCTGTGTAGTACCCTCATCCAACCCCCCCCCCCTCCGCCGTACCACACAGTGATGTAGCCTGTCAGAGTGCTCTTCATGGTACATCTGTTGAAAGGCTCAAGTGTTTTAGGTGACATGCCAAATCTCCTCAAGCTCCTTATGAAATACAGCCTCTGGCTTGCTTTCTTTATAACTACATCGATATGTTGGCACTAGGTTAGATCCTCAGAGGTAGTGACACCCAGGAACTTGAAATTGCTCACTCTCTCCACTTCTGATCCTTCTGATGAGGATTGGTTTGTGTTCCCTTGTCTTACCATTTCTGAAGAATTAGTTACTCTCTAATTCTAGAAACTATGATTCCAGCCATGTAATGAAAGTTTTAAGCTGCATTAAAGCGTTCATATGTTACCATCATCCATTGATTCCGGGATTAAAAGGCCTGTCGTATGAGGAGGGTTTGATTGTTCTGGGGCCTCTACTCACTGGAATTCAGAAGAATGGGGGGAGACCTCATTGAAACCTATGGAATATTGAAAGGCATCAATAGTGTGGATGTGGAGAAGGTGTTTCCTCTGGTGGGCGAGTCTAAGACCTGGGGACACAGTCTCAGAACAGAGGGACATCCATTTAGAATGGAGATGTGGAGCCAAAGAGTAGTGAATCTATGGAATTTGTTGCCACAGGTGACTGTGGAGGCCAAGTCATTGGGTATGTTTAAGGCAGAGGTTGATAGATTCTTGATTAGTCAGGGCAAGAAGGGATACAGGGTGAAGGCTGGTGATTAGGATTAGAGGGAACTAGATCAGCCATGATGAAATGGCAGAGCTGACTCAATGGGCCAAATGGCCTAATTCTGCTCCTATATCTTATGGTCTAGTATGTCATTCAGAAATGGGATGTTGGAGTGATACGGAAGTATGTGTTACCATGAGAAATCTTGTGTAAGTATAGGACAGAATTAGAAGTATACACAAGCCATTTAATATCTACAAAAATATAACAGAAAATATCAAAGAGCTTTGTGATCTGAGTGTATTTCAGAAGTTGTTCTGCTGGAGACTGGAAGAAATGGCACACGACTGAACTGAGTCAAAATTGACACATTTTTAAGCCAAGAAGTGACACCTTCCTCAAGCCAAGAAATAGATACTATTTCAGAAGCACAAATTTCTTTGATCCTCTCAAAGGGACTGAAACTATAAATAGGTTAAAGCTGTTAATGGTGTAATCGTGCTTTCTTCTCAAAAAGAAACAATGTAGTATTTGTAAATGTGAGACATATATGTGTAACATGAACGGTATGGTTGGATTGGAATAACAGAATGCACATATTTTAACAGCTCTCTGTGCCAGGAATTTAATTATGCACTATGTAAATTACAGTAAGAATTTATGCATTTCTTATACCTATTGTTAGGAACACCTTGAGAGTGGAATACAGGGGATCTCATTATACCTCCTTATTCTTTCACTCCACCCACAAAAGTTGTTTATTTTTGCATTGCCTTGTGATAAGTCTTAATACGTATCGGCAATGTTATAGCCTGGAGATAATGAGTGTATTTTGGTTTTGGTTATCATTGCTAAATATGGAATCATATCAGCTGCTAGTTTATCCAACTCTTTACATTTCCTTCCGCTTACCATTTTCAATTTTTTGTCAGTATCCAAAAATGTGAAAATTGTATCTCAAGAATGACTTAATATAATTGCTGTTCAAACTATAATTAAACATGAAATAGCTGTTTGCAGCCCCTTCCCAGTATATTGCTTTAACTAGTGGGCTGAATCGGGTGCGGGGAGCCAGTGGGCCTCGTACCCCGGTGAGATAGTGATGTGCCTCGTATCCCGGTGAGATAGTGACATGCCTGTCCTAGCACATGAAGTCAGCTCTGGTGGACTGGGTGAATGAGATCACCTCAGTGCAATGGTCAGGAAGATGGTTTGCAAAGCTTCATGGGCACAGGCGTGTATGAAGGGCATGACAAGGCACAGGAGAAGTCATGGTCATCTTCTGCAACCAAGGAAGACCCCCATAGAGTCATAGAAAAATACAGCACAGAAGCAAGCCATTTGGCCCATTTAGTCTGTGTCAAAACCATTTAAACTGCTCATTCCCATTGGCCTGCCTTCCATACCCCTGATATCTATATACCTATACAAACTTCTTTTAAGTTTTGAAATTGAGCTCGCATGCACCACTTGTGCTGGCAGCTCATTCTATACTCTCATGACCCTCTGAGTAAAGAAGTTTCCCCTCAAGTTCCCCTTAAGCTTTTCACCTTTCACTTTTAACCCATGACCTCTGGTTGTAGTCTCACCCAACCTCAGTGGAAAAAGCCTGCTTGCATATACTCTTTCTATACCCATCATAATTTTGTATACATCTATCAAATCCAGTTGTGACAAATGCTTGTACCACTGGACCCAGGCTTCAGAGATGAATGGGCTGTAACTTCCCAAGTGCAGGGGCTTTTCCACTTTAAAACCACTTCTACTCCAGTTTCAGACTGTCATCATTGGATACAATGGCAGACATCCCACCCTGCAAAAACTCATTTCAGGGAGTAGCACCACTATTTTAGGGAGGTAGCCCCCCCGCCCCCCCCGCAACCCTATATCCCCCCCATATCCCCCCCATATCTCCCCCCCCCCCACCGGTTGACCTCCAAGGGTCTATGTAATACTTTGTTTAGTGATTTTGTCTAATCTGTAAACCAAGTTGGGTATATGCAGAAAATGTGACATTAAAATATGTATTTATATTATGTTATCATGTTTATTCTATTATAACTTTAAGCAAGTCTACAGGCAGTTTGGCCTCATCACGTAGGACATCAATAGAGTAGCTCCTCAGCAGCTAGCTAGCTAGTTTAAATAAGGTTAGCTATGCTAATAAACGAATGACACCTGTTAAACTCACCTCAACATGTCTTTTACATTTTAACCCACCAGGGGCAATAGAAAAGTCACTGTTGCAAACAGTGCAGCGAGCAACACTGTCATTATTTTGGAGGTCGACTGTAAAGCCCGCCCACAGAGAAAATTGATACTTAGCACGAAGAGAGACCAATCAGGATGCTCGCTCTCGCTCTCCCTCTCCCTCTTCCTCTCAAGAAAATCGATTTCCGCGATATTGTATATAATTTCCGGGTGTCAGGGAGCCGCTGTCAATATGCGGGGAGACTCCCGGAACTTCCGGGAGAGGTGGGATGTCAGCAACAGACAACCAACCAATCATACTTGAAGTGTTACTGATACTTAGAAAGAAGGAGCATGAGCTATTAAACCGTATTATTGTTGTGCATTTTAAACACTTATAACTGCTACACAGGATATCCTTTCTCCTCTGGATACTCAAATATTCATGGTCATTAGTGAAGATGGCTGGTGCGTTGTGTGAAAGCAGTCAACTTTTTAAAAAGGAATCACTGATTGCTTCAAGAGTTTTTTAACCTTCTACAGGTTAGGATGTGAAAGAAGGCAAAAGGAACCTGGTGCTTGCAGGTCTTCGTGACTCAGTTATTTTTGTAAACCTAAGTTCAGATCCAACAAATTCCCAGAGGTAAATATTGCACATCACGCTTTAGAGAAGATCTAAAGGCCTTAGAAAGCATACAATGAAGTTTATTATATATTGTAAACACAAGAGGTTCTGCAGAAGCTGGAAAGCCAGAGTAACACCACAACATGCTGGGGAAACTCAGCAGGTCAGGCAACATCCTTGGAAAGAAATAAACGGTCAATATTTCAGGCCAAGATCCTTCATCAGGAATGGAAAGAAAAGGGAAGAAGTTGATAAGAAACTTTAATTAAGGGAAATATTAGGACTACTACTATTGAATCAGAGAAGGTTCAGAGATGATATACTGGAAATTTTCAGGATAATAAAATATTTTGAAAATGTAAATAGAGCAAAGTTGTTTCATTTGATAAGTAGGTTAATAACTGGAGATCATGGACATTAAACTGTTGGCAAAAGATCCATAGGGACAATGGGGATTAATGAACTGGTGTGAATAACTTCACTCACCACAACTCTGAACTGATTTTAGGATCTACAGACTCACTTTCAGTGACTTTACAACTCATGTTCTCGGTGATACTTTTTATTTGCACAATTTGTCTTTTTTTGCAGATTGGTTGGCAGTCTTTGCTTATGTATTGGTTTTCATAGATTCAGAATCAGTTTAATACACTGGCATATGTCGTGAAATTTGTTGATTTATGACAGCAGTACATTACAATACAGTGTGGGCATGTGGCCAAATGGTTAAGGCATTCGACTAACAATCTGAAGGTCGCGAGTTCGAGCCCCAGCCGAGGCAGCGTGTTGTGTCCTTGAGCAAGGCACTTAATCACACATTGCTCTGCGATGACACTGGTGCCAGGCTGTACGGGTCCTAATACCCTTCCCTTGGACAACATTGGTGTCGTGGAGAGGGGAGACTTGCAGCATTGGCAACTGCTGGTCTTCCATACAACCTTGCCCAGGCCTGCGCCCTGGAGAGTGAAGACTTTCCAGGTGTAGATCCATGGTCTCGCAAGACTAACGGATGCCTTAACATTACAATACATCATAAAATATAATAAAAACTTAATTACAGAATGTAAATCTCCAGTATTTTTTTGTTTTTCCTGTAAATGCCTGCAAGAAAATGAATCTCAAGTTAGTATATGGTATACATATTTTGATAAATAAATTTACTTTGGAATTTGAATATCTTTGGAGTTGTTGGTATCTGCTGCATTCTAAATGAGAAGATGGTAAACTGATTTCAAAGTTGAAAGTACATTTATTATCAAAGTATGCATACATTATACATCTTTGAGATTCGTCTCCTAACAGGCAGCAACAAAACAAAACTACCCACATGAACCCAATAAAAAATATTATGAAACGATATTAGGTAAATATTGGAGGTTGCGCAGCTTAGGAGCTGCGGACAAGTGGAGATCAGGAGATGATTTGATTGCTCTTTAAAAGAAACACAACGGGCATCATAATCTAAATGTCCTCCTTTGGAGTTTGAAGTTTCAGATGAAGATGTTGGAATTGCATGTACCACCTATGGAGTCTTGACAAAATAAATTTAAAGCTGTGAAACATTTATTTTCTCAGTTAGAGCGTGATTAGTACTGCAGGGACAACTTTGTTTCGTGGAAGAATCTTATCTTAAAAAAAAGTTGGGATCCTGCAAGTGATTGGGACTTTCACCTTAATAGCACTTGCTGAAGAATAGAAAAAATATTGCATCATTCAACAGAACAGTACTTGCAATTGGGCTTTTAGATGAACTCTTTCAGCGTGTGAGGATCTGGTAATAACATTTTTAGAGCTAAAGGTTGTTTTGATTTTAACCCTTTCAGGACTGCAAGCCCTCTGGCTGCTCTCTCCAACAGTAATCTATAATACCTAGTACTGGCTAGAACTTCGCACTGCTGGCCTTGGAGGCCTCTCTGTGATTCGTGTTTATATTTAAATTGCTCTATCTTACTGGCTGACAGAAATGGCTGCAACAAGACTCCACCAAATGGCTTCACCATTCAGGGCCCCAGATAGTCCTTCCAAATGAGGCAACACTTCACTTGTGAGTCTGTTGGGACCATGATGAGGCTAAACTCAGGTTGGAGGAGCAACAGCTCATATATCGTCTAGGTAGTCTCCAGCCCCTTGGTATGAACATAGAATTCTCCAACTTCCGGTAATTCCCTCCCCCTCCTTTCCGCTATACCTATTTCACTCTGCCCCCTCCCCCAGCTGCCTATCGCCTCCCTTATGGTTCCGCCTCCTTCTATTACCCATTGTGTTTTCCCCTATTCCTTCTTCACCTTTCCTGTCTATCACCTCCCTGCTTCCCCTCCCCCACTCCTTTATCTTTCCCCTTACTGGTTTTTCACCTGGTACCTACCAGCCTTCTCCTTCCCACCCTCCCCCCACCTTCTTTATAGGGCCTCTGCCCCTTCTCTCTTCAGTCCTGACGAAGGGTTCTGGCCCAAAACATCGATGGATCTTTTCCACGGATGCTGCCTGACCTGCTGAGTTCCTCCAGCGTGTTGTGAGTGTTGCTTTGACCCCAGCATCTGCAGAGTATTTTGTGTTTGTGGCTGTAACAAGAATTTGAATAAATTAGGCAAATATTCATTGTAAGCATCCAGTCAAGATGGCATCAAGTTGTCATCTCCATTGAGATCATGGCTCAGGCTTAGTTGTTTTTTTTTGGTTCATAGAGATGGTTTTGGGGATAGAAAGGGAGGGGGTGGTTTAGGAGTCAGGTTAGCATATAGAGACGGATATGTTGAAAGTTCAAAGTAAATTCATTATCAAAGTGTATATATGTTATGATATACATTCCCGAGAGTTCTTTTCTTTTGGGCATACTCAGTAACTCCAGGAACTATAATAGAAACAATGAAAGACCACACCCAATAGGGCAGACAGCCAGTGTGCAAAAGACAGCAAGCTGTACAAATACAAAAGAAATAGTAATAATCAACAAATAAGCAATAAATATCGAGAACATGGGATAAGGAGTCCTTGAAAGTGAGTCCATTGGTTGTGGGAGCATTTCAATGATGAGACAAATGAAGTTGATTTAAGTTACCCCTTTTGGTTCAAGAGCCTGATGATTGAGGGGTAATAACTGTTCCTGAACCTGGTGGTGTGAGTCTTATGGCTTCTGTACCTTTTCCCCATTGTCAGCAGTGAGACAAAAGCACGGCCTTGGTGGTGGGGTGTCCCCAATGATGGATGCTGCTTGCCTGTGCCAACGTTAGAGGTCAGGCCGGACTCTAGGCCTCCATTCCACATTCAAAGCCTAGTAACGTGGATGTGTGATGAAGAACATCCATGGTCAGATGTCAGGCTGGCAAGTGCTATGGATGAAGATCAGTAAGAATGAGGGCTGGTGCGCCCACATTTTGGTGGGTTCCAGAATTGGATGTCCATGTGTGCAGGAGGCATGAGGGCTTAGGTTGGCAAGATGGCAAGTCTAGAGTTCAAGGCCTGTGGTTTGGGGTGGGATAATTGGTGAGTCCTAGGGTCGATACTGAAGATTAAAGCCTAAGAGTCAGGAACGGAAGTTGGAGAGTCCGCAAGTTGAGACCTGATGGCTGAAGCCCTGGACGTTGGAGGCCAGATGTTTGTGAGTCTGTTAAAGGCTTAGAGGCTGTATGTGTGAGGTGGTAGTAAAGAACTTGCTTTTCTGTTGCTGTTCTTATGTTCTGGCTGTTGTTGTTGTTTTTACTGCTTGTGTTGTTCTGCTGAACATTGTGGGAATGCTATGTTGGTACCAGAATGTGTGGCAATACTTGTGGACTGCCCCCAACATATACTGAGGTTTGTTGATTGTTAACACAAATGGTGCATTTCACTGCATGTTTTGATGTAATGTGACAAATAAATGAATCTGAATCTAATCTTCGTTATGATTACATACAGTGGCCCATTTATTAGGTACTTCAGTTCACCTGCTCATTAATGCAAAAATCTAATCAGCCAATCATGTAGCAGCAACTCAATGCATAAAACCATGCAGACATGATCAAGAGGTTCAGTTGTTGTTCAGACCAAACATCAGAATGGGGAAGAAATGTGATCTAAGTGACTTTGACTGTGGAATGATTGTTCGTGCTAGATGAGATGGTTTGAGTACCTTAGAAACTGCTGATCTCCTGGGATTTTCATGCACAGCAGTCTCTGAGATTTACAGAGAATTGTGCAAAAATAAAACAAAAAACACCCAATGAACATCAGTTCTGTGGGTGAAAACCCCTTGTTAATGAGAAAGGTCAGAGGAGAATGACCAGACTGGTTCAAACAGACAGGAAGATGGCAGTAACTCAAATAAACACATGTTACAACAGGTGTGTGCCAGAGAGCATCTCTGAACACACAACACGTTGAACCTTGAAGTGGATGGGAGACAGCAACAGAAGACCATAAACATACACTCAGTAAGGTGCCTCATAAAGTGACTACCGAGTGTATGTTCTGTTTTGTTAGTGTGCAGTTTTGATTTTCTGTAAGTGCTACACTTCCACTTGTAGAAAAAGCACCACTATGGCTTGCATTGGTCATTGGTTAATTTTAATTTGCAATAAATGATAATTGCAACATAATAGGCTTCAATTGACACTAAAGGAAATTTCTGTTGTGTTTTAATAAATGCAGCAAATAATTGTTTCCTGTCAGGAATAGTTAACACAGTATTGCATTTTCAAGAAGAGTGTGGCAAATGTCCAAGAATAGTCTCAAAGTTAATAAAGGATATCAGAGATTGTAAGGAGCTCTATGAAGCACAGCTGGGTCCTCTGGGTCCTCAGGTTGTTCACTTCTGTAAATATAATTATCCCGTTATAAATTCAGGTTGCAAAGGAGAGCATCCTAACATGCTGCCTCTCTGTGTGGAAATTGTACAGAAACTGCACTACAGCGGGTAGGGTGGCTCTACAACGGGTAATTAAAACTGCCGAACCCATCAACAACACCAGCCTACCTGCCATCAAGGGCGTATATAGAGAGAAAAGGACTAGTAATATCATGAAGGATCCCACCCATCTTGCTCATGGACTGTTTGCCCCACTCCCATCAGGAACCACCAGACTCTAAAACAATTACTTCCCCCAAGCCACCAGGCTGATCAACACCTCCCCCCATTAATCCACTCCACCAGCACTACATACACATCACCCAGTGTCGAAGTTCAAAGTACATATATGTCACCATATGCAACCCTGCGATTCATTTCCTTGCACAACAAACTGCAAATACAAAAATAAATTAATAATAATAATAAAAAAATAAGCAATAAATATCGAAAACATGGGATGAAGAGTCCTTGAAAGTGAGTCCATTGGTTGTGGGAGCATTTCAATGGTGGGACAAGTGACGTTATCCACTTTGGCTAGAATATAAAAGTGAGCATGTAATGTTGAGAATCCATAAAGCACTGGTGAGACCTCACTTGCAGTATTGTGAGCAGTTTTGGGCTCCTTACATAAGAAAGGAAGCGCTGACATTGGCGAAGGCTCACAGGAGTCTCACAAAAATGATTCTGGGATTGAAAGGCTTGTCATATGAGGAGTGTGATAGCTCTGGGCCTGTCTGGGCCTGTGCTCACTGGAATTCAGAAGAATGAAGGGTAACTTCATTGAAACCTATTAAATGGTGAAAGGCCTCGATATAGTTGATGTGGAGTGGATGTTTCCTATGGTGTGTGAGTCTCAGAGGACACAGCTTCAGAACAGAGGAGCTTCCTTCAAGAACAGAGATGAAGAGGTATTTCTTTAGCCAGAGAGTGCTGAGTGTGGAATTCATTGCCCACTGGTGGCTGTGGAGGCCAGGTTAATACATATATATTGAAGGCAGAGGTTGATAGATTCTCGATTGGTCAGGGCATGAAAGTATACGAGGTGGGAAGGCAGGAGATTGGGGCTGAGAGTGAAAATGGATCAACCATGATGAAATGGTGGAGCAGACTTGATGGGCCAAATTCTGCCCTATATGTTATGGTCTTATGGTGCACCCTAAGACAGTGCTAACTGTTCCTGAAACTGGTGGCGTGAGTCCTGAGGCTCCTGTACCACATTCCTGATGGTAGCAGTGAGAAGGGAGCATGTCCTGATGGTGGGGTCCCTGATGATGGATGCTGCTTTCCTGCAACAGCATTTCTTGTAGATGTGCCCAGTTGTGTGGAGGGCTTTATCCATGATGGACTTAGCTGTATCCTCTACTTTTTGTAGATACAATCATTCAGTACACATACAGTCAGTCTTATATATATACACACACACACACACAATATAATCAGTGTATGTATATAAGTTGCTTGTACATTGTGTTTTATACGATTGCTTTTATACTTATATTTATTGTGTTTTTTTTGGTTTCTTTATTGTGATCTTTATTTTCTTTGTGATTTTTTTAATGCTGAATCAGATCCTGAGTAATAATCGTTTTGTTCTTCTTTGCACTGAAGAATGACAATAAACAATATTGAATCTTGAATCTTAATATCTTATGAAGCTGTAGAATTTAGAATCTATCTGACTGTTCAGTCCTTGATGACAGGCAGAGAATGGAAATAGATCCTTTAGCCACAGAATACATGCTGACCATCTAGCATCGATGTACATAATCCAATTTTGTTCCCCTCCCGCCCCTGCGGGAAGATTTATTTCCTTTCATAGATTGAACAGTTGGGGTTGATAACTCAAGTGAGTGTGATTTAGGGATCAAAGGCTCAAGCTAAATCATAATGGTGAACTTGGATGCTGCATCAACTTGCCCATATTTTAATTTTATTTGTGGCCAGCAGACCTGTGGTAACAGGTTGAAGGTAAAATAATCTAACCACCGTTTGTATGAATTGGAGCATAATTTAGTGACGTTCTGCTGATGTGACCCTTATCTAAGAAAGGATGTGCTGGCATTGGAAATGGTGAGTGGAGCTTCCAGGGATGAAGGGGTTAATGTATGAGGTGCATTTGATGGCTCTGCACCTGCTGGAGTCTTGATGAATGAGTGGGGATCTTATTGATACCCATTGAATATTGGAAGGGCTAGATAGGGTGGATGTAGAGAGATGTTTTCTAAAGTGGGAGGAGTCTATGACCAGAGGGTACACCCTCAGACTAAAAGGATATTCTTTTGGAACAGAGGTGAGGCGGAATTTTTTTTTTGGCCAGAGGGTGGTGGATCTGTGGAATTAATTGTCACAGATGGCTATAGAGGCCAAGTCATTGGGTATATTTAGAATGTAGGTTGAAAGGTTCTTGATTAGTAAGGATGTCAAAGGGAGAAAGCAGAAGAATGGGGTTAATAAATCAGCCATGATGGAACGGTGGAACAAACCATGGGTGGAATGGCCTACTTCTGCTCCTATTGCTTATGACCTATGGTTTGCTGCTCTTTCTCTGGCCCATTGTAGGTTACCTGATGCCATTCTCCTGCAAAACCGTGCAGCTCTGATAATCTCATCCTTGTGCCTTCACCAACATAACAAAAGAAATGACTTATCTCACAAGTATTTCGACTTCTTAGTTAGGCAGACTTGTGTAGCTTTGCAGGAGAGCCTTGGACTGATTAAGAACTTATTGTTCAACACTGCATTACTTAAGTCAATTCTTATTCAATAATGCTCATTAGAAAAGGCAAAGAGATAAACAGCCTGGAACAAAACTCATTTGGTAATCCCCAATTATAGGTGTACATGGTTACACTGTAGAGACATAGTGTTGTAGTCATCAACCTGGCTTCATGAGAACTATGATCGGAGCAGGCTACATCATAGCACGAGCTTCCGAATAGTTTCCTTAGAAACATGCTGCCTTGTAGACTCTCAGAAGGTTTATTAATGTCACAATATTTGTGGCTTGAATTCAGAATTGCCCTTTTTACTGCAAGTAATTACTTCTTTGAAGGTCAGCTCAAAACATTCTTGGTGGAGCAGAACTAAACAAGGCTGATAGACATAGAGAATACAAAACAGAATCCTTTTCAACTTTATTGAGATTAGGCTGGCTCCAGAAATAAAACTTAAATAAGAATAAAAACGCCATAAATTAGATCACATTAGATCACGTCAAATACTGCAAACTATTGTACACTAATTGACCTCTGTACTCTGTGCCTTTACACCATCTATGATATTTGCTTACATGTACTTATCTCTGGCTTGAACCACTGCTTGTTCTGCAGTTACTTGGTCACCGAACACTGCAGCACAGAAGTAGGTCTTTGACCCAGCTATTATTCTGCCTAGTCCTATCGACCTGCACTTAGATCATAACCCTCCATACCACATTCTTGAGGAACTGTTCCCATTCATATACAGGCAATCAAATCTGTCCTGTTTCCTTAAAAAATGTTCTTTAAGTGGCCAATTGCCACTGTAATTTCAGTACATTCCCACCAATTTTATATGTTGTTTCCTTGCTGGTGAACCACCAGTGAGGAACCTTAACAAATGCCTTCCAGAATCCAAACACTCTGTACCCACAGGCTTTCCTCTATTTTATTCTGCTTGTTACATTCACAAAGAACTTTAAAAGATAGATTAAAGTTCAAAGTCCATAAGATGTAGGAGGAGAATTAGACAGATTTAGCCGATTGAGTCATCTCTGCTATTCAATCATGGCTGATTTATTAACTGCTCAACTCCATTCACCTGCCTTCTCCCCATTACCATTGACACCCTTACTAATCAAGAAGCCGAGGGGAGGAGAAGATGGCGGCGTGATGCAACGCGTGCGGCCACTCCAAAATGATATCATATTTGTTAAGTAGGGGCTGTGCACAATCCTGATTTGATGGAGACAGATGTGAGAAGCACGGAGGAACATCTGGAGAAACCTCTGAAATGCCCGCTTCGCTGCCGCTGCTACTGTGCGATCGAGAATCTCCGGAGGGGAAGGCCCCAAATCCTTGGCTTTGCCTATTGCCTGTTGCCGGGGCTGGGGTCAAAGCGCTCGGCAGAGATGGTGCTCGGTGCTTGATGTCGGAGAGCTGGTCAGAGGCTCGAAGTTTTTGGACAGACGCAAGAGTCGGCTGTGATCAGGTGCTTCCAGGGTGCTGCATCGGCAAGTTTGCGGTGCTGGAGGTCCATGGCAGGAAGAGAGTTTCTCTTCCTTCTACTGTCTGCGTGAGATGATGAGATTTTCAAGAGACCTTGAGACTTTTTTTTACTGTGCCCATGGTCTGTTCTTTATCAAATTACGGTATTGCTTTGCACTGTTGTAACTATATGTTATAATTATGTGGTTTTTGTCAGTTTCTTTAGTCTTGCTTTGTCTTGTGTTTCTGTGATATCATTCTGGAGGAACATTGTATCATTTCTTAATGCATGCATTACTAAATGACAATAAAAGAGGACTGCGTGTCCTCATAGTCTAATCTAATCTAACCTGATCAAGAAATCAAGAACCAATCAACATCCACTTTGAATATACCCAATGATTTGGATTCCACGTCCATCTATGATAGTAAATTCAACAGACACATCGCTGTCTGGCTGAAGAAATTCCTCCTCATGTCTGTTCTAAAGGGACATCCTATTCTGAGGCTGTGCCTTCCATTCCTTGTCTCTCCCACTAGAGGAAACTTCCGGTCAATATTCAATAGGTTTCAATTAAAGCACCTCCCCTTCATTCTTCTAAGCTCCAGTGAGTACAGACCCAGAGCTATCCAATGCTCTTCACTGACATAACGTCATGACGTGTTTTGCTTTGTGGCAGCAGTACAGTGCATGACACAAAAAATACCATGTTGCAATTATAAATAAATAAATATTCCGAAGGAGGGAGAGTGAGTTAGAATTCATGGACCATTCAGAAATGCATGTTTCAGTCAGGATCCTGAGCTGCTACCAGTTTGAATCTAAACCTTTTTAGACCTTTCAGATCTTATAAGACATTATGAGATTGATCAATCAAAACTGCTTGCATCAGAAAACTGGCTGGAGATTCCAGCAATCACATGCTCATAAACTACAATGGCTTTTATATTAAAACTGAGGAATGTTCAGGGAGCTGACAAACTAGGTAGCTGTAGACAGAGCTGTCATCTGAAACTCATTCCTTCTTGATCTTTACTCATTCTGCTTTTACCTCATCTCAAGATCCTTCCTCTTTGTTTTAGTGTTGTGCCTCTAACCCTTTGGTCTTACATATGCAGTTTGATGGCACTTCGCTGCTAAGGCCAGGTAACGTGTTTTTGTGGAATCTTCCCAAGTGGCTGGACCACGATTTGGAGATAAATTGTCAAGTAGGTGCCAATCGATTTTTATATTGCTTGAGATTTCTGTAGAAATTGGGGAAAATGTAAAACACTCTGCCAGCTTAAAGTAGCGTTTTTCAGTCTTGCACGTTTATCAATGTGCAAGAAATGTTATCTAAATGTGACTTGCTGTTAATTGTAGCCTTATTATGAGCTGTATTTATCATCTTGAGCTGCAGGTCATTTGTCTCTGAAAGGTGACTAACACTGAACATTTTTTCCATCTCTTATATTTCAGTCAACAAATGAACAACTACATTGTTAGCATTTAAGACCATTAAGATACAGGAGCAGAATGAGGCCATTTGGCCCATCGAGTCTGCTCTGCCATCCAGTCATGTCTGAGTTATTAACCCTTTCAATCCTACTCTCCTGCCTTCTCCCCATTACCTTTGACGCCATTACTAAGCAAGAACCTATCACCCTCCACCTTAAATATATCAGATAACTTAGCCTCTATAGGTATTTGTGGAAATGAACTCCACAGGTCCGCCACCCTCTGCCTAAAGAAAATCCTCCTCATCTAAAGGAACATCCTTCTATTCTGAGGCTTTGCCTCTAAATTCCCCCACAATAGGAAACATCCTCTCCGCATCCACTCTGTCTCGGCCTTTTGATTTTCATCTTGACCTGCAGATCATTTGTTTCTGAAGAGTGACCAACACTAAGCATATTTTCCATGTGTTACATTTCAGTGAACAACTTAAAAACTGTATGTTGTTAACATTTCTGAAGTTAGTTAATACCATCCTGCTACCTTAGAGTCTTTCTTATCTGTCATCGTGCTTTTGTCTTGGAACTGACAATCATTCTGTAATAGACTAAACCATTGCCGTTTAATTGACTGGTACTGAATGAGAGAATGATATGATATTTCCAGACTGGTTCCAGGGGAGAAGAGGAAGCTGAACCTTAAATTGCTTCAGCTCAGTTTCTTTCTGAATGAGTTTTAATCAACTGGAGAGATCTAGCCCATCTGACCAGAAGTGTTGGGTTTCCACTGGAATATTTAATGATATTTCCTGATTGAGGTGCTTATTGTTTGGTGAAGCATGGATAAGATGTAATGAGTTTTTTTTGTTGATATAATGTCTGCAGACTTTGAAGTGAATTCAGCTGCAACACTCAAGTAATGTCTTACATTTCGTTATTCATTTTTTCTCTATTTAGTTACTACTTTGGGCCACAATAGTTCGTAATTACATTATTATATTTTGCAACTCTTGGGTTGCAACACATGTTCATTCTTTATGGAATTATTAAAGTTTATCCAGTGCAGGGGTTTCCAGCCTTTTTTATGCCATGGACCCCTGGTCCCTTTGTAGGAGAGGGTCAAAGACAAAGTAAATTTATTGTCTTCATAAATATCTATGTTAGCATATACCACATAGCACCCATTATCTGATATTTCCTGCAGCCTGTTGTTTGTATGGATTTGGCATGTCACCAAAGTCCTTGACAAACTTCTATAGATGCACAGTGAAGAATATCCTGACTGGATACATCACAGCCTGGTATGGAAACACCAATGCATAGGAACGGAAAAGTCAATAGAAAGTGGTGGATATAGGCCAGTCCTTTAGCCCTCCCCACCATTACCGTAACTTTGTCAAAAGGACAATGTTATGGTGGTAATAGGGAATTTCAATATGCAGATTCTTTGGGAAAATCAGGTTGGTGCTGCATCCCAAGAGGGGGAGTTTGTAGAATGCCTACAAGATGGCTTTTTAGAGCAGCTTGTGGTTGAGCCCACTAGGGGATCAGCTCTTCTGAACAGGGTGTTGTGCAATGAACCAGAATTGATTAGATTGCTTAACGTAAAGGAACCTTTAGGGGAGACCATGATCATAAAATGATAGAATTCACCCTGCAATTTGAGAGGGAGAAGATAAGGTTAGATGTATCACTATTACAGTGGAGTAAAAGGAATTTCAGAGGCTTGAGAGAGGAGCTGGCTAAAGATTGGAAAGGGACACTAGCAGGGATGACAGCAGAGCAGGAATGGCTGGAATTTCTGGGAGCAATTTGGAAGGTGCAGAATAGATAATCCCAAAGCTGAAGAAGTATCCTGAAGGCAGGATGACACAACTGTGGCTGACTTTACATGGAGCACTACCACAAGAAAGCAGCATCGATCATCAGGGATTCCCAGCAACCAGGCTTTGCTCTCTTTCTTCTCCCTATTACTGGAGGGAGTGAGATACAGGAGCCTTAAATTCCACACCACCAGGTTCAGTAACAGTTATTATCCTTCAACCATCAGGCTCCTGAACCAGCGTGGATAGCTTCACACACCATAACTATGAACTGATTTTGCAAGCTACAGGATTCTTTACAACTCATCTTCTCTGTGTTATTTTTTATTTGCACCTTGGTTGTTTGCCAGCCGTTGTTTATGTTTAGGTTTTTACAGATTCTGTTGTATTTCTTTAATTTCTCTGAATGCCTGAAAGAAAATGAATCCCAAGGTAGTGTATGGTAACATTGATAATAAATTTTACTTTGACTTTGAAACTATACATAAAGGCTAATGGGCATTAAAACATAGAAATCTACAGCACATTACAGGCCCTTCAGCCCACAAAGTTTTGCCGACCATGCAGTCTACTCTGGAAACTGTCTAGAATTTCCCTACCGCATAGCCCTCTATTTTTCTAAGCTTTATGTACCCATCTAAGAGGCTCTTAAAGGACCCTATTTTATCCACCTCTACCACTGTTGCTGTCAGTGCATTCCACACACCCACCACTCTCTGTGTGGAAAAACTTACCTCTGACATCCCCCTTGTACCTATTTCCAAGCACCTTAAAACTATGCCCCCTCATGTTAGCCATTTCAGCCCTGGGAAAAAGCCTCTGGCTGTCCACATGATCAATGCCTCTCATCGTCTTATACACCTCTATCAGGTCACCTTTCATCCTCCATCGCTCCAAGGAGAAAAGGCTAAGTTCACTCAACCTATTCTCAAAAGGCATGCTCTCCAATCCAGGTAACATCCTTGTAAATCTCCTTTGCACTCTCTCCCTAGCATCCACGTCCTTCCTGTAATGAGGTGACCAGAACTGAACATAGTACTCCAAGTGAGGTCTAACTAAGGTCTTATATAGCCTTAACATTACCTCACGACTCTTGAACCCAATCCCACAGCTGATGAAAACCATCACATTATATGCCTCCTTAACCACACTGTCAACCTGCGCAGCAGCTTTGAGTGTCCTGTGGACACGGACTCCAAGATCTCACTGATTCCCACACTGCCAGGAGTCTTACCATTAATATTATATTCTGTCTTCAAATTTGACCTACCAAAGTGAACCACTTCACACTTACCTAGGTTGAACTCCATTGGCCACTTCTCAACCCAGTTCTGCATCCTGTCAATGTCCCATTGTAACCTCTGACAACTCTCCAGACTATCCACAACACCCCCGACTTCTGTGCCATCAGCTAACTTACTAACACACCCTTCTACTTCCTCATCCAGGTTATTTATAAAAATCACAAAGAGGAGGGGTCCCAGAGCAGGTCCCTGTGGAACACCACTGGTCACCGTCCTTCATGCAGAATACGAACCATCTGCAACCACCTCTTGCCTTCTTTGGACAAGCCAATTCAGGATCCACAAAACAAGGTCTCCTTGGGTCCCATGCCTCATTACTTTTTGAATGAACCTTGCATGGGGAACATTATCAAATGCCTTACTGAAATCCATATACACTACATCCACTGCTCTACCTTCATCAATGTGTTTTGTTACATCATCAAAGAATTTATTTAGGCTCATAAGGCATGACCTGCCCCTGACAAAGCCATGCTGACTACCCCTAATCAGATTATGTCTCTCCAAATACTCATAAATCCTGCATCTCAGGATCTTCTCCAACAATTTGCCCACCACTGAAGTAAGACTCACAGGCCTATAATTTCCTGGGTTATCTCTACTCCCTTTCTTGAACAAGGGAACAACATTTGCAATCTTCCAATCCTCTGGTACTTCTCCCGTCCATATTGATGATGCAAAGATCATCACCAGAGGCTCAGCAATCTCCTCCATCACTTCCCACAGTAGCCTGGGGCATATGTAAAAAAAATCCTCAGAGCATTGTTCAACCTGTCTGAAAACCAGGTGAAATATTAAAAAGGGCATGGGGTACAGCTTTAACATTGCAGCAGGCTTTATAATGAGGCTGCAGCCAGTCCTTTCTGGCATGGAAAAAGAAGCACTTGCAAGCTGAACCATTGTGGCTCGTGTCTCAGCTTTCATGCGAATACAAGCACAATGTTACACTGAGTGCTCTCATTTCCCCGTTCAAGCTTAGTCATTGCCACCACGGCTCATGTTACCAACTTTGATGAGATCTCAAAAGTTGGATTTCAGAAGTAGGGACTCAGCAATTCAGAGTACATCAACTTACAGGAGCACTGAAGACGTACCATGAGGAAGACGAGACAGCTCCTTGGAGCAGGGAGGGGTTCCTAACCTGGGGTCCCTGGACCCCTTGGTTAATGCTGGGTTCGAATCATTCTTCTCGGAGGTGATACTGGATTCAAGTCACTCTCCTTGGAAGGGCCACTGGGATCGAGCAGTTGCTCTTCCTGATGCTCTCTGAGATGTTATCGAAATGCTGAAATTTATGGATTGGACTGTAGTTCATATTGGCCTTGCAGTTCTATGTTATATTTTTCGTCTTCTCACCCATTCTTTCTTGTTGCTGACTGGTGGGCTGAGGGTTTGAGGTTTGATGTTCTTGTTGCTTTTCTCCGTGTTAGCGATTTATTACTTTTTATGTGAGGGAGGGGCCGGGGGGGTTGGAGCTTGTGAGTTTTTGTTTGTCTTCTTTCAACTGCTTCTATATGTTTTCTGTATTTTGTGGCTATATGGAGAAGACAAATATCAGAGTTGTATTTTGCAAACTACTTTGACAATAAAATGAACCTTTGAATGTTTAGTAGGGGTCCATGGCATAAAAATGGTTGTGAACCCCTGCTTTAGAGAAAGAATATGCTGTCATTTTCAAGGATGACTACATTCATCCTCTCAACAATTTCTTTCTGGAATTCTATCTCTCACTGCTGCCACTCTGTCAATGTCTCAGATCAGTTAGTTCCAGCTGCTACCACAGTCTAAAACCAGGTCTCATGGATGAGGACTTCTTCAAAGCTCCCAACACCTTCACCAGTGAAAGTGAGCAGCCATCCAGCAGTTTAGCTGCAGCCACTGAAGTAGATCCACCCAGGCATAATAGCACAGGGACAGACACCAAGAGGATTCCTCTATAAATGCCTCTTTTTGCTCAGAGAGGCAACTGACTGGCACTTCAAAAGTTTGCTTCTCAAATACATCAGAATCAGGTTTAATATCACCGGCATATGTTGTGAAATTTGTAACAGTACAATGCAATACATGGCAAATATAGAAAAAATATGAATTACAGTAAATATATATATTTATAGTTATATAGTTAAATAAGTAGTGCAAAAACAGAATTTAAAAGAATAGTGAGGTAGTGTTCATGGGTTCAATGTCCATTTAGAAATCGGATGGCAGAGGGGAAGAAGCTGTACCTGAATTGTTGAGTGTGTGCCTTCAGGCTCCTGTACTTCTTTCCTGATAACAAAAGTGAGAAGAAGATGTATCCTGGGTGGTGGGAGTTGTTAATGATGGATGCCACCTTCCTCAGGAGGCTAGTACCCACGATGGAGTTAGACTAACAACTTTCTGCAACTTACTTCAATCATGTGCAATATCCTTCCCCCCCACCATACCAGACAGTGATGCAGCCAGTTAGAATGCTCTCCACAGTACCAATGTAGAAGTTTTCAAGTGTTTTAGGTAACCCACCAAGTACCCTCAAACAAAATATAGCCACTGTCTTGCGTTCTTTATAGCTGCATCAAGATGTTGTGACAAAGTGGACCAAGTAAGGTCCTTAGAGGTATTGACACTCAAATTCATGATACACATTTGAAAAAAATACATGTGTCTATGTACGTATGTATATGTGTGTGTGTATATATGTGTGAATATACCGGAGCGTGATCGACATGATCTTCACAGCCCGGCAGCTTCAGGAAAAGTGCCGGGAGCAACATCAGGACCTGTTTATGGCCTTTGTCGACCTCTCCAAAGCATTTGACACTGTGCAAAGAGAGCTCTTATGGGATGTTCTCCTTAGGTTTGGCTATCCCAATAAATTTGTTAACATCGTCCGCCAGTTCCACGATGGGATGACTGCTCGGGTGCCTATAGGAGGATAAAAGTCCGAGCCCTTCCTTGTACGCACAGGGGTGAGGCAGGGGTGTGTACTAGCGCCAGTGCTCTTTAACATCTTCCTCTTGTGTGTTACCAAGCTTCTCCACAACGAGACTGAAGACAGCAGCGGTGTGGCAGTGGACCTCAGATCAGATGGCAACCTTTTTGACATCAGGAGGCTCCACGCAACCACCAAACTCCGTAGAGAGCGGGTCCTGGAGCTGCAGTATGCAGACGACTGTGCTCTGTGGCCCATACTCCGGAGGATATTCAGACTGTCCTTGCTGTGGCGGTGAGAGTGTACAGCAAGATGGGTCTGACTGTCAATACCACCAAGACAGAAGTGGTTTGCCAGTGGAGTACCAGTGTCCCACCCACTCTACCTGCCTTCACTGTTGGTGATGAGAAGCTGTCAGTAGTGCCATCTTTCAAGTATCTGGGGAGCATTCTCTCTGAGGATAGCGGCATTGACAACGACATCCAGAGCCGCATTAAACAGGCATCAGCTGCCTTTGGGAGACTTCGGCGTAGAGTCTTTCAGAACAGAAGCCTTCGTCCCTCCACAAAGGTCACCATACACCAGACGGTCTGTGTCACTACCCTCCTTTATACCTGTGCAGCTTGGGTAACCTACAGCCGTCACATCAAGTCCTTGGAGCACTTCCACATAAACTGCCTCCAGCGCATCCTGGGAATTACCTGGCGTGAGTGGGTGCCTCACACTGAAATACTTGTAAAGACCAACTGCAGAAGTATTGAGGCCATGATCACCCAGTGTCAGCTGCAATGGCTGGGGCATGTGATAAGGATACCCCCATGTCGGCTACCCGCAGAGTATTATATATACAGCCAGCTACGTCATGGTCGACACTCAGCTGGAAGGCCGAAGAAGCGCTATAAGGATCAAATGAAGAATGCTTTAAGGAAGTGCAGGATCAGACCTGAGGACCTGGAGGATGTTGCTGCTCACCGTACCGCTTGGTGACAGCTGTGTAGGGACGGGGTTCGTCTTCTGGAGATGGAAAGAACAACCAGAAGACAGCAGAAGAGAGCCAGGAGAAATGCAGCCATGTTTGCCACCACCACTACATATACATGTCCCACCTGAAATAGAGCTTGTGGGTCCAGGATAGGACTGTATAGTCATCAAAGATCTCACCGTTAAAGGAGTGGACATCGTCATTGGATTTCGATGGACAACCAAAGAAGGAGAGTATATATATGTATGTATGTATATGTACAGTTTGTATATAGGAACAGTATGTATATAGCAACAGTTACTACCCCTCAACCATCAGGCTCTTGAATCAGCGGGGATAACTTCTCCCAACTTTATCTGCCCATTACTGAACTGTTCCCTCCATCTATAGACTCACTTTCAAGGACTCATCTCATGTTCTTGATATTTATTTTTTATATTTATTATTATTACTATTTCTCTTTTCTCTCTCTCTTTTTGTATTTGCCCATTTTGTTGTTTTCTTGCATATTGGTTGTTGTCGGTCCTGTCTTTCATTGATTCTATTGTGTTTCTTGTATTTACTGTGATTGTCCAGAAGGAAATGAATTTCAGCATTGTATATGGTGACAAATTTGTAGTTTGATAAGAAATTTACTTTGAAATGTAATCTCTAAATCTTTATCATTAGCTGACAAGGAATTATTTTTCTGTTCCACTTCGTATTTTTCATGATAAAGGAACTCCAGTGGCCTCTCCAGTATTGTGAACGACTGAACATATAGGGGTGGGGTTACATGTGGGTGACTCTTTGCTCTTATTGTCCTTAACAGAAATTGTTGAGGCTTTTTTGTGTGCTGCTGATAAAGGCTTGATGAGTTGGTGCCATGAAGATTACGATCCGCTGACGTGGCATGAGTGGTGGATTACAGTAAGACTCTTGTGTGATGTTGCTTGGAATACTGCTAGCTGCATTCTATTGAATGAATTGAAGTAGTTTCAGCCTTTCTAGGGCTTTGATGGTGGAGGAAAGTCGTGAGTATATTTTGAATTGTGTCTTACAGATGACGGAACCAAGTTCAGATTTGCAGAATTCACAGTCCCCGACATTTTCTTACAGCCTTGTAATTGAATAGTAGGCATAGTTCTGTTTCTTGTCTGTGATGATCCCTGGGATATTGCTGGGGGTGGACTGAGAAATAAATGGGTATTGGTAGGAGTTCACCTTTGTTACACACTTGAGTGGAGCAATGGGAATTTATAACCAATTTTTGAAGCTCCAGTTGTTGAGAGCAGCTTCCTGCATGGAAGCACATACTGGCACTCCATCTGAGTCGTAGACAGTGGACTGGAGTCTTTAGCCGTACTGTAGTGTGATTAGATGTGCTTTGACAGTGCATCCTGAAAGTGCCTCTCTTTGTTACTTCTCGTGTTCTTCTTTCTCCCGCTGTGGCAAGGGAATGGGCAAGAGCTACATCCTCATTATTGGAAATGTTATGAAGGGTACTGCAGGCAGCCAAAGGAGGCCTTGCTTTTGCATCCTCTTCAGATGTCATTAGCCATGTTTGAGACCCACCAGAGGCACAACTGATAGGTCTAGATTTTGGCAGACCAGAAGGCTTATTTATGTGTAATTTTTGTTTAACTACTAACAAAAGGTTAACGGAGACAGTGAAATAAAGCATTTTAGAAATCCTGCCCAAATATAAATATGGCTCTTTTAAAAAGACAATTGAAAAGTAACAATTGTATTCTAAATTGTATTGTTATTGTACCTCATAATTCAGGTGACAGGGTGGAGATATGTCTCTACCGAAGGAGGTGTTAAGTGCTCCCTCCCTCCATTAGCCTGCAAGTCACCCTTGGGCAAGCTGCTTAAACCCCTCCTCCCCCCCCAAAAAAAAAATCAGCGTCACGTGAAGCCATAGGAGCAGATGGTGGACAGTTATATGAGCAGCTGGTGGATATCACAAGTCCTGGTTATGTGACCACTGACGCCAGGCAGACAATCTCTGAGGAGTATTGATAATGGCTGGGGCCACCCATCTTGTAAAGACACTGCCCAGAAGAAGTCACTGTCAAACCACTTCTGTAGAAAAATTTGCCAAGAACAATCATGGTCTTGGAAAGACCATAATCACCCACGTCATATGACATGGCACATAACAAAATGTTCAAAAAAATAATATTCATCTGGTTAAAAGACAATTGAAAAATAACATAATTTCTAAATAGTAATGTTATTGTACCATATATAACGTAAGAAATGTGAATGTGAAATTATAAGTATTGGTGCATATTCATAAAAAATCAAGGAAAAGAAAATAAGCATAACTTTACTGTCAGTGAGACTTGTTGCTGCACTAACATTAGCTGATATTTTATATCCGGCGTGTGTTGGTTGTTTGAGAGCTATGCGCATTGTACTAGTTTCATCAGTAAGCCTACTCCTATAATTAGACTTGACCAAGTTCATCACTGAAAACAATAACTGGCATGAATATTTATGGTGATGCTAAACTATTTACTGTTGTTATCGCTGAATATCCAGTGTTCACTCTTAAATGAAAGAAAAATAAGCAGGACAAAACCAGTGAGAACTGGCCCAACCATTTTCTATCCAAATACTGATGAATATACTGGGTCTGCAGAATTTCAAAATGTATTATCCCATGTTGCATGTTCCTGCAACCGCCAATCTGGCACCAAGCGCCGTGAAATGTTTCCCATAAAAACATTTTACTGCCCTCAGGTTGTAGAAACAAAACTAAATTTTGTGCTTCATTTAGCAGTAAATGATAATTATTTGTATCTTTTTATTATGGGTGGGGTTTAAAGATTTAATGGGAGGTACTGTATAGTGCATGTGAACAACATTGTTGCATGTGCCACCTTCAGCGCGTGTGCCATAGATTTACCACCCCGTGTCTCATGGTAATCCTGTACACTATCCATAATGCCACCAATCTTTGTGTCATCTGTAATCCACGCATCCAAGTTTTCATCCAAGTCATATATATCACAAAACAGCAGAAATCCCAGTATGATTCCCTGTGGGAAATATGACTAGTCTTGGGCCTCTAACTAGAATGAGTTTTGTCAATCATTATTTTTTATTGACAGACTAATTCTGATTCCAGACAGCTAGTCTCCATTATTCCCATGCATCTTAAACTTCTGGGTGAGCTTACCATGAGGCCTTGTCAAATGCCTTACAAAAATCCACGTAGACAGCATCCTCTCCTCTATCTTTATCGAACACCTTTGTCACCTTCTCAAAAAACTCTATCAAGTTAGTAAGATGTGAACTGTTCTGTGCAATACCATACTGTTATTGATTAGGAAGCTAATAAAAGCTCATAATTCCTCTTCCTAAGAATCCTTTGCGATAGCTTACCTTTCACAGATGTGAGGTTTATCAGTCTGTAACTTCCAGAATTGTTCCTATTTCCCTTCCCGAACAAAAGAACAGTATTAATGACTTGCCAGTCATCCAGGACCTTGCCTGTGGCTAGAGAAGACACAAAGATCTTGAAGGTCCCAGCAATCTCATCTCATGGCTCTCTGAACTACCTGGGTCTTAGTCCCATCAGGCCCACAGGACTTATCCATCTTAACATTTTTCCAGAGACGCAACACTATTCTCATTCAAAACTCTCTCTCATATGAGCATGTCCGCCCTGATTTCACTATCCTCCTTGTCTTCTCCTTGGCAAATACTGAGGCAGCATACTCATTTAGAAGTTTTGAACAGATCCTTTTGCTTTATGTTCTTTTGCTCCATGTTCTGTCCTTTTGCTTTTGCTCCATGTTCTATCCTTTATCTTTGAGTGTACTACCCTCTGTCTGGTTATCCTCTTGATATGTGTATTGAATAGCTTGGGGTTCTCTTTATTCCTACTCGCCAAGGACTTTTCATGGCTCTCCCTGGCTCTCCTGATTCTCTTGTTGAATTATTTTCTCACTGCTTTACATTCCCCAGGAGCCCTGATCAATTTTTAGTTTCCTAAATCTTGCATATGCTTCCTTTTATTTGTATAATTCACAACGTTCCTTGTTGTCCAAGGCTCCATTACATTGATGTACTTGTCCTTCTTTCTTACTGGAACATACCAGTCCTGTACGCTGTGCATTTGGTCTTTAAACACCCTCCACATGTCAGGTGTAGACTTCTCCAGAAATGATTGTTCCAATGATCTATTCCTAGCTCCTGCCTAATTATACTCCTGTAACTTGCTCAACCCCAACTTAATATTTTCCCACACAGTCTGTACTTATTCTTATTTGTAGCTATCTTAAAACTTAAGGAGTCATGATCACTGTTCAACAAACAATCTTCCGCTGAAAGATCAGTCTCCTGGCCAGGCTCATTGCTCAAACAAGGTCCAATACATGTAAAGTATGGCTCTTGTGTGAATCAAAATACCCGCATACTGTTTTATAAAATTTCTTGGATGATCCAAAACAAAATTCTACTCTGAGTATTTTTCACAAAGAAAGTTCCAATTTATACAGGGAAATTGAAACCAACTAGCATGGCAACTCTATTATTTCACATTTCTTCTTGAAAGTCAATTCACCAGGAGACAGTTCAAATTAGATTGTTACTACAATAGAATTACAGTACAGATTGTGGCTAAGGCTGATGTCCACCACCAATCAAGTTATAGTGCCCACACAGACTTCAGCATAATGATAATGTGGATGATGGTTCTGTACAATCATCTGAAATTGGAATTCCTGCTCCCTGCACTGGGCATTGTTCTGTCGTTTTGCCATTAGAGGGAGAAGCAAGGTGCAACATGACTGCTCAGTTTAGTCAATGATTACTGTTTGAATTTGTATTAATAGTTAATCCTACAAAGGTTCTAAAGTTCAAAGTAAATTTTATGATCAAAAATACATAAATACTTATATGTTACAATATACAACCCTGAGATTCATTTTCTTGCGGGCATACTGAATAAATCCATAGAATAATAACCATAACAGAATCCGTGAAAGACTGGCCAACTGGGGTGTTGAACCAGAGTGCAGAAGACAATACACGATGCAAATACAAAATGAAGAAAGAATAATAATAAATAAGTAAGCAATAAATATCGAGAACATGAAATGAGGGGTCCTTGACAGTGAGTCCATAGGTTGTGGGAACATTTCAATGATGGGGCAAGTGAAGTTGAGTGATGATTGCTTCGAGAGACTGATGGTTGAAGGGTAGTTCTGTATACGTATCTGATTTTCTGCTTCATTCAGTAGGACTACAATAGACATCTGTAAATATTAACAACAAAGTATGCCTACATTTGTTAATAATAGATTTGCATACTTTAACTGGCATATTACTGCTGAAGGCTTAAATCACACATTAATTTGTCAATTGGTTTTGGTTCTTTTATTTTATAATTACTGTTTTAAATATTCGTGAATTTCACTTTCTCAGCAAAATTTTATTAAGTAGTTGTAAACCTGATTAATAAGAACAGTTTGGTAGGTCCTGAACAAGGGACCTGGCTCGAAATGTCGACTGTTTATTCATTTCTGTAGATGCTGCCTGACCTGCTGAGTTCCTCCAGCATTATGTGTGTGGTGCTTTGGTAAGGATTTGATTTTCTTCTTTCATATGAAGTGTCATAACATAATGAGCCCTTTCATTTTTGGGCCTCTAAAATACACTGTTATCATTTGAAAATATCTGTCTGTAGTCCAAGACCAAAGCTGTGCAATATGGCATTATGCAATGGTTTGTGTAATGTTGCATCAGCAAATATTTACCGACTGGTTTGGTTTCCAATAAAATCAATGAAATCTGTCCCCTATTCCTTTTGAAATAAATGAACAAAAAATTAATTATGATCCATTTTAATTTAATGTGTTTTATTTTGGATAATTACTCACGTAGTCACTCACTTATATTTCCCAGTTTGGATCCTCAGATTTATTCATCTTTCAATATAAAATTATTTTTGTTTAAAGTAAGAATGTGATTATGAAATATGACTCTAATACTTATGCCTTGGATATGCGATATTTCAGTCCATGGCCTCCTCTTGTGCCAAGGAGAGGCCACCCTCACCCTTACATTCTGTTTGGGTAGCCTCCAACCTGATGGCATGAATATTGTTTTCCCTCACCTCCCTTCTTCTTCTGTTCCCCTTCCTGGCATCTTACCTCTTCTCATTTGCCTGTCGCCTCCCCTGATGCCCTTCCTCCTTCCCTTTCTCCTATGGTCCACACTCCTTTCCTATCAGATTCCTTCCTCTCCAGCCCTTTATCTTCCCTACCCACCTGGCTTCCCCCATCACCTTCATTCCCCTGCCCCCCCACCCAACTTTTTATTTTGGCATCTTCCCCCCTCCTTTCTGGTCCTGATGAAGGGTCTCATCCCAAAGCATCAACTGGTTATTCATTTTTGGAGATGCTGCCTGACCTGCTGAGTTACCACAGGATCTTGTGTGTGTGGCTCTGGATTTCCAGCATCTGCAAATTTTTGTGTTAACGAACAGCGGAATTCTGTTCTTTTTGAACAGGGTCATGATCTGTAACCTTGTGACCTGGCATGTTCTTGGCTCCATATTCTTTAGTGAATTTGGACTGATGTCCTGTCTGACTGATAATACAGAAGATTGTGCCAGGAACAACACTGGATAAATTTAAAAATAACCTGCCCTTCTGACAAAGCTGCTATGCAGGACTACAAGGGAGATCCTAGATCACTTCCTTCTCTTCAGCCCTTTATCAAAGCACGTGTTGTGATGGGCACGGGCAAAAGCAATGCTTCATTTTCACCACTTTCTGAATTATTTACTGCCAAAACTATCTGGAAAAGATTACCACACTCCTTACTATTTTCTGACCTAATCATTCTGAAATGCTCTTAGAAGGTCTGTTGGGATGTGTGCTGAGAATATCACCAGTGTATTCTGTGAATTTAAATTACTGATAATTGTTCATTAATTCAGTGTGGAGCCTGATATAATATTGCATGATATAATATAATATAATATGATATAATAAGCATCATATTGATCGTGTGGATATTCAGAGGCTTTTTCCCAGGGCTGAAATGGTTGCTACAAGAGGACACAGGTTTAAGGTGCTGAGGAGTAGGTACAGAGGAGATGTCAGGGGTAAGTTTTTTACGCAGAGAGCGGTGAGTGCGTGGAATGGGCTGCCAGCAATGGTGGTGGAGGTGTATACGATAGAGTCTTCTAAAAGACTTTCGGATAGGTACATGGAGCTTAGAAAAATAGAGGGCTATGGGTAAGCCTAGTAATTTCTAAGGTAGGGACATGTTCGACACAACTTTGTGGGCTGAAGGGCCTGTATTGTGTTGTAGGTTTTCTATGTTTCTATATTTGCTATCTGTAATGTGGCATGTGGTTGGTAAGTCATTATCAATCAAGACTCTCTTAGGAGCCAAGTTATCAAGTTCAGACATTTAGTTCAATCTCCTAATTATCTTTATCTTTACCTAGGATGATTTTTTAAATGTCTTTTAGCCTGTGTGGGTGTTTTTGCAGATGACATAACCTTTCATTCTGTCTGTGTAATGGTATGGGTACTTGACGACCAGCATGGAAGTGGTGGGAAAGGGCTTGCGCCAATGCCCACTGCTTCTGCAATGAAGGTCCTCCATCTCTGGTGGTGTTCAAAGTTTCCTTCTTGATTTTCACTACCGTCAGCCATGCAAAGTCAGGAATACCATTGCACTTAGATGTAGAAGGGTTCTTCGTTGCTGTTTCTGTAATCATTTTGTTTTACCAATAAGGGTTGTTAGCCCTGAGCTGAAGCCCTGATCCTGGAGGTTCTTAGACTGGCCTTTACCTGCTTGGCATGGGAGACACTACTAAGAGCCAGAGCGCACAGTCCTGACTCCAACCAGCATAGCTCTCCGGGTGTCTAAAGCATGCAAGTCTTGAAACCATGACAAGGTAGTGGGCCTATGCCGTAAGATTGTTTTAATCCCCTTTCACTGAGTAGCTCCAGCAGTCCAGCCAACTTTCCACCTGGAAAGTTATGATAATTAACAGATGGTCAGTTCAAAGTTCAAAGAAAAATATATTATCAGAGTTCATACATGTCACCACATACAACTCTGAGATTCTTTTTGTGCGGGTATACTTAGCAAATCTATGGAACATTAACTGTAAATTATAAACATTAGGAATTGTTAACTGTAAATTGTACAAATGCAAAAATAACAAGCATAAATAACAAGCATGAAGAAACAATTTAAGAGAGTCAAATAAGTCCTTAAATGAGTGTAACTATCCTCTTTTGTTCAAGAGTCTGCTGGGTGAGGGGTAGTAACTGTTCTTGAACCTGGTGATGCAAGTCCTGAGGCTGTTGTATCTTCTACCTGATGGCAGCAGCGAGAACAGATCATGGCCTGGGTGATCTTTGATGATTGATGCTACTTTTCTGCGGCAACATTTCATGTAGATGTGCTAAATGGTTGGGAGGATCTTACCCATGAATTACTGGGCCGAATCCACTACCTTTTGTAGGATTTCCGCTCAAAGGCATTGGTGTTCCCATACCAGGTTGTAACACAGCCAGTCAGCACACTTTCCACCACACATCTATAGAAGTTTGCCAAGGTTTTTGATGACATGCTGAACCTCTGCAGACTCCTGTGGAAATAGAGATAATGTTGCACTTTCTCCACAATAATATTTATATGATAGGACTGGGACACTATCCTCTGAGATAGTGACACCCAGGAATTTAAAGTTGCTATCTCACTCCACCTCTGATCCTCCTGTGAGTACAGGCTCAATGACCTCTGCTTTCCCTCTCCTGAAGTCTACATTCAGTTCCATTGTCTTATTGACATAGAGTGAGAGGTTGTTGTTTTAACACCACTCATTCAAGTTTTCAATCTCCCTCCTGTATGCTGATTCATCCTCACCTATGATATGACCCACAACAGTGGTGTCATCAGCAAACTAGATATGGTGTTAGAGCTGTGCGTAGCCACACAGTCATTGGTGTAAAGCAAGTAGGGCAGAGGGCTAAGTACACATCCCTGTGGAGCAGTAAATCAAATATTCCAGCCCAGGTTTGCTGAATCACGAAAAAATTTAGCTTTGTAAATCTGCTGCAAGATCTGTAAACTTTCCCTTAAGAGTTCATTTTTTTTTGGAGAATCTGTTCTTGTTGCAAGGGCATGCTTTAAAGTACAAAGTTTGCACGAGGACTGAGTTTACACCAAGTAAATATTAGCCCATGCTTGATCATAGTTTCAACAACCATGGAACCCTTTGTTATTTTGTGTAATAGTCAGAATGACTTGAAAGGTGATAACTGGGAGCTGAATGTCCAAGGTTACACGTTATATCAGAAGGATAGGAAAGTATGCAGAGAGGGTGGTGTGGCTATACTGGTAAAGAATGGCATCAGATCAGTAGAAAGATGTGAAATAGGATCAGAAGACGTTGAATCCTTGTGGGTTGAGTTAAGAAACTGCAAGGGTAAAGGGACCCTGATGGTAGTTATATACAGGCCTCCCAAAGGTGGTTGGGAGGTGGACCACAGGTTCCAACAGGAAATAGAAAAGGCGAGTCAAAAGGGCAATGTTATGGTAGTCATGGGCGATTTTAACATGCAGGTCGATTGGGAAAATCAGGTTGGTAATGGATCTCAAGAGAGTGAGTTTGTTGAATGCCTAAGAGATAGCTTTTTGGAGCAGTTTGTCGTTGAGCCTACTAGGGGATCAGCTATACTGGATTGGGTGTTACGTAATGAACCAGAGGTGATTAGGGAGCTTAAGGTAAAAGAACCCTTAGGAACCAGTGATCACACTATGGTTGTGTTCAACTTGAAATTTGATAAGAAGAAAGTAAAGTCTGATGTAGTAGTATTTCAGTGGAGTAAGGGAAATTACAGTGGTATGAGAGAGGAATTGGCCAAAGTAAATTGGAAGGAGCTACTGGCAGGGATGACAGCAGAGCAGCAATGGTGTGCGTTTCTGGGGAAAATGAGAAAGGTGCAGGACATGTGTATTCCAAAAATGGAGAAATACTCAAACGGTAAAATAGTACAACCGTAGCTGACAAGGGAAGTCAAAGCTATTGTAAACGCAAAAGAAAGGGCATAAAACAAAGCAAAAATTAGTGGGAAGTTAGGGGATTGGGAAGTTTTTAAAAATCTACAGGGAGCAACTAAAAAAATCATTAGAAGGGAAAAGATGAAATATGAAAGCAAGCTAGCAAATAATATCAAAGTGGATAGTAAAAATGTTTTCATGTATGTTAAAGAGAAATGAGAGTGGATATAGGACCACTAGAAAATGAGGAAGGAGAAATAATAACGAGGGACAAGGAGATGGCTGATGAACTAAATGAGTATTTTGCATCAGTATTCACTGTGGAAGACATAAGCAGTATGCCTGATGTTGTAGTGTGTTAAGAAAGAGAAGTTTGTGCAGTTACTGTTACAAGAGAAGGTGCTCAAAAAGTTGAAAGACCTAAAGGTACATAAGTCACTCAGACCAGAGGAACTGCACCCTCGGGTTCTGAAAGAGGTAGCATTAGAAATGATCTTTCAAAAATCATTGGATTCTGGCATGGTGCCAGTGGACTGGGAAATTGCAAATGTTACTCCACTCTTGAAGAAAGGAAGAAGGCAGCGGAAAGGACATTATAGACCAGTTAGCCAGACCTCAATGGTTGGGAAGTTGTTAGAGTCAATTGTTAAGGATGAGATCATGGAGTACTTGGTGACACAGTTCAAGATAATATAAATTCAGCATGGTTTCCATCAGGGAAAATCCTGCCTGGTGAACCTGTTGGAATTCTTTGAGAAGATTACAAGTAGGATAAAGGGGATGCAGTGGATGTTGTATAGTTGGACTTTCAGAAGGCCTTTGATAAAGTGCCATACGTGAGGCTGCTTACCAAGTTAGAGCCCATGGTATTGCAGGAAATTTGCTAATATGGTTAGAGCATTGGCTGATTGGTAGGAGGCTGTAAGTGGGAATAAAAGGATCCTTTTCTGGTTGACTGCCGGTGACTGTGTAGGGGTCAGTGTAGGATGCAGAAGGATTTAGACAGATTAGAAGAATGGACAAGAAAGTGGCAAATGAAATACAATGTTGGAAAATGCATGGTCATGGACTTTGGTAGTAGAAATAAATGTGCGGACTATTTTCTAAACGGGCAGAAAATCCAGGAATCTGAGACGCAGAGGAACTTGGGAGTCCTTGTGCAGAACACCCTCAAGGTTAACTTACAGTGGTGAGGAAGGCAAATGCCATGTTAGCATTCATTTTAAGAGGTCTAGAACATAAGAGCAGGGATGTAATGCTGAGGCTTTATAAGGCACTGGTAAGGCCTCACCTTGAGTATTGTGAACAGTTTTGGGCCCCTCATCTTTGAAAAGATATGCTGGCATTGGAGAGGGTCCAGAGGAGGTTCACAAGGATGATTCTGGGAATGAAAGGGTTATCATACGAGGAACGTTGATGGCTCTGGGTCTGTATAGGCTGGAATTCAAAAGGATGATGGCGGATCTCATTGAAACCTTTCGAATGTTGAAAGGCCTAGACAGAGTGGATATGGAAAGGATGTTTCCCATGGTGGGAGAGTCCTGGACAAGAGGGCACAGCCTCAGGATAGAGGGGCACCTTTTCAAAACAGAGATGCGATGGAATTTCTTTAGCCAAAGGGTGGTGAATTTGTGGAATTTGTTGCTGTGGAGGCCAGGTCGTTGGGTGTATTTAAGGCAGAGATTGATGGGTTCTTGATTGGACATGGCATCAAAGGTTATGGAGAGAAGGCCGGGAACTGGGGTTGAGGAGATAGGAAAAAAGGATCAGCCATGATTGAATGGCGGAGCAGATTCGATGGGCCAAATGGCCTAATTCTAGTCCTACGTCTTATGGTCTAACTGATCCAAAATATACTTTCTTCTCTGGATGATGAGATGATTATTAGATTCATTTGTCACATGTGCACTCAGTGACCACTTCATCAGTTACGTCCTGTACCTAATAAAGTGGCCACTGAGTGTATGTTCATTGTCTTTGGCTGCTGTAGCCCACCACTTCTAGGTTTGATGTGTTGTGCATTCAGAGATGCTCTTCCGCATGCCACAGATGTAGTGCATAGTTATTTGAGTTACTGTCGCCTTCCTGTCAGCTTGAACTAGTCTGGCCATTCTCCCCTGACTTCTCTCATTAACAAGATGTTTCATCCACAGAACTGCCATTCACTGGCTTTTTTTTTGTTGTTTCATGCCATTCTCTGTAAACACTAGAGACTGGTGTGCTTGAAAATCCCAGGAGATCAGCAGTTTTTTGAGATACTCAAACCACTCCATCTGGTCTCAACAGTCATTCCATGGTCAAAGTCACTTAGATCACTTTGCTTCTTCATTCTGATGTTTGGTCTGAACAACTGACCCTCTTGACCATGTCTACATACTTTTATGCATTGAGTTGCTGCCATGTGATTGGCTGATTAGATATTTGCATTAACGAGCAGGTGGACAGGTGTACTTAATAAAGTGGCCACTGAATGTTCACCAAAACATACAGTGAGATGTTTCGTTTGCATCAAATCTGATCAGTGGGGATTGTGCCGGGAAATTGTTGCCATGCTTCCGATGCCAACATAGTGTGTCACAATTCACTAATCATACATCTTTGGACTGTGGGAGGGAGGAAGTACCTGAGGAAGCCTATGCAGTTATGGGAAGAAAGTAAAAACTCTTTTAAAAATGCAATCTTACAACTAGCACACTGTAAAGTGTTGTGCTAATCATTATGGTAGGCTACTGTACCACTCCTCTACTAAAATTTAACATGTTTTACAATGTTTCAGATTTCAATTCAACCATATCTTCTCAGCACCCTTGATTGTTCTATTCCCTTTGTTTCTGGCATTTATATCTATTTTTTCAAAGAATAGTTTATGGGAATCAGGAATCAGGTTAAACAGGTGATGTAAACAACCACGTGCAAAAGTATTCAGATTTTTATCAGAAATCAATTTCTTGAGCCTTTTACATCTTCCCACTGTTATTATCCAAGGGAAACCCAATAGTTTACAAGACTATTCGAGGTTCAAAGTTCCATTTGTAATAACGTTGTTACACACAAGCACTTCCTGTATTCCAAGTTAATTTCTCCTAGCAAAGCTTCAATAAAGATAGGAAAAGTTATAGTTTGTCTTCAGAAATCTGATTGCTTCCATCAATACACAATGTCATTACATTCACTTTTAATAAAGTGGAGCAATAGCACTGCTTGGGTGGTGGGGTGGAGATACGTCTCTACCAAAGGAGGGGTAAGGTGCTCCTTCCCTCTGGTAGTCTGCAGGTTACCCTTGGACAAGGTGTAGCACCTGCTTAGCACCCCCCCCCCCCCCCCGACCAGGGTCACACGAAACCTTGGGAACAGGTGGTGGATGGTCATCTGAGCAGCTGATGCATATCACAAGTCCCGGTTATGCGACGCTTATGCCAGGCAGACAATCTCTGAAGAGTATCGATAATGGCTGGGGTCACCTGTCTTGTCCAGAAGAAGAAAATGGAAAACCACTTCTGTGGAAAGATTTGCAAAGAACAGTTATAGTTAAGACTATGATTGCCCATGTCATATGACACGGCACATAATAAACAAACAAGCCAAGCTTCAATAGGAAAGGATCTCATCTGTCTCCAGACATACAATTGCTTTTATCAATGCACAATGTCATGGATTCAATTTTAATAAATGCAGTAATAGCATCGGGACACATGGTACAGAGCATAATTATAGCCATAACCATGTGACATCCATGTGTATTATGGCATACTGAAATGTGAATCTTTGAATGATCTTGAAAACAGCATACTCCCCTACTAAAGGAAGATTGTGTTCAATTAAGGCCAAGTAAAAGCCATTTCTGCTCAATTATCTTTTAATAAAGATTGGTTTTGAAGGATCTGAAATGAATTATGCAATTTATTCTCAACCACAATTACTTGGATTTTCAATGTGGGACTTGTTATCTCAACCATAAGGCATGGGAGCACAATTGGCCCATTCAGCCCATCATGCCGGCTCCATCATTCAATCATAGCTGATTTATTATCTCTTTCAGCCCCATTCTTCTGCCTTCTCCCCATAATCTTTGACACTTTGACTAATTCAAACCCATCTGCCTCCACTTTAAATATACCCACTGACGTAGCCTTCACATCCATCTGTAGCAACGAATTCCACAGATTCACTACCCTCTGGCTAAACTAGTTCTTTCTCATCTGTGATCTGAAGAGACTTCCTTGTATTCTGAGGCTGTGCGCCCTGTCTCTAGACTCACCCACAAGAGGAAACATCCTCTGCACATCCCCTCTATCTAGTTCTTTCAATAATCAATAGGTTTCAATGAGATTCCCCCACCCACATTCCTCTAAACTCCTACAAATAAATCGCTAGTGTCCTTATCCCCAATGAAATTATCTATACCACAGTAAAAACATTTATATATTCAAAGTGACATACTTGTATATTTATATTTATATCTTCATTTCCCTTGTGCATCTATTTTAAAAAAAATAGATATTCGGTGTTATAACTTTCCCTATATGAAGTGAGGCATTCATTTGCAAGGGCACTTTTTGATTTGCTTTGCATGAATAATTTTGCCACAGTTCCAAACTATTTTATTTTCCTTTAGTAATGCATAATGGATTCATGCTTGATGTATGGCAGTTTCAAAGCTGATGACAACTTAGTTCAAAACATCATTAGTTATAATGAACATCAGAATATCCTGAAAATTTGCTGGGATTTATTACGTTCTTCAGCTATCAGGGAGTAAATCAAGTAATTAGGTTACTACAGTACTATATTTTACCATAATAATACAAATTACTGTACAAATCATGCCAAGTAATCAAGATTTGCTAAGACAATAACATTGTTGAGTAAAGTTGTCAGTTGGGCCATGGACAAAACAGACATTTTCCCATAAGGGCAGATGGCAGTGACTTCACAAGACATCAGTGTAGGAGGAGGGCCAGGCTGAATTGTGTACTCATTGTCATCAGTCAACTTACCTAACGAGTACATATTCTTATTTCAATCTTCTTCACTCAGAGGGCCGTAAGAGTGTGAAATAAGTTGCCAGCACAAGTGGTTCATGCGAGCTCAATTTAAGCGAAGTTTGGATAGGTACATGGATATTAGGGGTACAGAGAGTTATGGTCCCAGTGCAGGTCATTGGGACAGGCAGTTTAAATAGTTTAGGCTTAGACTAGATGGGCCAAAGGGTGGAATAGTTCCAGCCTCAAGAGATCTGAAGGTAAGTGAGATTTTTCACTTCAGTAGGACCAAGCAGGGTAGGCCTTACACAGTGAATGGTAGGGCACTGAGGAGGGTGGGAACACAGGTACATAGTTTTCCCTGCTATGATGGTAGGCAAACTAGTCTATAATTCCATCTTTATTCATGTTCTTGATTTTTAAATAGTAGGATTACATTTCCTTTCTTTGAATCGTGGAGAACTATTTTAGAATACCTGGAATTTTGGAAGAAGACAAGCAGGGCATCCAATTATTCCATTCCACACCCTTCAGCATACAACCCAGAGATCATCTGGACTTGCAGATTAATTGCTTCTCAATCTCATTAATTTCTTCACTGCTAATTTTTTGTGCTACTATTTTTATGCTTTCCTTCATTCCCCTCAATCTCCTCGAGGTTTTACTCTCTCATTCACTCTCTGGAATCTGGACCAGTTGGAAAAATGGGCTGGAAAATGGCAAAAGGGGAATACATAGTTCATTGAACGTGTCATCACAATTAGATAGGGTTGGAAAGAAATCTTTTGGCACATTGGCCTTCATAAATCAAAGTATTGAGTACAAGAAATGGCATGTTGTGTTGAAGTTGTATAAGGCGTTGGTGAGGCCCAATTTGGAAGATTGTGTGCAGTTTTGGTCACCCACCTACAGGAAAGATGTAAATAAATTTGACAGAGTACAGAGCAAATTTACAAGGATGTTTCTGGGACTGGAGGATCTGAGTTTAAGGAAAGATTGAATAGGTTTGGACTGTATTCTTTAGAAAGTAGAATTTTGAAAGGAGATATGATAGAGATCTACAACATTATGAGGAGTGCAGATAGGACAAATGCAAGCAGGCTTTTTCCACTAAGGTTGGGTGGAACTACAACCAGAGGTTATGGGTTAAAAGTGAGAAGATTAAGAGGAATATGAGGGGAATCTTCTTCGCTCCGAGGGTCGTGAGAGTGTGGAATGAGTGGCTTGCACAAATAGTCCATACAAGCTCAATTTCAACACTTAAGAGAAGTTTGGAAAGGTACATAGATAGTAGGGGTATGAAGAGCTATGCTCCCAGTGCAGGTCTTTAGGACAGGGAGCTTAAATGGTTTAGGCTTGGACTAGATGGGCCGAAGGGCCTGTTTCTGTGCTGTGCTTCTCTGTGACTCTATTACCTGCACACCAGTCAGGAACAGAACACACGATGTTGCCCCTTGCCTCACCAGACCTTACTTATGTTCTTCGGAACTAGAATCCAGTTGATTTACAAGTGTAAAATTCCAGTGCTGAATAATTACGAGTTCAGAATCAGAATCAGGTTTATCATCACTGGCATGTGATGTGAAATTTGTTAACTTAGCAGCAGCAGTTCAATGCAATACATAATCTAGCGGAGAAAAAAATAGTAATAATAATAAATAAAATAAAAATAATAATTAAAAGTAAACAAGTTAATCAATTATGTATATTGAATAGATTTTAAAAACGTGCAGAAACAGAAATACTGTGTATTAAAAAAAAGGTAGTGTCCAAGGTTCAATATCCATTTAGGAATTGGATGGCAGAGGGGAAGAAGTTGTTCCTGAATCTCTGAGTGCGTGCCTTCAGGCTTCTATACCTCCTACCTGATGGTAACAGTGAGAAAAGGGCATGCCTTGGGTGCTGGAGGTCCTTAATAATGGATGCTGCCTTTCTGAGTCACCGCTCCATAAAGATGTCTTGGGTACTTTGAAGGCTAGTAACCCAAGATGGAGCTGACTAGATTTATAACCTTCTGCAACTTCTTTCGGTCCTGTGCAGTTGCCCCTCCATACCAGACAGTGATGCAGCCTGTCAGAATGCACTCCATGGTACAACTATAGAAGTTTTTGAGTGTATTTGTTGACATGCCAAATCTTTTCAAACTCCTAACAAAGTATAGCGGCTGCCTTGCCTTCTTTATAACTACATTAATATGTTGGGACCAGGTTAGACTCTCAGAGATCTTGACACCTAGGAAGTTGAAGCTGCTCACTCTCTTCACTTCTGATCCCTCTATGAGGATTGGTATGTGTTCCTTCATCTTACCCTTCCTGAAGTCCACAATCAGCTCTTTCATCTTACTGATGTTGAGTGCAGCTTGTTGCTGCGGCACCACTCCACTAGTTGGCATATCTCACTCCTGTACGCCCTCTTGCCATCAACTGAGATTCTACCAACAATGGTTGTATCATCAGTAAGTTTGTAGATGGTATTTGAGCTATGCCTAGCCACACAGTCATGTATATATAGAGAGTAGCTCAGTGGGCTAAGAACAAACCCCTGAGGTGCGCCAGTGTTGATCGTCAGCGAGGAGGATATGTTATCACCAATCCACACAGATTGTGATCTTCCAGTTAGGAAGTCGAGGATCCAATTGCAGAGGGAGGTACGGAGGCCCAGATTCTGCAACTTTTCAATCAGGATTGTGGGAATGATGGTGTTAAATGCTGAGCTATTGTCGCTGAACGGCATTCTGACATAGGTGTTTGTGTTGTCCAGGTGGGCTAAAGCGGTGTGGAGAGCCATTGAGATTGTGTCTTGCCATTGACCTATTGTGGTGATAGGCAAATTGCAGTGGGTCCAGGTCCTTGCTGAGGCAGGAGTTCAGTCTAGTCATGACCAACATCTCAAAGCATCTCATCACTGTCAGTGTGAGTGCTACTGGGCGATAGTCATTAAGGCAGCCCACATTATTCTTCTTAGACACTGGTATAATTGTTGCCTTTTTGAAGCAAGTGAGAACTTCTGCCTGAGGCAGTGAGAGGTTGAAAATGTCCTTGAATACTCCTGCTGGTTGGTTGGCACGGGTTTTCAGAGCCTTACCAGGTACTCTATCGGGACCTTCTGCTTTGCGAGGATTCACTCTCTTTGAAGACAGTCTAACATCGGTCTCTGAGATAGAGATCACAGGGTCATCAGGTGCAGCAGAGATCTTCACAGCTGTAGTTGTGTTCTCCCTTTCGAAACGTGCATAGAAGGCGTTGAGTTCATCTGGTCGTGAAACATTGCAGCCATTCATGCTATTGGGTTTGGCTTTGTAGGAAGTAATGTCTTGCAGACCCCGCTAGAGTTGCTGTGCATCTAATGTCAACTCCAACCTCGTTCGAAATTGTCTGTTCGCCCTTGAAATAGCCCTCTGCAAATCATACCCGTTTTTCTGGTACAGGCCTGGGTTGCCAGACTTGAATGCCACAGATCTAGCCTTCAGCAGTCGACGTAGCTCCTGGTTCATCCACGGCTTTTCAGTGACTGCTTTGTCACTGAAACCCTGGTAATTTCCATAAGATATGGTCTGAAAACTGAAACTGAGAAAGAGCAGGAATAACAAATTGTAATTGTTCAGTTATTCACTGGGTCCTTTAATCAAGTTTATTCCAACAACTGAATAGATTTATGGGCCTACTGCTCTGTGGAATAGAATTTCAGTGTGTCTTTGAAATATTCCATAATATGGTGGTACATTTTTCATTTTACAGAAGCAAAAATATTTAATATGCACACAACATATTCGCATTTTGTTCCCAAGCTGATTTATAATTCGGAGAATTTTCACCCAATATGCTTTCCCAGAGATAAGGAAATCAGGCACTAAGGTTTTCTTCTTTCCCATTTTTAAGTTGTTAGTACTGCCCAAATCTTTTAGTTTAGTTGATTAATTCTGTTTAGTATTTTTGGGGGGATGGGGTTTGTTTTTTTTTATTTTGTTTTTTTTTTCTTTTTCATGTTTTTTTTCCAGTTTTTTTTTGCTTTGTATTATTCATTGTTAGTTTTACACGATTGGGAGCTTTGTTAATTTACACTATTTGATCTTGCAATTACTTTTTTAAGTGTAACAATATATCTCCTACTATTTGTATTATTGCTATGTTTTGTTTCTATGTTTTGAAATTAATAAAAAAGATTGAAAAAGAAAGAAAGGAAATCAGGCTGAATTTGTTGGGTGTTAACAGCTTTAAATGAACTGATGATTAAAGAGTAGAGGTAGATTTTTCCCATGCCGCAAGGTGACAAAGGCCAGGTCATACCTTTGACATTAGGATGAAGGAAATGAACTACTTAAGTAAATTGTCAGATAAATTTTAAGTTTTACTGAAGGTATTCTGAATGCAGTCTCACCCCAGTGCTCCATACTACTGTAGCAGATATCTTTATTGTATTCAAATTCTCTTGTGGCAAATGTCAGCATACACCTTGCCCTCCTAACTGCATTCTGTACATACATATTTTAATTTAGAGGTAGAGAACAGTAGCAGGCCCTTCCGCCCAATGAGCTTGTGTTATCCAGTTACACGTATGTGAGTAATTAATCTACTAACCGGTACTTCTGTGAAACGTGTGAGGAAACCGGATCCGGCACCCAGAGGAAACCCTTGTGGTCACAGAGAGAACGTACAAACTCCTTACAGACAGTGGTGGGAATTGAATCTACGTTACCGGCGCTGCAATAGAATTATGCTAAATGCAACACTGCCATGCCGGCCGTACATTAACAAGCATGGTGACACCATTATCATTTATCATTTCCTGTCAGTGTGACCTTGCGTACAGGTACTCCTGTGCCTAACACCACTTTAGAGACATATAATCAGTCTAAGCTATCTTATGTATTTCTGTTTAATGTGTTCTTGTTATTATTGTCTTCTTTATCTTATTGTTTATTTGGTGTTGCTTTGGATCCAGAGAAACAATTATTTCATTCTCCCTTACACCCATGAATTGGAAATGACACTAAACAACCTTGAAAGCTTGTAGGATGTCCTCAGCACATCCTCAGACTGCATTTTTCGTTGACGTAAATGACGCATTTCATTCTATGTTTTGATGTACGTGAGACAAATATAGCTAATCTAAATCTAAGCTCTAGATGCTTTTTGTACAAGTACACCCAGATGCCTTTAAAGATCAACCCTGTCTAACTCCAAACTTTTTAGAAATGTCCTGTCTTTCATTTCCTTCTAACAAGGAAGATGAGTTTGGTTTTTTCTGCCTTACACATCCTTGCCTAGTCATTTAACCTGTCTCCAAATTGCTTTGCCTCCTCACTGCCCACACCTTCACCCAGCACTGTAATGTCAGCAAGCTGGGATGTAATTGATCCCTTTGACCCTCACCATCCAGCACATGCTCTCTTCTCATTACTCCCATCAGGGAGGAGGTGCAGGGGTTCACAACCTTTTTTGTCCCATGGAGCCTTACCGTTAGCCGGGCAGTCTGTGGATACGAGGTTGGGAACTCCTGAGGTACAGGAGCCTGAAGACCAACAGTCAAATATTTAGGAACATCTTCTTCCCCTCTGTCATCAGATTTCTGAATGTTCCATGAGCACCATCTCACCATTTTGCTCTCTGTTTGCTTATTATTTTTTATATAAAAGGCGGGAGGAGAAGACGGCTGCGTGACGCAGCTCGCAGCAGCCACTCTAGTGGTGATGTCTGTTATTTGTCAAGTAGGGTGCTGTGCACAATCCTGATTTGATGGAGACGGACGTGAGAGCACGGATGAACATCTGGTGAAACATCTGAAATGCCTGCTTCGCTGCTGCTGCTACTGTGTGGTCCAGAATCTCCAGAGGAGAAGGCCCCAAGTCCTCGGCTTTGCTTGTTGCTCGGCGGCCAGGGCGGGGTCGAAGCGCTCGGCAGAGGCTGGTGCTTGGTGAGGCTGTGTCGGAGGGGCTGGTCGGAGGCTCGGAGTTTTCGGACGGACTCAGAGTCCGCTGAGGTCGGGTGCTTCCAATGGTGCTGCATCGGCAAGTTGATGGCGCTTGGAGGTTCGTGGCAGGGAGAGTTTCTCCCTTCTGCCGCCTGCGTGAGATGATGAGGCTATCGAGACTTTGAGACTTTTTTTTTACCATGCCCATGGTCTGCTCTTTATCAAATTATGGTATTGCTTTGCACTGTTGTAACTATATGTTATAATTATGTGATTTTGTCAGTTTTAGTCTTGGTTTATCCTGTGTTTTCTTGTGATATCATTCTGGAGGAACGTTGTATCATTTTTTAATGCATGCATTTCTAAATGACAATAAACGAGGACTGAGTGTCCTCATAATCTAATATTTCTTTTTTGCTACATATAGTCATTTTTTATGTATTGCACTGTATAGCTGCCACAAGACAACAGATTTCATCAAATACATCAAAGATGATGAAACTGGTCCCAGTGCAGGTCAATGGGTGTATGCAGTTTTAATGGTTTGGCATAGACTAGATGGGTGGAAGGGCCTGTTTCTGTGTTGTACTTTTCTATGACTCTGTGCATGACTCAATCTCTGAGAGGTTTTCTGTGTTACATTCCATGAAGGCACACAAAATACTGCATTAATTACTTTTCCAGTGCCTGCCTCAGTCGGTAAGGGACCTCATAAACTTCAACTGATATTGTCTTTCTTTACATAATCATAGAAACTTCTACATTATTATTTTTAATGTTTCTCACTAGCGGACTCCAGTATGTTATTTTCCTTTTTATTTTCAATACTTTGGTCCTCCCTTACTAAACTTTGAAATTTACTGCTTTTTTTGGCAAGATAATAAATCTTCTCCTTTAATCTAATATTGTTCTCGATTTCTCCTTACTGTTAGACCACTTCTGTTATCTGTTGTTTGTTTTGTCCTATCTTTTAAAGTGATTTTCAATCTACTAAAGCCATCTCATTTCTCATACCTTTATAATTTACTGGAGTTAGATAGATGACTAAGGTTGCAGATCGAATTAAGTTGCTTATAATTTTTATATAAAGTTCCACTAGATTGTGAATTTCAAGGTCCGTTAACTACCAGATCCTCAATTAACCCTTGCTCATTACATACTACTACTGTAGACCTAAATTAATCTCAAACAGAAACTATGAGAGCAGACTCTACACTTGTTCGTTCCTTGACATACTTTACAGATGTCAAAAATAAAAATCAATCCCATATTTATTATTGCAATTCTGGCTCAGTTCATACAATAATTGAGTCCACCATAAAAATATAATATAAATACAAATATTTAAATTAATATAAAAATATATTGCCCTATACCTATAATCTCCTGATTTATTTTATGACCAGCATTGTAGTTACTATTCTACAGCTTTACAGCTTGCAACAGTATTATCTACCCCTTATACTTTCTTGGTGGCATTGAACTGCTTCTACTTTTTCACTTCCCAAAGTAAGGTCCTCGACTCCCCACCCCCTCCCCCAACTCCCCCATATGATTTTTATGCTGTGTCTGCAAACTTTTACAAATCAGTCAGCCATTTGACAGGTTAAGTACAACAAGGAACCCTCAGAATCATACTGGAATAGTTGCCTGAAATTCCAATGTTGACAGAGGCCAGAGAATGAATCATGGGACACTGAGCTTTTTTGCTGTGTTATCCAGGGGAGCCATGGCTTACATCTCAATATTTCTACAGAATTCTAACATTAAGTCCAAGTCAAGGCTTATTAGCTGAGCCACTCTGCTGCACCACCACTTCCTCAAGGACATTGAAGGCAATATTGGAAGTTCAAAGTAATATCACAAACACAAGAAAATCTGCAGATGCTAGAGACAAAGTTCAAAGTAAATTTATTACCAAAGTACATACATGTCATCATTTGAAGGAGCCTGAAGACGCACTCAGCGATTCAGGAACAGCTCCTTCCCCTCTGCCATCCACTTTCTGAATGGACAATGAACCCATGAACACTACCTCATTTTTTTTGCTCTACTTATTTAATTTAACTTCTTAATATACATGTGTGTATATAGCTGTGTACATACATCTATTGATGCTTCTGGACACCTCTTCAGTGATGTTCCTGGAATCATCGGGTGTTTCGGGTCTTTCTACATCATACAACCTCTTCCAGGTGACCCAGCCAGGGCTGATCAGACCCCAGCTTGTGTCCAGATGGCTAGCTACTTATGACTCCATGGCTCCCCTCTTTTGAGCCACAGCCATCTTGAGGCCTTCTCTGCTGCATTGGTGGTACTGCGGATGGCTCTCCTCTTCCTCTCTCCCTCGATGCCCAAAATGCTGAAGGCTCTAACTAAAGAACGAATCCCCTACAACCAACCTCCACAGGGAGACACCTCGCTCTCCATCCAGCCTGCTGACAGTTGCTGACCAGTCCTGAGTACTTGGAGAGCTTCCTTTCAAAGGCCTCTTCCAAGCTATCTTCCCATGGGACTGTCAGCTCCAGCAGCACCACTTGCTCAGTAGACTCAGACACTATTTTAATGTCTGGTCGCAGGGTGGTGGCTGCAATATGGAATGTGTGTGTGTGTATATATATATATATATATATATATATATATACTTACTGCAATTCAGTTTTTACTATTATGCATTGCAATTCACGACATATGCCAGTAATTTTAAACCTGATTCTGATTCTGAAAAGCTACACACCAAGACTGACAAACAAACAACGTACAAAAGAAGACAGACTGTGCAAATACAAATAAATAAATAAATAATACTGAGAACGTGAGGTGCAGAGTCCTTGAAAGTGAGTCCATAGGCTGTGGGATCAGTTCAGTGTTGAGGGGAGTGAAGTTATCCACACTGGTTCAAGAGCCTGATGGTTGAAAGGTAATAACTGCTCCTGAACCCGATGGTGTCGAACCTGAGGCTCCTGTAGCTCCTGCCCAATAGTAGTAGTGAGCAGAGAGCATGGCCTGGAAGTTGGAAACCAACTGCCTTCGCTTTTCTGCACTTCAATATATCTTCCTTCATTGACTTAGTGACTGAAGTAGGCTCATCACTCAAAGAAGACAATCTCTGCTGTTTCGTTCACCATTGCACTGCTTTAATAAAGAGAAAAAGATTAGCTCAATTTGTCATGTACATCGAATCATCAGTTTTCTGTCAATGGCGAGAACAGTTCGAGCATGTGCTGGGGACAGCCCGCAAATGATGCCGTGTTTCCAGTGCCAACGTAACATGTCCACAACGCACTAACCCGTACTAACCTGTGGTTTTTGGAATGTAGGAGGAAACTGGAGCATCCACGTGGTCCTGAGGAAAAGGTGCAAACTTTTAACAGACAGTGGCAGGAATTGAACCCCAACCACTGGCACCGTAAAGAGTTATGCTACCCGCTGCACCACTGTGCCACCCAGCATATTCAATATACTAAATAATGTTTACTGCTGCACAGAGAACAAGTGAATTTTCATACAACACCAGATGTAGGAATGAGAAATCAGAAACTGATTTTTATAAGTATTCCAAATACCCTTTGGTTGTGGTGTAGGCTCTTGTCAGATTTGTAAAAGTCATAAGTGTGGGACCAAGTAAGACTGTACGGTCCGGGACATTGCACCCATTATAGTGTCATTTCCCACAGCTTCTGTATGTGCTCAGTTTTGTTTCTTGTGCAAAAAATCATTATTTTCCCAGCGAGTCTGGAAAATATTCATCTCAGTCATTCAACCTTCAATGATTCTGTTTAGTTTTCTTTTTCACAATGCAGTAATGATAAATGTTGTGAAAAGAATAATCTCAAAATATGATTCTTTGCCCCTTTGGGAGGAGAATCGTCACCTTCACTGACAGAGGGCTGAGAGTGGCACTGTTTTTCTTCCTTGGGTGAAAATCCCTAATGGATTCCTTTCCAAACTGGACAAGTTCAGAGTGTTTTTCACACTCTGGCCAGGAAATGTCGTCGTGCTGCATCCGTTCTCTGAACACGACATTGCTTCTTAATAGCTCAAAAGGTCAGACTGGAAGGGGGCATACAGATCTGACTGATAGAGTGCTACAAGTCGGATTGGGGAGTGAAAGGCAGTCTCCAAGTACAGCATTTTTTTTTTGTAAATTAAGGTCTGCTCCAGCCATGTGTCTCCACATTGATTTGCTGAGATTTTACTTGTAGACGGTCTCCAGCAAAATCCTTGGAATATGTTGGTCATTGATGCAAAGCAACGCATTTCACTGCATGTTTCAATGTACATGGGTCATAAAAAAAGCTTTTAGCTGCTCTAAAGGTTTTAATAGGATCGAAAGAGTGCAGAGAAAATTTACTAGGATGTTGTGGGGACTGGAGGACCTGAGATACCGGGAAAGGTTAAATAGGATAGGACTTTACTTTCTGGAATGTAGGAGAGTGAGGGAGAATTTGATAGAGGTATACAAAATTATGAGGGGTATAGATAGGGTAAGTGCAAGCAAGCTTGTTCCACTAAAGTTGGGTACAAACTGGAGGGCATAGTTTAAGGGTGAAAGGTGAAATGTTTAAAGGGAACATGAAGGGAAACTTCTTCACTCAGTGTGGTGCAAGTCTGGGAAAAAGCTGCCAGCAGGAGTGGTCGATGTGGATTTGATTTCAACATTTATGAGAAATTTGGATAGGTACATGGATGGGAGGCCTGTGGTCTGGATGCAGCCAATGCGACTAGGCAAATTAGTAGTTCGGCGTAGACTAGGTGGGCCAAAGCGCCTATTCTATACTGTAGTGCTCTGTGACTTTATTCTATGATCCTACATGTGAAAAGTAAATATAATGTTTAAAGTTTTTAAAGAACGCAACATACTGTTTGGAGGCAGTGTAATCTGAAACTGATTTGTATCAAAATCCAAGCATCCCTGGAGTTCAAAGCTACTGATCTCTCTCATTTGGAAGATTCCTAATTTACACATTGCAAACTTGAGAAACACTGCAGCCTGAAATTACCTCATCTAGAACTGCACTTTCATGTCCTTAACCATCAAATGTTTGCGACTATCTGCTACCCCTCAATATGTACGTATTTAAGTTTCTGAGTGAAGTTCTTTCTTTACTCTGACTCCAAAATCCAACACCTTGGTCTCCTTTGAACTGCCGACATAAGTATAACTTCTGTGAATATGGGGAAAGCACCTAAAGATAGTTCATTTAAATTCCCAGAATCTCATCATCTTTCCATTTATATTTTCTGTATGTATAAACTGAAGTCTTAATGAGATTCACAACATCAAAAGAACAAATCATAATAGATGTAGATGAGAAATCATCTTCACAAGTCTGTGGAAATTTTAAAAAAGTTAACTGATTCTTAATCAGATTTATATAATTGTACGAAGTTAAGATGCACTTCAAGCACATAGCTTTCTGAAGATTGGAGACCACCACGTTACTGATAGAAAAAAAAAGTGAGTGCAGGTTCTGATTTCTTAAGCCACTTCAAAGATATTACTCGTGCTTCCTCTGCAATCCCACCCCGCCCTCAGCCAGCTTCCCTACTGCTACATGAAACAGGCCAGATCACTTGCAAGTTCTATCATGGGAAGTGATCTGTAGGCAAAACACTCAAAAGAAAGTTACTTCTAACCTCCTTAAGTAATGCAGGATTGATCCACAACTGCTCATTCAGTGAAGATGGCTCATTCAGTATGGTATTGAAAATCCTAAATAAATACATTGGGAGCACACAAGCCCTGCAAGTGTACAGGTGAGAATACATTGAACCTGGTTTGTTTATTTATTGATTGAGATACAGCGCAGAATAGGCCCTCTGGCCCTTTGAGCTGCCCCACCCAGCAATCCACGGATTTAATCCCAAGGATTTAGCCGAATCACAGGACAATTTACAGTGACTCATTACCCAACCAACTGTCTTTGGACTGTGGGAGGAAACTAGAACACTAGGAAGAAACCCACGCGGTCATGGGGTGAACGTGTAAACTCCTTACAGACAGTGGGGGGGAATTGAAATACCTGTACTGGTCACTGGTAATTTAGAGATTTGGGCTAACCACTATGCTGCCAGGCCACCGTACTGTTTACAAAGCTGCTTCCTACCCTCATTTTGGATAGTCTGAACAGTGATCTGTTTTGCCAATTCCTGCGTACAAACCACTGATTAAACAAATCAAAGCCTCTCCCTTATACTCCGTCCTGTCCTACCTGGAAAACGTTGCCTCACGCTCAAGGATGCTGTTTATCGATTTCAGATTGGTGTTTAATGCAATCATCCCTCAGAAGCTGGTGGGTAAATTGTCCTCGTTGGGTCTCAACACCTCTCCCTGCAACTGGATATTGGGGTTCTTGACACAAAGACCGCTGCATCACACTGAGCACTGCCACTCCCCAGGGCTGTGTGCTCAGCCCACTGCTGTCGCATGGCTGTACTGCTAGATCGAACGCAAACTGATTCATCAAGTTCGCTGATGACACAACAGTGTCTGGCCTCGTTAACAGAGAGGAGGTATAGCGGCTGGTAGAAAGTTGCGAGCACAACTTGAGTCTCAGCATAGATTAGATTGAAGAGATGATTGTGACCTTTAGGAATGTGCAGGCTGACCATTCCTCACTGCACATAAACTGCTCCTCTTTGGAGAGAGTTTCTGGAAGTGCACATAACAGACGATCTCATCTGGTCCCTAAACACCACCAAGAGAGCACAGCAATGTCTCCACTTCTTGAGGAGACTGAGGCAAGTGAGACTTCCTCCCCCGCCCCATCTAACACGCTAACCAATTTTTACAGGGGCACCATTGAGACTGTCCTGTCCAGCTGTATTACTGTCTGGTATGGAAATTGCAAGGCATCTGACTGCGTGACCCTACAGGATCATTGGGGTCTCTCTTCCACCCATCTGAGATACTTATCGGGACTGCTGCATACACAGGGCCCTTAACATTGTTAAGGGTTTCTCCTCATCGGTCCCACAACATATTTGACCCTCTACCATCAGGCAGGAAGTACCGTAGCATTAGGACAAGGACTGTTAGGACTGGAACCAGCTGCTTCTTGAGGTTGTGAGACTATTGAACTCCCTGCCCCCACCCCAGTCTCATCACGCACAGTATGAAGTGCCAGTAGCGTAATGCTGTTTACTTTTTGATGTGTTGTAGATGCATCTTCTGCTAAATGTCAATCTTCTGGAATATATTTTTATTATTGATTTATTTGTGATACTATCACTTTGTGTGTTATGGGTGAGCTGGATGTGTTGTGCACCTTGGTCTGGAGGGGTGGTGTTTTGTTTCGTGGTAAACACATATACAGTTGGAATGTCAATAAACTTGAACTTGATAGGAGCACATCACCTCACAAAACTACCCACCAGACATCGACTGCACCAACTCAATTTCACCAGACATCTACTGCACCAACTCAATTTCGTCAGACATCTACTGCACCAACTCAATTTCGTCAGACATCGACTGCACCAACTCAATTTCACCAGACATCTACTGCACCAACTCAATTTCGTCAGACATCGACTGCACCAACTCAATTTCGTCAGACATCTACTGCACCAACTCAATTTTTTTTACATTGGTTTCATTAGCCATCTCACAAGCTGCAAAACTAGAGTAGATGCAGATCATCTTTAATCCCAAGATATTGCTTAATAAATCAATCTTGAACAACAAATCATTTTTGATATAGACTTAAGGAGCCTGAAGGTACACACTCAATGGTTCTGGGACAGCTCCTTCCCCTCAGCCATCCAATTTCTGAATGGACATTGAACCCATGAACATTACCCCACACTTTTTTGCGCTACTTAATTTAACTATTTTATAGAGTTACAAAATACACGTGGACTAAGATGTTAACTGTCCTGTGCTATCACCAGTGGGATGATCAGTTGATCTGCCACCTGTCTTCAGGAGTTTCGGCCCGCTTATGATCAAGACTCCCTCGAGGTGGTGGGCCAGCAGTACTAAAGCACCACCTCCCACTGGTGAGCTTAAAAACTTGGCATCTGCCTCTATCAGGGTTGTTAGTCGCTTTTATCCAACAGATAGTCTACTCTTCAGGTGTTTATGCAACTACTGAAGGGTTTGCAAGATATGTATACACTGTCTGACTATCTGCCCCTCTGGACATACTTGGTCCACACCCATGCTGATCCTCTCTCTGCTGCCTCAGCTACAGCCCTGCTGGTTGACTTGATCTCTCTTCTAGTGAAGCCAAGGTCACGCAGCCACTTCTGGAGAGTGAACGCAATAAACTCACGGCAGCCTGCTTCGAATGGATAGCATGAGACCTTCCACCCTCCGTCTCTGCACTCTGATCTTAACTCTGCATACTTGGTTAACTTGCGCTCATGGGCTTCATCGATGTTGTCTTCCCAGGGGACTGTGAGTTCACCAATAACCACTTCTCTACCAGTGTCAGACCATACGATTGTATCTGGACACAACGTGGTGAAAGCTATTTGCTCCGGGAAACTGCCTTTCCCGTCCAGGTCAGCCTTGACACACCAATCATTGGCTGAAGAAAGTATGTTTGATTGTGAGCCTGTGCTGTACACCCTTGACTTGGAGCCTTCTTTCACAAATGATATGCGATGTTCTGTGCAGCATGGGGCATGAGGTATGTTGAGCTGCAGTACTCTGCTCAACCGCTTCTGTGAGAACATTGTTATGTCTCCAAGTGTACATGCCGCTGGAAAGATTGACTCTGCGTGCACTCAAAATATGTTGAAGTGTTCCCTTCTCGCCACAAGCAGCACACCTGTCTGTCTTATCTTCATACCAGGTGCTGAGGTTGGCAGGTGTTGGGAGCAGATCGTACGCTGCTCTGCATAAAAAAGAAATGCGGAGCAGTTCCATCTGCCACAGAACATTCCAAGATAGATGTCGTTGTTCAACACTTTCCCACCGGGTCCAAGCCCCTTGTTTGGTCAGGCCAGCTGTTTTAGTTAACCTCTTCTCCTCTTCTACCTCTCGTATTTCCTGTGTTACAAGCTCACGGCGCTCCTTACCTGTAGAAGATGACCACCACTTGTGGGTTGTCCATCCAAGTCCCTGGCAGCCTAGCTGGATAGCCCCAACCGTCTCCTTGTGCTTCAATGTAGACTCTGCCTCATCAACTGCTACACGGGCTGACCACTTCCTGCCTGATCTCACATCCAGCTGGGTGTTATTGATGACAGGGTCTTTTGAGTCTCAAGGCATATATATAGTGGTGCAAGAAAGTTTGTGAACCCTGTAGAATTTTCTCTATCTCTGCATAAATATGACCCAAAATGTAATCAGATCTTCACGCAAGTCTTAAAGCTAGATAAAAAGAACCCAATAAAATAAATAGCACAAAATTATACTTGTTCATTTATTTATTGAGAAAAATGATCCAATATTGCATGTATGTGTTGGAAAATGTACGTGAAGCTTTGCTTTCAGTAATTGGTGTAACCCCCTTGTACAGCAATAACTTCAAGCAAATGTTTCCAGTAACTGTTGACTAGTCCTGCACATCAGCTTCAAGGAATTTTAGGCCATTCCTCCTTATAAAACTGCTTCATCTCTGGGATGTTGGTGGGCTTCCTTGTATGAACTGCTTGCTTCAGGTCCTTCCGCATTTCTGTAGGATTAAGGTCAGGACTTGGACTCAGCCATTCCAAAACACAATTTCTTTTTAAAACATTTTGTTGTTGATTTACTCTTGTCTTTCAGATCATTGTCTTGTTACGTTATTCAACTTCTATTAAGCTTCAGGTGACAGACTGCTACCCTGACATTCTCCTGTAAATTGTCTTGATACAATTTTGAATCAATTGTTCTGTTGATGATTGCAGGCTGTCCAGGCCCTGAGGCAGCAAAGCAGGCTCCTTCCACCATGCTTCACAGTTGGGATATGATATGGAATACTGTGTGCTGTTTTAGTCTCCAAATTTGAGGAAGGACATTCTTGCTATTGAGGGAGTGCAGCGTAGGTTCACAAGGTTAATTCCCGGGATGGCGGGACTGTCATATGTCGAAAGATTGGAGCGACTGGGCTTGTATACTCTGGAATTTAGAAGGCTGAGAGGGGATCTTATCGAAACATATAAGATTATTAAGGGATTGGACACGTTGGAGGCAGGAAGCATGTTCCCACTGATGGGTGAGTCCAGAACCAGAGGCCACAGTTTAAGAATTAGGGGTAGGCCATTTAGAACGGAGCTGAGGAAAAACTTTTTCACCCAGAGAGTGATGGATATATGGAATGCTCTGCCCCAGAAGGCTCTGGAGGCCAAGTCTCTGGATGCTTTCAAAAAAGAGATGGATAGAGCTCTTAAAGATAGCGGAATCAAAGGTTATGGGGATAAGGCAGGAACTGGATACTGATTGTGGACGATCAGCCATGATCACAGTGAATGGCGGTGCTGGCTCAAAGGGCCGAATGGCCTACTCCTGCACCTATTGTCTATTGTCTATTGATTTTGGTGTTGGTGTGCAGTGCCTTTTGTCCTCCAAACATAGCAATGTGAATTTCTGCCAGCAAGTTCAACTTTCCTCTCATCTATCCACACCACATTGTTCCAGAAGCATTTGTAGAACATCCAGGTGGTCTTTTACAAACTTGAGATGTGCAGCAATATTTTTTAAAGAGCAGAGGTTTCCTCCACGGTGTCCTTCCATGAACACCATTCTTGCTCAGTGTTTTGCTTATAGTAGACACATGAACAGAGACATAAGCAAGTTCCAGCAACTTCTGCAAGTCCTTTGCTGTTTCCCTTGGGTTCTTTTTCACTTTCTTCAGCATTGCATGTTGTGCTCTTGATGTGGTCTTTGCAGGATGCCCACTCCTAGGGAGAGTAGCAACAGTGCTGAATTTCCTAAATTTGTAGACATTTCTCTTACTGTTGTGACGAAAGAGGGTTACAAAGAGTACACATAGATTAAGATGTTAACTGTCCTGTGCTGGCACCAGTGGGATCAACAGTTGATCTGCCACCTGTCTTCAGAAGAAAGAGAGATAAGGAAGACAATGGAGCAGCATTTGGAAATGTTAATGAAGAGATGGGAGAGTTTAACGGAAGGAGACACGGTCTGAGAGCTGTCAAGATCGGCTCCCTTTTTGAACCCTGAACTGTTTGAAGTGTGATGGACAGGCGATACCTCAGCAGGGGGATAAAAAGGGACAGGTTCACTAAGGCAACACACACACAACACCACGAGGTAACGAGACCCTGGAAGCGGTGCGCCTCCCACAAGTCGGTGGGAGTTTTGGAGGGCTGGTCGCGGGACCAAGCCGTAGACGCACAGGGTGGAAAGGTACGATCGGCGGGAACCTGGTGTGTGTCCGCCCTTGCCTGGGTGCCAGGTTCACTGCAGAGGAACGATCGTATCTGAAACGGAGGGGTCACAGTCGATGACCTCAGAAGACATCACAAAGAGCTCGCCCGAAAGCTGACTGCGAGGAATATCGAAGGTCTGTGTGGAAGCCGTTTTGAATATTCATTCGCTTTCGCTCTCTCTCTCCTCCCCCCGCCTCCCCCCCGTCCACCGGCACGGCAGTGATTACTGTGAACTGAACTGAACTCAATTGAACTGAACTTTGCGTCACTTTGAAACTGGTCATTTACCCCTAGACGACGATAGAGCTTGATTGATCCTGTGATCTTAATTCTGTGTACATGTATGTTTATCATTGCTGAACTGTTGCATTTATTATCCTTTTGATTAGAGTACTGTATTGCTTATTTCTTTAATAAAACTTTCTTAGTTCCAGTAATCCAGACTCCAACTGAGTGATCCATTTCTGCTGGTTTGGCAACCCAGTTACGGGGTACGTAACATAAGTGGGGTTCTCGTCTGCGATTTTGAACGCTAAATTTGGGACGGAGTAAATTGATTGGGTTAAAATTCCCGAAAGAAAGAAAAGGCAAACAGCAGAAATGGAGATTGAGGAATTTCTAAAGGCGCCAACCTTGGAGGCATTAGAGGATGCCAGGAAAGCGGAATTGGCAGCTGTGGCCAAACGGTTGAATCTTGTTAAGGGGAAGTCGACGATGAGGAGAGAGGAGATACACAGAGCTATCGTAGAGCACTATGTATCTAAAGGTGTGTTTCCCCAAGGGGAGCTGGAGGTGGTGTCTATTGAAAAACCTGCTGGAGACACGGTACAGGTGCAGCTTGAAAAACTGAGACTCGAGCACGAGTTCCGGGTACGGCAGCTAGAACACGAAGAGAAACAGTTAGAAAGGCAGGAGAGAGAGAGACAGTTAGAACGAGAAGAGGGACAGACAGTTGGAGCGAGAAGGAAGGCAGTTGGAGCGAGAAGAAAGGCAGTTGGAGCGAGAGGAGAAACAGAGGGAAAGGGAATTTGAGCTGGAGAAGTTAAAGATGATGGCAGAGCAGGGGCCCATGCCGAACCAAGGTGGAGGGTTCTGGGCGACCCAGGAGGTTAGGCTGGTTCCCCCATTTGACGATACCGATGTGGATCGGTACTTTCTCCATTTCGAAAAAGTTGCTACGAGTTAGGACTGGCCGAGGGATAAGTGGGCTGTTTTGCTTCAGAGTGTACTTAAAGGAAAAGCCCAACAAGCTTACTCAGCTTTGACCGCGGAAGATGCCCAGAGGTATGAGGTGGTGAAAGAGGCCATCCTCAGGATTTATGAGTTCGTCCCGGAGGCATACCGGCAGAGGTTCCGGAATGCGAGGAAGCAGTGGGACCACACATATTTAGAGTTTGCCCGTGAGATGCAGACATATTGTGAGCGTTGGTGCGCCTCGAAGGGGGTAGATGGGGATTATGACAGACTGCTACAGCTGATCCTGATTGAGCAGTTTAAAGGTTGTGTCCCTGAAGGTATGAGACCCTACCTAGATGAGAAAGAGGCTGCTAAGTTAGCGGATGAGTACGCGTTGACGCATAAAATGAAGTTTGCCCCAAGTAAAGGCTACCAGAAGGGTAGTCAGGACGGCGGGGAGAGTCCGCCAGAAAAGTCAGAAAATAAGCCAGGGACTAGTGAGAAGGATAAGGTAGACCGGGAGCAGTCTGGTAGGAAGTCTCCTGGGGTTGTCTGTTATAATTGTGGGAAAGTTGGACACTTTGCGTCCAGGTGCTTTGCCCCAAAGAAGGAGACGGGAAAAGGAAAAACGGCGATTTTGACTGGCTGTATCGAGCTGGTAAACGAACCGCTAGGAGAGGAAAGGTCTGCCAAAGTTCAGGAAGGGCGCGAGAGGTTTATCTCAGCCGGATTAGTGTCGGTGAAGGAGGGGTTAAACCCAGTTCCAGTGCAGATCTGGAGAGACACGGGAGCGTGTCAGTCACTAATACTGAAGAATGTATTAGAGTTTAGCTCAGAGACCCAGACTGGGGAGGTCAAGGTCAAAGGTATTGGGGGAGGGACAGAGGCAGTCCCTTTGCACCAGATACACCTACAAAGCAACTTGGTCTCTGGACTAATCACGATCGGGGTGAGGCCCGAATTACCGGTGAAAGGCGTGGAAGTCTTGCTCGGTAATGACCTCACCGGGGGAATTGTGTTCTCGACAGTGAGCTTGACAGGTCAGCCTGCCAGCATTGAGGCCCCGCCCATGGACTCACAGGTTCATCCCAGGACTGCCGGAGTAAATTTAGCTGAGACGTTTCTGCCAGCCTTGTATGAGGAGGGGGTAGAAAGTGAAAAGAAGGAACGTAATGAAACAGGAGGAAGTGGGGAAATTAAGGTAGATTTATCAGTAGAAAAGAAGGACTTTATACAGGTACAGGAACAAGATGAGGAAACAGCACTCTCTGAAGCAGGATTAAAAAGAGAGCCAGTAGGCTATTGTGTGGAGGAGGGTGTGCTAAGGAAGGAAGGGAGACCAAGTACCGCAGATGAGGAATGGGGGATGGTGCCAAAAATCTCTGGGGATGAGATTTTTAACCTGGCCCACAAGGTACCCCTCGGTGGACATTTTGAGGTGCTGAAGGAAACAGTTGGCGGAATCATGAAAGAGGGTTACTGGCTGCCCAGGAGGAAGGATGTTATTGATTATTGCAGACACGAGCTGAGACGGTCACAGGCTTTTGATATGCTAGCGATCCTAGTCGGTGTTAGCGTGGAAATCAATGAAGCTAGGGTCTCCCTGATAAGAAACAAAAACCATTTTGAAAAGATGAGTATGGTATCGACCAGATGGGAGAAAGCTATTGTTTTGGCCAGCTCTGCTGATAAGGTCTCTCCCTTAATCCCCAAACAAAGCGACTCTTTAGGAGAAGTAATTAAACAGCTCGTACACATGTGTTTGATTGTCCCGAGGCGATGCAAAGAACTGGGACGTTGGGTGGTGTTTGTCACGCTAGGTGACACGCTAGGTGACACGCTAGTGAGCAACATCCCTATAGAATGAGTAATTCAGTGACGAAAGGGCTAACGAACACAGTAGTGTATATTGGCGATGTAATATGGCTGTCTGAAGCCAGCTTGATAGTGAACCTTGAAAAAAATGAGTTCGGCCACACGAAGGTCACTTATCTGCGAATTATGTAACACAGGGGCAGCTGGCAGCGATGCAAGCTAAGGTGCGGGCTATCTCTGACATCCCAACCCCGACAGACAAGAGGGTCCTCAGAAGGCTCTTGGAGATGGTGGGGTACTGTAGGAAGTTTTGCAATAACTCTGCGGTTACTACCCCTCCCCCTCCTACTAAGCCCTTGCGAGAGAAAACTAAGTCGGGATGGGACGATCCTTGTTATCGTGGTCCAGGACGAAACCCAATGAGAGGTTACACTGATCACAATTCATCAGTGTTTTCGGCCACTATGAAGTTTGCTAAGTTGGAGCCTGGTTTAGGGGATTATTAATAACACATATAAAAGGAACAGAAAATGTGATTGCTGACTGTCTGTCAGGTGTTGACAACTTAAAATTCTCTGTATTAGCCAAATAGCTGATGAAGATGTATATTTGTGTGTATCTAATAATGTATTCATGTTTGTAATTTTTACCCCGGTAAAAATCCTTAAAGGTGAGGGGTGTGACAAAAGAGGGTTACAAAGAGTACACATAGATTAAGATGTTAACTGTCCTGTGCTGGCACCAGTGGGATCAACAGTTGATCTGCCACCTGTCTTCAGGAGAAAGAGAGATAAGGAAGACAATGGAGCAGCATTGGGGAGAGTTTAACGGAAGGAGACACGGTCTGAGAGCTGTCAAGATCGGCTCCCTTTTTGAACCCTGAACTGTTTGAAGTGTGATGGACAGGCGATACCCCAGCAGGGGGATAAAAAGGGACAGGTTCGCTAAGGCAACACACACACACGACACCACGAGGTAACGAGACCCTGGAAGCGGTGCACCTCCCACAAGTCGGTGGGAGTTTTGGAGGGCTGGTCGCGGGACCAAGCCATAGACGCACAGGGTGGAAAGGTACGATCGGCGGGAACCTGGTGAGTGTCCGCCCTTGCCTGGGTGCCAGGTTCACTGCAGAGGAACGATCGTATCTGAAACGGAGGGGTCACAGTCGGTGACGTCAGAAGACATTACAAAGGGCTCGCCCGAAAGCTGACTGCGAGGAATATCGAGGGTCTGTGTGGAAGCCGTTTTGAATATTCATTCGCTTTTGCTCTCTCTCTCCTTCCCCCCCCCCCCCCCCCCCCCCACGGCAGTGATTACTGTGAACTGAACTGAACTCAATTGAACTGAACTTTGCGTCACTTTGAAACTGGTCATTTACCCCTAGGCGACGATAGAGCTTGATTGATCCTACTATCCTAGTTCTGTGTACATGTGTGTTTATCATTGCTGAACTGTTGCATTTATTATCCTTTTGATTAGAGTACTGTGTTGCTTATTTCTTTAATAAAACTTTCTTAGTTCCAGTAATCCAGACTCCAACTGAGTGATCCATTTCTGCTGGTTTGGCAACCCAGTTATGGGGTACGTAACACTGTGGACTGATGAACACTCAGATCTTTAGAAATGCTTTTGTAGCCTTTTCAGCTTCATGCATCTCTCCAATTCTTCTTCTAAGGATCTCTGAAAGTTGCTTTGATCAAGGCATGGTGTATACTGTAGTAACTTCTACCTTGAAGAAGGCACACTCGACAACTTCATGCCAAAGAAACAACTTTATCTCAAACTTCAAAACCATTATGTATATACAGAGGCTTTTTACAACCCGTACAGCATGGCAGGGACACTATATACAAAGCCCATCAGAAGTAAAAAAGAACGGAGTTGAACCCCTCATTATCCTAATTAGTATTAACTTACTTTTAATAATGCTCACATTACAACATATACAAACAGAACTTTTTTGACTAGAGCAGGCTTTGTCTATAACCTGACTTTGTGTGTATTTTTTATAGGGCAGGGCATCTCTACAACCCACACCTCCAATCTCATCTCATTGATTGGCACAGCTGACTCCAATTAGCCTTTGTATTACCTCAGAGGCTCTTACACTTTTTCCAACAAATACATGTGATATTGGATAATCTTGCTCAATAAGCAAGTGAACAAGTATACTCTTTTTTTGTATTATGTATTTAATTGTGTTCTCTTTATCTAGTTTTAGGACTTACAGGAAGATCTGATCACATTTTAGGTCATATTTATACAGAAATAAAGAAAATTCTAGCACCACTGTATATATGTGTGTGTGTGTGTGTTAGTTATAGTTTTTATTATGTTTTGCCATGTATTGCTGCAGCATAACAATAAATTTCACGACTTATGCCAGTGATATTAGACCTGATTCTGAAATAATGAAATTTTCTCAGACACCTCAATATCAAGGGTTTTGTATAGAGTTGTCACTTGATGGTCATGTATATTTTATTGTTTATTTATCTAGAGATACAGCACAAAACAGGCCCTTACAGCTCAATGAGCCGCACCTCCAGTAAGCCACCTATTTAACATTAGCCTAATCACAGGACAGTTTACAATGACCAGTTAACCTACTAACCGGTACATCTTTGAACTGTGGGAGGAAATCAGACCCCCGGAAGGAAACACATGATATTTTTCCACAATATTTATATTTGTCCTTCACTATTTATTATTTAAATTATGCATTAATCTCCTTCCAGCAGCGATTTAAATATTTTTGAATGGGTCAGGTTGTAAATCAGTTGATATGGGAGTTCTTTCAAGGAAGAGGCACTGAGATAAAAGATGGATTCAAAGATTCAAGTTACATTTATTATCAAAGCATGCAGTATACAACCCTGAGATTCGTCTTCCCACAGGATGGTTAGTTTTATTTTATTTCAGAGCTACAACACATAACAGGCCCTCCTGGTCCAAAGACCCCATGCTGCCCAGTTACACCCATGTGACTAATTAACTCACATGTTGTTGGAATGTGGGAGGAAGCCTACACATTCGCAAGGAAAATTATACAAACTCCTTACAGACATTGGTGGGACTTAACCTGGGTCACTGACTCTATAATAGCATTATGCTAATCACTAGGCTACTGTTATGTTCCTATCTTAAAGTCAAAGGCAAAAAAGCATATTAGGATTCCCAAAGTACTGTTTTTTAAGACCAAGTAAATGAGTCGAGGGAGATAGAGAAGTATAAATCTTGCCATTCATAACAAATCAGTTATTCATATTTTATGGTAAAATTATAGCTATGTAACATTGCATCATTGAGTAGATTAATTTCATATTTTCATTTCAACAGAATGCAAAACATTTTTGTGTGTCCTTGTGTTTTATGTTAATGAGGTGTAACACAACAGTCCCAGTATAACTCATTGTTAATTTGAGTTGAATGTCACCATTGTGGATCATTCACATTGGTTCTTTCACGTTGAATGCAGTACGTAGATGCACAGTTAAAATGTGGGAATTGCACTCCATGCACCCCACCACTGTCACCAAAAGATGTAGGCTGTAAAATAAATGTCAGAGATAGGTTCTTTACACAGAGAGTAGTGGGTGCCTGGAAAACCTTGCCAGGAGAGGTGGTACAGGCAGATATATTAGGGACATCTGAGAGACTCTTAGCAACACACACAAAATGTTGGAAGAACTCAGCAGGTTGGGCAGCGTCTATCGATAGTCGACATTTCGGGCCAAGACCCTTCTTCAGGACCCTTAGCTGGATACATGGATGGAAGAAAAATTGAAGGCTATGTGATAAGGAAGGTCGGTTTGATCTTTGATCGTTAAAGGGATGGCACGACATTGTGGGCCAAAGGGCCTGTACGGCGTTGTAATGTTCTGTGTTCTAAGTAGCACCAGTGTGAATTATGCAAAAACAAACTGAAGTCCTTACTGGAAAACATCAGAAAGGTGATTAAACCACAAATGCTGTCTGACCTAATGATTTCCAACTTCCTGCTTGGTTTCTGGCCTTCAGTACTGTTTAGTCGAGAGTTGCTCATTAGCTAACAGCTGCAACGCATTTTCAATTTGCAGATTTTGAAACATTAATAATTGAAGCAAAGGGTTTAAATTGAAATAGAATAACTTTTAGAATCTGTGTTAATTTGTTTTGTAAATTGAATTTCTTTTGTTAGTTCATTATTCAAGAACAGTTATTGAGACTGGTTCTGAAAGTGGAGGATAAAATGTCTAACAATGAAACATTAATTAACGATGTGAAGCACTTACTGCAAATCACTCGAGAAAGCCTGTTACTTTAAGGAATAGTTTCAGAACAATAATTCTGCAAATAGCACAAGCTCAGAAACTGCACAAGTTAATATCGCAGCTTTTCAAACAGGCGGCGATTTCCATATAAAAGACCTTAATGAAGCCATTAAGAATTACAGCATCATCAACAATTTGCATTTAAATATCCCAAGGCACTTCACAGAGCCTCAACCAGAGAGAAAAAAAATTAGACATTAAATGTCAAAGTTGCTGGTGAACGCAGCAGGCCAGGCAGCATCTCTAGGAAGAGGTACAGTCGACGTTTCAGGCCGAGACCCTTTGTCAACTTTGATGTGTGTTGCTTGAATATCCAGCATCTGCAGAATTCCTCTTGTTTGAGATATTAAATGAATCAATTGCTATGGGGGTTCTTTCAAGGAAGTGATGCTGAGGTGGAAGATCAAAGCCAACTGAACGAGAGAGCAGGCTCAAGAGGTGAAATATTTGCACGTTCTATTCCTGGGTGGTGGGGTGGCGATACATCACCACCAATGGATGTGTAAGGCACTCCTTCCCTCCGCTAGCCTGCAAGTCACCCTTGGGCAAGGTTAGCTCCCCCAGTCAGGGTCATGTGAAGCCATGGGGGCAGCTGGTGGATGGTCATATGAGCAACAGATGCAAATCCAGTTGGCTCCATCTTGGATACTAGCCTACAAAGTATCCAGGACATCTTTAGGAAGCGGTGTCTCAGAAAGGCAGAGTCCTTTATTGAAGACTTCCAGCACCCAGGGCATGCACTTTTCTCATGGTTACCATCAGGTGGTAGGAGATACAGAAGGCACACACTCAGCAATTCAGGAACAGCTTCTTCCCCTCTGCCATCCGATTCCTAAATGGACATTGAACCCTTGGATACTACCTCACTTTTTTTAATATACAGTATTTCTGTTTTAGCACAATTTTTAAATAGTCTATTTTGATTTACTTGTTTATTTATTATGTTTTATTTTATTTATTATTATTTTTTCTCTCTTTCTGCTAGATTATATATTGCATTGAACTGCTGCTGCTAAGTTAACAAATTTCATGTCACATGCCGGTGATAATAAATCTGACTCTGACATCACAAGTCCTGATTATGCAAACGCTGACGCCAGGCAGGCAATCTCTGAAGAGTATTAATAGTGGCTTGGGTCAGATATTGTAAAGATATTGCCCAGTAGAAAAATTTGCCAAGAACAATCATGTTCATGAAAAGGCTGTGATCACCCTTGTCATACAACACGACACATAATGATGTTGAGGATGATGAGTTCTATTTCCTAAGTTCCTATCTTAGATTTAAAGGTTAGCTTCCTTTGTTATATGTACATTGAAGCATCAAAATATACGGTGAAATGTGCCATTGGCATCAAATCAAATCAGCAGGAATTGTGGGGGGAAGCTTGAAAATGTCACCTTTGTGCTGACATAGCATGCCCACAAGTTAACACCAGCGCAAAGGATATTAGGGTTTAGTCAGCACTAGTTTTGAAGGTTGTCTATAAACGAGTTGAGGAAGATGAAGAAGTACAAATCTTGGGGTTCCATGGCTGAAACCAGTGGTGTCTTTAAGGCCTTGAGGACAGGGCCCAGAACTTGAGTTTTTCAGGACAGAAAAAAAAGGATTTGCACAAATATGGAGCTGAGGAAACAGGAGCAACACTCACAAAATGCTGGAGGAACTGAGCAAGTCAGGCAGCATCTACGGAGGAGACATTTCAGGCTGAGACTCTTCAAGACTGGAAAAGAACGGGGCAGAGACCAGAATAAGGAGGTAGGGGTGGGGGAAGTGAAGGAGTACACTCTGGCAGATGAGAGCAGATGAGTAGGAAGGTGGGTGGGTGGGTGAGGTAAGGGGAAGAGAGGATGAAGTGAGAAGCTAGGAGGGATAGGTTGAAGAGATAAAAGGCTGACGAAGTAGGAATCTGATAGGAGAAAATGGTACACCATGGAAGAAGGGGAAGGCAGAGGGAAACCAGAGGTACTTGATGGGCAGGTGAAGAGAAAAGAAGGGTAAGAGGGGAGATGGAATGGACAATCAACAATAATGAGAATGAGTCAAAGGGGTTTTATAAAATAAATCCTACTTGTACTCTCTTCAAAGAATTCCAACAGGTTGGTCAAGCAAGATTTTCCTTGAAGGAAGCCATGCTGACTTTGTCCTATCTTGTCCTGTGTCTCCAAGTACTCCATAGCCTCATCCTTAACAATTGACTCCATCATCTTCCCAACCACAGAGGTCAGGATAACTGGTCTATAATTTCCTTTGTGCTGCTTCTCTCCTTTCTTAAAGAGTGGAGTGACATTTGCAATTTTCCAGTGTTCTGAACCATGCCAGAGTTCAATGACTCTTGAAAGATCATTACTAATGCCTCCCACCATCTCTACCGCTACCTCTTTCAGAACTGTAGGGTGCAGTTCATCTGGTTTGGGTGACTTATGTACCTTCATGCCTTTCAGCTTTTTGAGCACCTTCTCCCTTGTAATAGTAACTGCACTCACTTCTCTTTCCTCACACCCTTCAACACCTGGTACACTGCCAGTGTCTTACACAGTGAAGACTGATACAAAGTACTCATTTAGTTTATTTGCCATCTCCTTGTCTCCTATTGCTATTTCTCCAGCCTCATTTTCTAGCAGTCCTATATCCACTCTCATTTCCCTTTTATTTATTTATATACTTAACAAGCTTTTTCTATCCACTTTGATATTGATTGCTAGCTTATTTTCAAATTTCATCTCTTCCTTCCTAATGTTTCTTTTAGATGCTCTCTGTTGGATTTTAAAAGCTTCCCAATCTTCTATCTTGCCACAAATTTTTGCTTTGTTGTATGCCCTCTCTTTTGCTTTTTCATTAGCTCTAACTTTTCTGTCAACCACGGTTGTACTATTTTGCCATTTGAGTATTTCTTTGTTTTTGAAATACATCTATACTCTCCTTCCCCATTTTTCCCACAAATTCATGCATTGCTGCTCTGCTGTCATCTCTGCCAGCTGCCAGCATCTCTTTCCAATTTACTTCGTCTTACTCCTGTCTCATACCACTGTAATTTCCTTTACTCCTCTGAAATACTGCTACATCAAACTTAATTTTATCCCTATCAAATTTCAAGTTGAACTCAATCATATTGTGATAACCTCTCCTAAGGGTTCCTTTACCTTAAGCTCCCTAATCACCTCTGGTTCATTACATAACGCCAAATCCAGTATAGCTGATCCCATCGTAGGTTCAAAGATAAACTGCTCTCAAAAGCCATCTCATTGGCATTCAACATATTCACTGTCTTGAGAGCCATTACCAACTTGATTTTTCCAATCTGCATGTTGAAATCTCCCACGAATATCAGAACATTGCCCTTTTGACACGCCTTTTTGCTTTTCCATTGTAATCTGTGGTCCATATCCCATCTACTGTTGGGAGGCCTGTATATAACTGCCATCAGGGTCCTTCCACCCTTGCAGTTTCTTAACTCAACCCACAGGGATTCAACGTCTTCTGATCCTATGTCACATCTTTCTACTGATATGATGCCATTCTTTACTATGAGAGCCATACCTCCCCCTCTGCCTGCCTTCCTATCCCTCTGATACAATGTATAACCGTGGACATCCAGCTCCAACTACAACCATCCTTCAGTCACAATTCAGTGATGGCCACAACATCATACCTGACAATCTGTAAAAGTGCAACATGATCATCCACATTATTTCTTATACTCTGTGCATTGAGATATAACACTTTGAGAAATGTATTTGCTATCCTTTTTGATTCTGCATCTCCAATGCATTCACCTTGCTGGCTGCAGCTTCGTCCTATTATCTGCCTCTCCTTCCAACAGTCTGACTGCATGCTATCTTTGTTTTTTTTTACCATTCATCCTATCCTGAACTGCTTCTCTCCAGTTCTCATCCTCCTGCCAAATAAGTTTAAGCACTCCCCAGCAGCTCTAACAAACCTCTCCATGAGAATATGATCCCCCTCGGGTTCAGGTGCAACCCGTCCCTTTTGTCCTACCTCCTCCAGAAGAGATCCTAATGAACCAAGAACCTAAAGCCCTGTCCCTTGCACTAGCTTCTCAGCCACACATTTATCTGTCAAGTCATCCTGTTTCTGCCCCCATTTCCACAAGGTGCAGGTAGCAATCCAGAAATTACTACCCTGGAGGTCCTGCTTTTCAGCTTTTGCCTGGCTCTCTAAATTCTCTTTTCAGAACCTCTTTGCTTTTCCTTCCTATGTCATTGGTACCAATATGTACCAAGACATGTGACTGCTCTCCCTCCTCCTCCAAAATGTGGTGGTCTTGCTCTTTCCTTGTTTCTTTTAGTCCTGCTTTGTCCTCTAAGCTTGTATTGTATCTTGGGCTGGCGTTTGAGTCTCTTCTCTCTAAGTCTTTGGCTCTTGTGGTCTCACACTCCTTGGTACTAACAGATCTGTACAGTTTTTTACTGTGCCTTGGTACAAGTGGCAATAATGGTCAATTTACTGGCTCCATACCAGTTTGCTGCTTTATCTGTAATTTGCACTGTCAGCTCTTGCTGTTCAGTATAAAATGCTACATTGTGTGCAACTTCTGAATACCATTAGCTGTACATTTGGGAAACATTTTGTCTGTATAAATGGACTTATTGAGAAAGATAATCATTTGTTCATAAAATGTCATGTCATATGATGTGGGCGATCATGGTCTTTCCATGACCCTGATTGTTCTTCGCAAATTTTTCACAGAAGTAGTTTGCCATTACCTTCTTCTGGGCAGTAACTTTACAAAACGTGTGATGCCAGCTGTTGTATTAAATATTTAAATAATATTTGAGTAAATTTGTTTATATATTGCCCAATTAAGCATGTTCATTTCTTGTTCTTGTTAAATGATTCTTGTTCGTTTAAATAATTAATTACATGTTATATGTAAAATACATATATCACGCTTCCACATGATAATGTGCGCACCTCATTTGAAGTAAGTATGAAGTTTTGGACTTCTGTGTCTTCCTTTGGATAAGTTTATGTTTTGAAGTTACAAGACAGGTGACCCCCAGCCATTGTCAATACTCTTCAGAGATTGTCTGCCTGACATCAGTGGTCACTTAACCAGGACTTATGATACGCACCAGCTGCTCTCATGACCATCCACCACCTGCTCCCAGCGCCTTACACCTCCTTTAGTAGAGATGTATGTAGCTCCACCCTGCTACCCAACAGAGAGATAATGGTTAGTATCATTTGCATGCATGTGCAGAGTGACTGGATGGGGACATCCTTGTATCACTCTCTGCTTTTATGCTGATGACATGAGAAATCTTTATCTCTAACAGTTTTCTAGATGGTGAGGGAAGCCAGGATGAGCCCTTCACAGACTTGGGAGCTAACAGTGTTGTGCTGTCATCGATGGAAATCTTCGAGCTGAAATCATAGAACTGAATGTTGCGAAAGAATTCACTTTAAGTCCATTGTATTCAACAAAATTATAAGTGTTACAGAAGATTATGCAGTCAGATAGTGTGCCTCAGACACACAGACATGGCAAGGACAATGAAGAGGGTTATGACCCATTATGGTCACTGGATGGAGACATGGTATTTGTTAATTTAGTCAGTGGTGTTTTGCTCTTGGAGTGGAAGGTTGTTGATTTACACGGGGAACTGCATAATTCTAAGTAATAAAAGTTTGGCAGGAATGTGAACTGCAGCAAACTATTCAGCTTGCTTTTCTTTTTTGAAGCGCATGAAAGAAGTTTATGAACTTCAAAAAATGGGCAGTAGTGTAATGGTTAACTTAATGCTATTACAGCACCAGTGACCCAAGTTTAATTCTGCTGTCTGTAAGGAGTTTGCACGATCTGCTGTGACTGTTTGGGTTTTCCTCTGGGTGCTCTGGTTTAGTCCCACATCCCAAAGATGTGCAGGTTGATTGGTGGTGTGGGTGTAATTGAGTGGTGCGGGCTTGTTGGGCTGGGAGAGCCTGTTACTGTGCTGTATCCCTAAATAAACAAATAAATTGGTAAAGTTAGATTTTGAATGTTGACCATCTTCAAATTTATTTAATTTATTTAGAGATACAGTGCAGAACAGGACCTCCCAGCACTATGAGACTGTCCAGCAACCACCCCCACCTGATTTAACCCGAGCCTGATTATGGAATCACTTACGATGACCAATTAATCTACTAACCAGTACGTCTTTGGACTGTGGGAGGAAACCAGAGCACTCGGAGAGAACCTATGCATTCCATGGGAAGGACATACGGACTCCTTACAGATGATGTCAGAATTGAACTCTGAACTCTGACACCCCGAGCTTCAATAGCATCGTGCTAATTGCTATGCTACCCTGGTGCAGTAGGGCACTGGAAATGACTTTTACTATAAATTGTCAATTCATCAGAATTTTGATATATTATCCTGATGTTTCTTATAGCCAAAGAGTATAAAAGAGGCACAAATACATATTCCCTTCTAGAGCTATCATGTAATTTCTTGGATAACTACATATTAATGTGATGTAATAACACAATGTAATAATTTATAAATATTCCATAAAATCTGTAAAACTAAATGCTGGAGGAATTCAGCAGGTCAGGCAGCATCTATGGAGGGGAATAAACAGTCATGTTTCTAGCCGAGAACCTTCGTCAGGCTGGAAAGGAAGAGCGAAGAAGCCAGAATTAAAATTGCTGAGGAGGTGTGAGGGGGGATGAGCACAAGCTAGCAGGCAATAGGTGAGTCCAGGTGAGGGTGAGGGTGTGTAGATTGGGGAGGGGCAAATGGAGGAGATTCGGATGAGGGAAGTATCGGTAGTAGTGGAAGAGAAACACCATTCTTTAAAAAAGGAGGATATTTGAATGTCCTGGAATGGAATGTCCCATCTTGAGAACAGATGTGACAGAGAAGGGAATAGTATTTTTACGAGTGATAGGGTGGGAAGAGGTATAGTGAAGTTAACTATGGGATTCAGTGGGTTTGTAAATAATGCCGGTAGCTAATTGGTCTCATTGGTCCCCAGATATTAAGAAAATTAAGAGGAAATTAAGAACCTGGTGGCATGGTGCGAAGACAATAACCTATCCCTCAACGTCTGCAAACTTGGCAATAAAGCCGTCAATTCCATCTTTCAAATCATTGACATATAACATAAAAATAACCTTTGGCGCCCTTTCTAATCAAGAACATATCGACCTCTGCTTTAAGTATGACTTGGCCTCCAAAGCTGAACATGGCTTCCGCAGATTCACCACCTAAGACTGCTGTGTGCTTGTTCTGACAGAACTGTGGCTCCAGGACAACATCCCATGTGCAATCAGCCTTCAGGCCCTGTCACTCAGGGACTTGTGCTAATATTATTTTTGTGACTGTATCCTACTGTAGACTATGTGCTGTGTGTGTCCACATATACTGTGTTTTACACCTTCATCCTGGAGAAACCCTGTTTCATTTAGCTGTATTCATGTGCAAGATTGAATGACAATTAAACTTTAGCTTGAACTTGGGGAAGGATTGCATAGTCAATTATTTTGAACAGCAGAAAGAGATTGAAGAGAACACAGATTGAGGGATGAAGCTTAACTGCATTGCCACAGGAAAGACAGGGTAATTGGAGATGAAGTTGCTTTCCCGCGCTTTAGGTGATTACACAGAATGAGTGACAAGTGCCAGAGACATTCCTCTGTCCATGAACAGCTGCTGGTTTCTGAATACTGAGGAAATATGAAGAAACTAAAATAAATTGCAAAAGAAGTGACTGTTTATAATTACAATGGGTTCTGGTTAATTTGGCCGTTGGTTCATTGGATCAGCCATTTATTTGAGACAACTCTAAAAGAACAAAAAGTAAATCGAGAAAATAGCCAGGACTCCCTTTGTTTACTTGGGAGACTATGCCGCTTAATTTTGACAGGAGGCTGTTTCCAAACTTAGACAAACACTGTGCTTAGAGTGTGATCAGTTTTTAAATAGTATCATTTGTGTATGCTTGTGTTCAAAAAGCAGTGATTTTTGTCAAGGATAGGTGGCTAAAAATAAGTAGTAAGATAATTTGTAACTTTTGCTGACTGCGTTTTCAGGCATTCAGGCTTGGAGATGCCAGAAATGGCCGGGGGTGAAAACGAAACGATTTCACTGCTTCAGCAAGTTAGGAATTATGAAGAATTTGAAAGTGTTGACAATCATTTTTTGAATGTTACAATTAAAATGAAGATTTGGAGGATGCATTCATCTAAAGCATTGTATGAAGGCAGTCCATTATCTGCACTGATTTTGTTTATTTACAGTCCATCAAAAGAGCACAGGATGAATTCCTCTATCGATAATATTAGGAACCATTACACTGTTTTAAAATACTATAGAGGTATTGGTAGTGTTCTAATTTGTTCTGTATTTCATTTAAATACATAAATTGCTATTCAGTTAAATGATAGTTTGTCTTTTTATGTACCTTTTAACTATTTCAATGAAACTTTATCTAATTAGGGCAGCCACTTAATTGGGCCAAAATGTCCTGGCCCGATGTGTCCCAATTAGCTGGAATCCACTGTATATTTCAGATACTTGCCGCTTTAGCTACAAATGTTTCTGATAGAGTTATTCAATTTCATCTGCAAGATGTCCATTAATAAAATTCAGCCCAGTGCAGGCTGGAGAGATAATTGAAACTGAACACCAGCCACTGGAACAGGTGCCAGAATCAGTTCATTTCTTTACAGCAATTGATGTCTGCCCTACATTCATTTCCATAGCAACCAACAATTATTCGTCCTTTAAATTTTTTTCTGGTAGGTTTAAATTTTCTTTTATATTGTATATGACAACTTCATATTGCCCGTAATTTGCAAATCTTCCATTAGAAAATGCTTACAAAATTAGTAACTTCATTATTTATACCTGTTTTTAGAATTGCATAGTTACACTTATTTGGCCACTTTGTTAGGCTCACCGCTACAGCTGCTCGTTAATGCAAATATCTAATCAGCCAATCATGTGGCACCAGCTTAATGCATAGAAGCATGCAGACACGGTCAAGAGGTTCAGTTGTTGTTCAGACCAAACATCAAGAATGGGGAAGAAATGTGATCTTGGTGACTTTGACTGTGGAATGATTATTGGTGCCAGACAAGGTGGTTTGAGTATCTCACAAAATGCTGACTTCCTGGGACTTTCATGCACAACAGCTTCTAGATTTTACAGAAAATGGTGTGAAAAATGAAAAAAAAAACATTCTGACATCTAGTGAGCAGCAGTTCTGTAGGTGAAAATGCCTTGTTAATGAGAGAAGACAGAGGAGAATAGCCAGACTGGTTGAAACTGACAAGAAGGCAACAGTTTCTCATTGGCATTAGCACAAAGTAATGGCCCTAGATCTGAGTGTTATTCTTTCTGAGAGCTCAGGCTAATGAGTCCAGCAGTGTTTCAGTTGGCTACTGCTGATTTTGTCCATGAGGATCCTGATATTTCAGCTTTTGAACATCAAATTGAGCACTGGAAGATGCATGTGCATAATGTAAGATTGCCTTTCCAAACCAATTGTCACGTGACCTTGACAGAGGGAGGTCTTGATTCGATGACAAGAGAGTCCATGATGATTTGATGTCAACACTCCTCAAGTCCTAAAAACTAACATCACTGTTCTCTCCCAGACTCACACTGAAAACATTGAGATTCTAATTATACTGGGACAGCTCTCATGAGCTTCACTGCACAGTTTCTACGTGAAGCCCTGTTATTTTGAAAAGTTGAGCAGGAGGTCCTGGTCTAATCACGTAGACACATACCATGGCCAAGAAAGCTCACCAATGCCTCTACTTTCTCAGGAGGTAAAAGAAATTAGATATGTCCCCATCATCCCTTCAAAATCAAACATCAAAATTTGACAAACAGTTTTCCCAAAGATGAGCTTAATCACACATAGGCATGAATTAGAATTTGATTGACTTCTTTACCTCTTGCTTCCGCTCCAGTTCTGTGTGTACTGAGTGGACTAATGAGGCAACACAATTCCTACATTCTTCCACAGATAACCAGATTATGGTTTTCTATTTGGATGCATAACAGCTTGTGACCACAAGAAACTCAGTTGTGAACATAGTTCAGCACATCATGGAAACCAGCATCCCTTCCACGGATGGTGTCTCATGCCTTCTCACTGCCTCAGCAAAGCAGCCAGCATGTTTAAAGACCCCACCCGACCCAGACATTCTTTCTTCTCCCCGCTTCGTCAAGCCTAAGATGTAGTACACCTGAAAACGTGTACCAAGAGGGTCAAGGATGGATTCTTCCTTACTGTTATAAGACTATGAAGTGGTTCCCTAGTACAACTTACTGATTGTCCATTACGCCACTGGTGTTTAGGGTAGCAATGAAGGTCTTCCATCTCTGGTTGTGTTCAGGGCTTCTTTCATTGTGTCAGTAGCTTCCTCTCGGTTTTCACTACTGCCAGTCATGCACGTCCTGAATGGAGATGCAGTCAGATGTAGAAGGATTCTTCATTGCTTCTTACGTAACAGTTTTGTTTTACCGGTCAGATTTGTTAGCCCTGAGCTGAACCCCTGAACTTGGAGGACCGGTGGACCACTGTTGTTCTGGCCTCTACCCTTTGACCTGTTTGGTATAGGTGACCTTACCAAGAGCCAAAGCATAAAGCCCTGACTCCGAGCCAACATAGCTCTCCAGGTCATTGAGACACGCAAGCCTCTAAACATGATGACAAGGTTATGGTCCTCTTTGAAGTCCGGAGTACAATAAATGGACTTTCGGCCTCATAAAATACCTTGTTATGATCTTGCACATTGTTGTTTATCTGTACTGCATATTTTCTGTAGCTGTTACACTTTATTAGACCATAAGACATAGGAGCATCATTTATTCTGTATTGTTATTGTTTTACCTTGTTCTTGCTCAATGCACCATGTAATGATTTGATCTGCATGAACAGTGTGCAAGACAAGTCTTTCACTGTATCTTGGTACATGTGACAATAATAAACCAATTCCAATCCCAATACTTAAAGACATCCTCAAAGTTTCCGAAATAAATCCAGCATCCTTGGTGTTCCGTGCGAATATTCAGCCTGTGAAGTTCTAAATCTCACATTCTGCCCACCTGCTCAGGCTAGCAAGCAATCAGGGACCAAATAGAAAACCATAATCAGGTTATCTGTGGAAGTCTGTAGGGATTGTGTTGTCTCATCAGTCCATTCAGTACACGCAGAACTGGAGTGGAAGCAAAAGGCGGAGAGTTAATCAAACTCTAATTCGTGCCTACATGTAATCAAGCTCATCTTTGGGAAAACTGATGGTTGTATTTTGATGTTTGTATTTGAAGTTGGACAACTCTCAGATATTGTATGTAAGGGCAAGGTAACAAGATTATTTAAATTAAAGTATTAGAATTGGAAAACTAAGCCATGTTATGAAAAGCAGTTTCAAAGACTGCATCCATCATGTTTGTTTTTTGTTCTTTGGAGTTACCTTGCACTTAAAATAAAATGATGAGTTAATCTAAATATTTAAAATTTATGCAATTTTATTAACACTATTAAAGCAATATATTGAATTGAATTTCTCCCATTGTTAGGAGCAGTGTTTATGGCCATGGAGTTGCTGATAATGGCAAAACAATGGAATGTTTCTGCTGTTGGTAATTCCTTAAATATGCTAATAAATTTATCGGTACACTTTGCACATTACAAGGAGTATAGATTTTAGGCAGACCTGTTGAAGTATATAGAACATTGGAAGCAAGGTACATTGGAAGTACTAATACTGTCAAACATTTAGTTTCTTCATCAGAAGCTTGCAAAGCTCAGCAAACACGGCTAAGGTGTGCTTCACCCGCGCCCCCCCCTCCCGCCACAGTGCCCTTGAAATGGGGCCATTGTTGATGCAATTTTATTTTTTTTAGTAGAATATTGTCAACTATTGCTGGTGCCCCACCCATTGAATATTAGACTTCAAGCTATGGCCATGCATTTTTTTTTTTAGCTTGGAGAAATTATGCATCAGTAGATAATATCAAAGATAATAGCAGCTTCTGTCCAGCCTGCATCTAATCTTACATACTTTTAAAACAGAAATCAAGTAATGTTTTCTTCTTTACTGCCATGCTAATATCCCTATTTCCATATGTATTTCACTATATATAAAATGTGTAGGATGTGATTTTAATCTATACTTTTTACTTTGTCTTCTTTATCTGAAAATTTGTTAATCTTTCTCATTGATGTCCTGTGCCTGATCTTTGAGAGCTGTGTGTTAGTGAAGATCCTCAATGGTCCTCAGATGCTGATTTGCAAATTACAGCATCCTTCCTGGAATGGATTACTCCATTTAAAGTTCCCTTTCCATTACGAGTCACTATTTTCATTTGCATGAATCATCATTATGTGCCGTGTTGTATGACATGGGCAATCATGGTCTTCCACCTGTCTTTATTATCTCCTTCACACTGTTGTTCTTATCCTTTTCTCTATCCATGACCGTGATTGTTCTTGGCAAATCTTCCTACAGAAGTTGTTTGCCAGTGCCTTCTTCTGGGCAGCATCTTTACAAGATGGGTGACACCAGCCGTTATCATTGCTCTTCAGAGATTTCTGCCTGGTGTCAGTGATTGCGTAACCACGACTTGTGATATGCACCAGCTGTTGACACGACCATCCACCACCTGCTTCCATGGCTTCACGTGACCTTGATCAGGGGCTAAACAAATGCTACACCTTGTCCAAGGGTGATCTGTAGGCTAGCAGAGGGAAGGAGTGCCTTACACCTCTTTTGGTAGAGAGGTATCTCCACCCCGCCTTCCATTTACAGTACACAAATGTAAAGGAGAATTGTTATTCCAGATCTGATGCAGCACAAAAAGAACACAATAAGATAAAGAGCACAATAATAATAAAAGCACAATAAATATAGATGTATAAGATAGCTTATATACATTGGTTGTAACTCTGAAGGCTAAAGTGATGCTAGGTGCAGAGGTGTCTGCATATAAAATGACTGACAGAAAATGAAAAGTTGTGGTGGTGGGATGTGTTGTGGGATGGGTAAGTGGATGGAGGAGCCTTACTGCTTGGGGAAAGTAACTGTTTTTGAGTCTGGTGGTCCTGACATGGTTTATGCACTACCTCCTCCCTGATGGGACTGGGACAAACAGTCCATGAGCAGGGTGGTTCATTTGGATTGCCAGAGGATTTGAGAATGTGGTCAAGGTTCGTTCAAATATGCTGGAATTATTTTTTATGCAGTCAGACTGAATAATAAAACTCTTTTTGTGGATAGTTCTGTCCAGTAATAGACACCCAACAATGATACTACAGCTCAGAGGACAGAACAAGATTCATTTCCAGATATGGTTAGCATTTACTGTATGTGGGGAAAGTCTGCTCATCTGTAGATCTTGTTGTTTGACTGCGTGATTATATTATCAATTATATCATATTAAGTCTGCACATTTGCACTGGAGGTATATCTCATCTTAATTTTATTTTTGTGCTGTGTTTGACTTTGGAGAATTTGTTTGGAGAATTGAAAGTAAGATTACACTTAAATTTAAGACATTAAAAATACTGATTTACAATTTGTTCCTTCATCCAGAACCAGCAGTTCACTTTAGGTGTCAGTTTGAGATGAAGTTTGCTTCATTTTTCACAAGTTGATTAATACATGTGGTGGAAATTTCCTAGCATGCTATTTGTGTAAAATTTTAACTTGGCTTTGATGGTGTAGAAAATTTTGGCAGTAAAGTGTATAAACCAACCTGTTTAAAAAATAGCAAATAGAGGAATTTATGTGCCAGTTTTGTGTTTTTGACCAGAGGGCGTATTTAGTGTTACAGTGATCACTTCCACTGGCACTTTATCATGCCTTACCATCTGTATGAGCATGGAATGATTTGCTGCTGCTGTGATTTCCTCAGCTTAAACACAGAAATTCTGAGCAAATCCTGCACAGCAAGTTCTATTACACTGGGGCCACCCTGTTAATCCACATCATTCAAAACATCCTGTGGCCATAATGCCTCGAGCTCACGGGCAAAATTCACAATGTCAGTACACAGTATTGTTTTATAGATTGAAGAAATGCTCTCTGGCACCCCCAAATTCTTACAGTGCGGAGTAAGCAGGGGTTGATTCCTGTGCCACTGTCTGTTAGGAGTTTGTACTTCCTCTACGTAGTCATGCATGTTTCCTCCAGATGCTCCCGTTTCCTCCCCACACTCCAGAGATGTGTGGGTCAGTAGGATGAATCGGTCACGTGGTATAATTGGACAGCCTGGGCTCATTGGGCTGGAAGGGCCTGTTACCGTGCTGTATCTCCAAATAAAATAAAATTAGATTATAATATACATGTATGGCTAAAAGCAGGATTACAGCAAATATGAAATATTTGGGAGGACAAACCAAGGTAGGACTTACAGTGACGAGTTAGACACTGAGGAGTGTGGTAGAACAAGAGGGATCTGCAAATACAGACCCATAAAAAGAACTTCTGGCATGTTGGCCATCATAAATCAGAGCACTGAGTGCATGAGTGGGATATCAAGTAGAAGCTGTATAAACTGTTGGTGAGATCAAATTGGGAGTAATGTGCGCAGTTCCGGTCCCCTACCTACACGAAAGAGCTCAATAAATTGAGAGAGTACAGAGAAAATTTACAAGGATATTGCTAGGACTAGAGGGCCTGAGTTATAGGGAAAGGTTGAATAGGTTCGGACTTTATTCCCTAGAGCGTAGGAAAATAAAGAGAAATTTGATAGAGGTATACAAAATATGAGAGGTATAGTTAGGATAAATGCAAGCAGACTTTTTCCACTGAAATTGTGTGATAAAGCCCAGGAAATAAATACCAACCTATTCAACCTCTTGGTACATCTCTGGTCCTAAAGTCCTGGCAACATCCTTTTAAATTTTCATGGTACTCTTTCAATCTTGTTGATATTTTTCCTGTGAGTAGGGGACCAAAACTGCACACAATACTCCAAATTTGGCCTTACTAGCAACATCCCATTCCTGTTCTTAATATTTTGATTTGGGAAGGGCAATCCACCTTGCTCTCTGTACAATCGGATCTATAAATGCAGAATCTCCTACAGGAAGTGTAATTCACATTAGGTACAGACAGGTTTGGTTGGCTGTGATGTCCATCAGGAAGAATTGTGCATTGTCATCCAATGTGAAGATATACAAACAAGTAATTGTGCTTGTGGGACTGGATCTTAATGAGGCTTAAAGATAACAAGGGAAGGAAGATACAGTAACAAGGGCAAAGAAAATAGAGAACTGCAAAGATTTGGGGTGGCACAGTGGTGTAGCAGTTGGCATAACATTATTACAGCACCAGTGACCCGGGGGTTCAATGGGTTTAACTCCCGCCACTGTCTGGAATTTTCAGTTCTCCCAGTGACCATGTGGGTTTCCTCTGGGTGCTCTGGTTTCCTCCCACATTCCAAAGACACACAGGTTACTATGTTAATTGATCAGTGATGTAATTGGGTGGCACAGTCTCGTTGGGCCGGAAAGGCCTGTTGCCATGCTGTATCTCCAAATAAAAATGTAAAAAAACAGTTTGAATTAAGATTTCCAACAAACATCTGGCTTCCTGGGATTAATAAAATATAGTAGTTTTATTAAACTTTATAATTTAAATTCCGTCTCTCAAAATTAAATTTTCAGGCTCCCAGTTTCTTAAACTTTAGTGGCTGCAATGTTCCATTTTGAATGAATAAGTTTTTTATGTGTTGAAAGTCAAAAATGGCATGAACCAGAGAACAGAAATATCAAATTACTGTGATTACGCTCATGCCTGGTGACATGTAAAATTGAAGCAAGGATTATGTATAATTTATAGAGCAGAGTGCATGGGGCAGCTTGATAGCGTAGTGGCTAGTGTTACGCTTTACCGTGCCAGAAATCAGAACAATGTGTTCAATTCCCACCACTGTCTTAAGGAGTTTGTACATTCTCCCCACGACTGCAAGGATTTCCTCTGTGTTCTCCAGTTTCCTCCCACATTCCAAACGTGTATGGGTTAGGGTTAGTAAATTGTTGGCATGCTGTGCAGGCTGCCCCCTGCACATCCTGGATTGCATTGGTCGTCAATGTAAATGGCACATTTCAATGTTTCGAAGTACATATGACAAACAAAACTAATCTTTCTTTGCAAGGTTTTTAATTATTGGGAACTTCAGAATTTATTGTACAGCTGTTCATTTCCCATCTTTTTAATGTTTCAGAGCTAAAAGTTAAATTTAACTAGTTGTTGAATGAGGTATTAAAATAGAATAAGCCATTACAAATCTCCAATTGACTACTGTTATAGTTAAGGCTAACATGGTTGAGTTATTTTAAATTATTTCTGTTATAGGTTCAAATGCATTGTGCATTGTTTTTCAGGTCAGCTATATGTTTTGAGTCACTATTACCATTTTATAATGTATTATTGATATATTAAGATAATTAAAAATACAAATGAAACTCTTGACGATAGGGGTAATTTGAGACATCTGTATGCAGGAGAGTAATATTTATAATATTAAAAGCCATTCATATGATACAGGCTTCATTGAAAGCTATTGGGTACGTATCCAATGGAATGATATTCACACTTGTGAGTTGCTTTTCTTAGTATTTGTTGCAATTTGTTACAAATGATATTTGTAAAATATCATTTACAATATTAGTCTGTTAATAGATCAATAATGGGTCTCTTTGTGATGCTATTGATCCCTGTTGTATAGGCTTGGTGAAGTAATGGGGATCACCATTACTAATATGTAGTGTATCAAATAATACAATTTTCATCAATTGTAATGTGGTCTATACAAGCTCTAAAAGCAGAAAGATTATGCCCTATCCATGGGTTGTTTGTAAAAGAACAGAAATTGACACTTAAAATAAGTTTGTTTTGTGCTCTGCGTGTCTGAAAATGGCTTATTTCTGGGGGTGAAACATGTTTGCAGCCGTTTCCAGGTCAAAGCTGTCCGCTCTAGAAATTTGACTGCATACTTACAGTTGTGAATCACCTTTCATTACATAATGAAATATCCTTGTTGACTGTATGTAGGACGATGCCATACCCCGTGCAGTGCTCTGATATTGGCTGGATTACTCTTTCCAAGGAACATTCCTTGACTTTAAGGTTGTTATAGCTGGGGGTAGTAATGAGGACAAGCTCCCGCTACCTATTAAATGCTCCCAATGGCGTGCATCTCAAATAGCTGTTGACAACCATGTCTAGTTCCTGACCTTCATGCGTGGCTTAGCTACTAAGCCCAGTGGAACCACTTCTACTGATAGGAGAAGGGGTAAAGATGGGTTATTGTTGCCTTAAAGCAAGGTGCTTTCAGCAGATCGGCTCATCAGCCCTGTAGCTCATCTAGAAGGAATCTCAAACCTCCGCTGCCTTGTAGCTATACACATTCATTGGGAAGAATTTGGGAGTAAGCCCCAAGGGAAAAATCCAGAGCTGGAATCCTAGGGCAGTCCTACGTTGAGTTCAATGCTGAGTGGCAACTCTTGTGACACTATATTGGACTCTGCCTTTCCTTTAGGTTCATCAGATGCATAGAGAGGGGGAGTTTGCTGCATGGGCAACAACTTGCTCTCCAGATTGTACTGCCCTGGCTTTGTGTATCTAGACAGCTAGGACACAACATCCATGGTTGACCCTGATCAATGGAGACCTCCATTCCAGGACAACCTGTGACATTGATTCACTGTGAGGTCTCTGAGCAGATATAAGCCCAGAGATCCTAGCCCAATCCACATTAACTCTTGTATCACATCTGTTCTCCTTGGGTTCTGCACCTCCATCCTATCCATCTCCTCCCAAATACTTGGGGACCCAATCCAATATTGCTTTTCACAATGCGGCTCAGTTTCCAGGCCCATTGTTGTACAGTGTACACGATCACTATGCCAGTAAATGCTGTTTTAAGTTGTTTTTGCAGCGCTTGAGAGGCAATGAACTAGTCATTTGACATTTAACAGTGTTATAATTTTGAAATCCTCTAAATATTGATCTGAAGCATCACAGGAGCAGCTATATAAATACTGTGGGTAAAAGGGCAGGTTCACTATATTTTATTGTGAACATAGCGTATAAATATATATGGGGTGGCACAGTGCTTAGCACAACGCTTCACAGTACATCTGACCCAGGTTCAATTCCGGTCGCTGCCTGTAACGACTTTGTATGTTCTTCCCATGATTGCATGGGTTTCCTTCCCCAGTCCAAAGATGTACAGGTTTATAGATAAACTGGTCATTGTATATTGTCCCGTGATTAGGCTAGGATTAAGTCGGGTGTTGCTGGGCAGCACGGCTCAAAGGGCCTGTTCCGTGCTGTATCTCAATAAAAATAAACAAAAATAAAAATGTCTCATCTCTTGATTCCCCCAAATCCTTTCATCATATATGTAGAATATAGTGAAATATTTTCTTCTTCATGAATGAACACTGCTCCATCAGCATTCAAACTGCTTGGCATCCAGTCAGGTTAGTTTGCTTCACCAGCTTAACCACTCAGTCCTCCACAAGTGATGCACTTCGCTGCAGTCTGTTAAGACACACTGTCACTTCTTGTCAAGACTTCTACAGCGGTACATCCAAGAGCAGGGAGTTCTACCAAACTCACAAAAAAGGGGTAACGGGTGTACGGGAATATCACTGCCTCCAAGTTATGGATCATCCTTTCTTGAGAATAACTGGTCATTCAGGTGTGTTGAAATCCTTCATTTCCAACCAGTGAAAGGTTCGTGATACTTCAAGAAATAGCCCACTACCCCTTTCTCAAGGGTATCCAGAAATACTTTGGCCAACCTTATTATTTCAAATGATAAGATTTTTTTCATTGCTACTTAGCCTGTAAAGTCATTCTCTGAATATCGACTGAAAATGTTAAACCAGCAACAGAAGGCTCAGAAAAACTCTAACTGCCCCAACAATTTGTTCGCAATTATTGAGAATTTGTGATTTATCAACCCCTATCTTGATGGCAATTGTGTGGGCAGATTGTTAAGAATGTAAAAAGGCAGTTTGAGATGTGGTAATTTTGAAGGCTGGCTGCTCTCTTCTATTTCTTGAACAACAATTGGACCTCTGCTGAGAAAATGAGAAAATAGTGTATTATTTTGGCATTTTTCATGTACTTTTCAGGCTGTCCAAGAGTGCTCTATATTACTTTTGAAATATGTTTGCTGTTGAAATGCAGGAAACTTGGCAGCTAGTCTCTGCACAGCAACCTCCAAAAAACAAAGGTAAAGAGATTAACTTTATTTGTCACATGTATATCAAAACATTGAAACATACGGTGAAATGCATAGTTTGTGTCAGATCAGATCAGCAAGAATAGCGTGAGCAAGTGATGCCGTGCTTCAGACTCCATATAACATGCACAGAACTCACTCAACCTAACCGTATTTATTTGGAACGTGGGAGGAAATCGGAGCACCCAGTGGAAACTTATGCCATCACAGGGAGAACACACAAACCCCTTCAGGCAACATGGGACTTACTGCCCATTCTGCCACTGGCATTTAGGGCAGCAATGAAGGTCCTCCATCTCTGGTGGTGTTCAGGGCTTCCTTCATCATGTCAGTCCTTCCTCTTGGGTTTCACTACTGTCATGCAAGTCCCGGGTGGAGACTCAGGAATACTGTTGCACTCAGATGTAGAAGGATTTTTCTTTGCTGTTTCTTTAACAATTTTGTTTCACTGGTCAGGGTGGTTAACCCTGAGCTGAATCCCTGAACCTGGAGGACCAGTGGACCACTCTTAGTCTGGCCTCTACCCTTTGACCTGTATAGCATGGGTGACCCTACCAAGAGCCAAAGCATAAAGCCCTGACTCCATTCAACATAGCTCTCCAGGTCAGTGAGGCACTCAAGGCACCAATTCATGACCATGTTGTCGTCTTCCTGGGGGGCAACATGGGGAATCGAGGCCTGATTGGTGATCACTGGCACTGTAAAGCGATGTACTAACCATTACTCTACCGTAACATGCCAAAAGATAAATGATAGGTTTCCTGCATTTCAGCAGCAACCATATTTCAAAAGTCATGATGAAATATGACCAACTAATGAAGGATCTTATTCTGAAATTTTGACTGTAAATTCCTCTCCATAGATGCTGCCTGACCTGCTGAGTTCCTCAAGCAATTTTGTGATTGTTGCTCTAGATTTCCAGTACCTGCAGAATCTCTTGTGTTTTTGATGAAATAAACTAGTTTTCATTAATGTGGACTGAGTGATAAATAGTCACCTGGGAATTGTGGGTAACATCCATTTTCCCCTTTGAAACAGTAACATGATATTTTATGTCTTCCTTGGAGAGCAGACAGGGTCTGAGATGTTATGTTCAACAGAAGGAGACAATCTATAATAGAGCTGTGTTGGGGTGTTAGTCTAAATTGTTATGCTTGGCAGCCTAGTGTGGGATTTGAACCCAGAATTTTCTGGCTCTGAATGGAACTGATTCATGTTTGCTACTTGCCCATTCTGAAGAAGCACGTTAACATAATGGAGTTGCCAGAGATATGGATGGTGCAGTAGCATATCAGCTAGTGCTGAGAAATCGGGGTTTGATTCCCACCGCTGTCTGTAAGGAGTTGGTACGTTCTCCCCGTGACCAAGCGGGTTTCCTCCTGGTGCTCTGGTTTCCTCCCACGTTGCAAAGACGTTCGGGTGAGGTTTAGTGAGTTGTGGGCATACTGTAATGGCACTGAAAGTGTGGCAACACTTGTGGGCTTCCCAGCACAATCCTCGCTGATTTGATTTGATGCAGGCGATGCATTTCACTGTATGTTTTGATGTACATGTGACTAATAACGCAAACTGCTTACTAACAGTTGGGACCATTACTAGCTATATACCACCCATCAAGCAACCATGTAGGGGAGGAGAAGAATAAGAGTGAATTGATTAAAGCTTGGCAGCAAGGATTTCTTCTGCTCGATCAGCTCCATAGTAAAAGTATGGGAAAAGTGGTGGAATTTTTTTTCCAAAGAAATGCAACTTTGCTAAAAGTAAAGTCTATTTACCTTTACTTCATTGAATCTCAAATATGAGTGCTGTTCAGTTCCAGCAAGATATTCCTGTTTCAAGTGATTGTTGAGTGAAAGGGAACATGCAGAAGTCAGCTGCCCATCTGAAAATAGTCAGAAGCCAATGTGATCCCTTAACGTGGGATACAGTTCTGCAATTTTTTTTATATTTGTCTCCATATTTCTGCTGGACCACAATGTTATATTTTGTAACTTAAAAACATTTAATTAATTCAAAGGAAGACACAGGGGTGCGAAATGTGAGTCTAACTTTACTTTAAGCAAGCTGCGCATGTAATCACGTGGTAGTATAATGACGCATGCAATTCACGTAGTTGTACATATAACCTGTAATGAATTATTTAAACAAACAAGAATGCTTAATCAACCTCTACATATATATATATATATATATATATATATATATATACACACACAAGATTACTTAACTATTACTGAAATATCAAACACACAAATTATAACAGGTTATTTTCTTGCATCAGTGTTACTTAGTGTGTGATCTCCCAATTGGATTTCGTAAGTCAAGTGAGCCTGATGTATTTGCCAGGTTATTGTTGTTGCACTCAGAAAGATACTAAGGGCATTCCCAAGGACTTTGAACTGCAGTTGCTATTTGGGATCAAACTAGTGAATATACAGTTGGTAAATTTTCATCGTCTTGACATAAAGTGTGATTTGATGTGGGAAAAAGTGAGTTATATAATACAAAAGACCCGAGCACAGGAATGGGGCTCTTTGACCCATGATGGTGTGCTGAACTAATTAACTAGTAACCAAGCGCCAAGCTAAACTTATCACTTCTACCGACGCAACGTCTATACTGTTCCATGGACATTATTACTTCATTGTCGCCAAACAATCGATACCAAAGAGTACAATCATCGCAGCGATATTTGATTCCGCGCTTCGCGCTCCCTGGAGTACAAATCGATAGTGAATATAATAAAAATTTAAATTATAAATCATAAATAGAAAATAGAAAAAGGAAGGTAAGGTAGTGCAAAAAAACCGAGAGGCAGGTTTGGATATTTGGAGGGTACGGCCCAGATCCGGGTCAGGATCCGTTCAGCAGTCTTATCACAGTTGGAAAGAAGCTGTTCCCAAATCTGGCCATACAAGTCTTCAAGCTCCTGAGCCTTCTCCCGGAGGGAAGAGGGACGAAAAGTGTGTTGGCTGGGTGGACCGTGTCCTTGATTATCCTGGCAGCACTGCTCTGACAGCGTGCGGTGTAAAGTGAGTCCAAGGATGGAAGATTGGTTTGTGTGATGTGCTGCGCCATATTCACCATCTTCTGCAGCTTCTTCTGGTCATGGACAGGACGATTTCCATACCAGGTTGTGATGCACCCTAGAAGAATGCTTTCTACGGTGCATCTATAAAAATTTGTGAGGCTTTTAGGGGACAGGCCAAATTTCTTTAGCTTTCTCAGGAAGTAAAGGTGCTGGTGGTCCTTCTTGGCAGTGGACTCTGCTTGGTTGGACCAAGTCAGGTCATTTGAGATATTCACCCCGAGGAACTTAAAGCTTCTGACCTGTTCCACCTGCGCACCACCGATGTAAATGGGGTCGTGCGGTCCGCTACTCCTTCTGAAGTCAACAATCAATTCCTTCATCTTGCTGATGTTGAGGAATAGGTTATTGTCTTCACACCATGCCACCAGGTTCTTAATTTCCTCTCTGTACTCAAACTCATCATTACCTGCGATACGGCCTTACATCGAACAGGAGTAAGACCCAGTAACCACTACCCTCTGTTTTCTTTGGGCAAGCCACTTTTGAATCCAACCAACCATTTCACCATCGATCCCACATATCTTAATCTTCTGGATGAGCCTCCCATGAGGGACTTTGTCAAGTGTCTTATTAAAATCCATGTGGTGAACATCCATTTATTATATGGAATATATACCGTGAATCAGCAATGTCCTTGTTTAATGTTGCAATAGCCTCGGGGTGGGTAGAATTATAGAGCCAAGACTTGTTTCTGTGATTCTTCCTCAATCAGGCACAATCAGGATGTTTTCGACGCAGAGAAAATTGGGCCAATTATATTGAGGAGGCACCCTGTGGTTTGATTATTGCCAGGGGCTGCAGATGAAGAATATATTTCAGGTAATTTTACTGACTGACCTCTCTCCCACTATTCAAAAAATTGAAAGGGCATCATGGTAGCATAGTGGTTAGCGCATTGCTTTACAGCACCAATAATTTGGGTTCAATTCCTGCCGCTGCCTTTAAGGAGATTTTATGTACTTCCTGTGACCGTGTGCATTTCCTTCGGGTGAACCAGATCCCCCCACATTCCAAAGGCATTCGGATTAGGGTTAGTGAGTTGTGGACAGGTTACAATGGTGCCGGATGCGTGGTGACTCTTGCAGCCCGCCCAGCACAATCCTCGCTGATTTGACTTGACGTAAATGATGCATTTCATTATATTTTTTGACGTACCTGTGAAAAGGAAAGCTGATCTTTAATCTTCGCATTACCCCACTCCATTAAGGAGCCGTAAGGAAGTTAAAGATGAAAGATATGTTGCTGATTCCACACTCACAACTTTTACTCTCGGCCTGTGGTCCCAGGCCCTTTCCTCACACGATGATTTAAAATCATAATTAGCTTAAGGCTCATATTTTTGACCCTTACAAGAATTAACTCTGAGCCTGAATTCTCCAGTGGGTTTATTTTTAGGACCACTAATGGGAAGTCACTTGCTAATGTCTGATTTTGTTTTAATTTGTGACAGGAACTGAACTCATTTATTTTTAAACCATTCTGTCAGCGCTACTTATGAGATCCAACTTGTACCTTGGATGTCTTTGTTAATATGCTGTGGACTCCACTTAGACTTGCTGAATCTTTTCAAAGGTATTCCTCCTGATATTGAATGTGTGACATTCTGACCATGCATTTCTTAATCTCCTGATTTTTTTTATCGCATTGATAGATGTTACTGCATATGGTTTACAAAGTCTGGGCCCACTGTAGTTGAGCTTTTTTTGTGTTTGTCAATCCTTTCTGAGTACAGCTTGTGCACAAAGCTTACAACCCCTGAAGGAATTTAGGTAGGACTCCAAAAGCATCACAGTTGCATCGAGGTTAGCACAATCACCTTACAGAGCCAGTGGTCACCGATTGCGGTTCTGGATCCGATCACTTGTTCATTATGTACCATGTCATATCATGTGGGCGATCATGGTCCTTCCATGACCATGATTATTCTTAGCAAATTTTTCTACAGAAGTGGCTTGCCATTGCCTTTTTCTGGGCAGTGTCTTTACAAGATGGGTGACCCCAGACATTATCAATTCTCTTCAGCCTGGTGCCAGTGGTCGCATAACCAGGACTTGTGATCTGCACCAGCTGCTCATACGACCATCCACCACCTGCTCCCATGGCTTCACATGATCCTAATCCTGGGGGGGAGGGTGGTGGGAGGTGCTAAACAAGTGCTACACCTTGCCCAAGGGTGACCTGCAGGCTAGCAGAGGGAGGAGCACCTTACGCCTTCTTTGGTAGAGACATATCTCCACCCAACCACCTAATTGAGATTTAAAACTCAGGTTTGTTTATTGTTATTCTTCAGTACAATTCATCTCCGCTGTCTACATACTCTCTGTGTGCCTAGGATGCACTGGATCTGAGGCAGCATATGAAAAACACAATAAGCATAAATATGAAGTGACTGTCTGGATATTTGTCTTGTAGAGAGCTGATGATACTGTAAAACTTTCCTGGTGCATCGTAGGCACTCAGGGAGTATGGAGAGAGTGATGAGGAGGAGTCTGTGACCCACCTCTTTGCACACTGTGAGTTCGCAGAGAAGGTGTGGAGGAGGATGGACGGGCTAATGTCAAGTTTCATCCCCAGCAGCTGCGTAACAGAGGACACTCTGATCTAAGGGCTGTTCCCAGGGAGGCACATTGAGACCAACATCCGGTGCTGCTGGCAGATCATCAACTCGGTGAAAGACGCTCTTTGGTCGGCCCGAAACTTGATGATCTTCCAGAACATGGAGATGTCCGTGACAGAATGCTGCCGACTGGCACATTCTCGGCTGCGGGAGTACGTGCTGAGGGACGCACTGAAACTTGGTGCAGCCACTGCAAGGGCCCGGTGGGGAAGGACCACAATTTAGGGTTCTCCTCCCGCAGGAGTGGGAGGGGTTGAGTGGTGGGGAGTATACCCCTCAACAATGGTGTGGGAAGGTGAACCAACGGATTGCCACGTGGGTGGCCAAAGTATGGATTATCTAGAGACCACAAGGGAAACGTATGTAAGGGATTGAGAGTCATTGAGTGGTTTATTGTATATAATTTTCTTTTTGAATAAGGTATATTTTGAAATTTAAAAAAATTTACAGTGATGATGAATTGTATATGGTCTTGAATTTTGAATCTTGTTTCCTGATGCTTTCTGTGAGGAGTTTGTACGTTTTCCCGATGACCGTGTCTGCGGGTGCTCCAGTTTCCTCTCACATGCCAAAGAGGTATGGTTAGGGTTAGTGAGTTGTGGGCATCCTACGTTGGCACCGGAAGCATGACAACACTTGCGGGCTGCCCCCTGCAATCCTTGGACTGCCTGGGTGTTGATGCAGAGCAACGCATTTCACTGCCAGTTTCAAAATACATGTGACAAATAAAGAATTCTTTAAAAGCAAGTACCAAATAATATGAAGCTTGAGAACTTTGAGCAGTATATGAACTGAAATCCACTTCAATAATGAACTGAAATCTAGAAGCAGAATTCCATTTGTACCATGATTATTATTAACTTTGCAATCTAAGGTAGTGTATATTATCACTAGCATTGATAACTTAATGTTTTTTTATTTATGCTGCTGAGTAAGGCAGTAGAAATTGGGGTTGTACCTAAGGTACCGTAATATTAACATTAACATTGATAGATTTTTATCTTTTATTTATGCTGTTGAGTTGGGGTGTCCTGTGGTGGGATGTGGGATTGGGGGTGGTTTTGCTGGTGTCCGGATTTGTGGTGTGGGTGGTGAGGATGAGTGATGGCTGTCAACAGATGAGCAGCAGGAGTCTGGAGAGTGTACAGGGGAGATAATCTGTAGATTTGCTAAATTGTTTTATTATTGCCACATGTATTGAAGGTACAAAGAAGAGCTTGGCTTTGCCTGCCTTCCCTGCAGAATGTTTCATCACTTTGGTACATTGAGGATGTACGTAGGGAAACAATGTCATTTACAGCGAACGTGCAGTGCAAATAGAGAGTGCAAGGTCATAATGCAGTCAAATATGAGCTGAAGAACTCCTTGTTGTATAAGTGAACTGCTCAATAGTCTTATAACAGTAGGATAGAAGCTGTCCTTGAGCCTGGTGGTATGTGCTTTCAGGCGCTTGTATCTTCTGCCCCTAAACTGGGCTTGCACAACATAGAGTAATGAATAAAATATATTCCGCACCTCTCTCCCATCTTCCTATCACACCCCTCTCCCACCCTCCTACCTTCCCCCTTGCCAGATCAAACGCCTTCTAGCTTGTATTCCTTCTCCTCCTCGCCTTCTTATTCTGGCTTCTTCCCTCTTCCTTTCCAGTCCTGATGAAGGGTCTCAGCTTGAAACGTCAATGCATTATTCCCCTACATAGATGCTGCCTGACCTGCTGAGTTGCTGCAGCCTTTTGTATGTGTTAATCTGGATTTCCAGCATCTGCAGAATCTCTTGTGAATAAAATATTTTACATTACCACTTCATTCAACAATGCATTATTCTTCATTCTGAAATGGGGGGAAGATACATGCCCTCCACTTCAGCTTTTGAGGGTATGGAAATTCACTAAGATGTGTTTCTTTACTTTTCTGAGGTACTGGGATGATAGTGATCTTCTTAAAGCAGGTGGTGGCCTCAGACTGAAGAAGGGAGAGGTTAAATATGTCTGCAAATACCTCACCAGCAGACATAAGGACAGTTCAAATAGTTCAAAGTAATTTTATTATCAAAATACATATGTCAGCATATACAACCCTGAAATTAATTTTCTTGTAGCCATACTCAAGAAATCTAGTGAATAATAACCATAACAGAATTAATGAAAGACTGGCCAACATGGGCATTCAACCAGAGTGCAGAAGACAACACACTGTGCAAATACAAAAAGAAGAAATAATAATAAATAAATATGCAATCAGACCATGAGATGAAGAGTCCTTAAAAGAGAGTCCATGGGTTATGGGAACAGTTCAGTGCTGGCGTAAGTGAAGTTGAGTGAAGTTAAACCCCTCTGGTTTAAGAGCCAGAATGGGATTGAAGGGTAATAACTGTTCCTGAACTTGGTGGTGTAGGTGCTGAAGCTCCTGTACCTTCTTCCTGATGCCAGCAGAGAGAAGAGAGCATGACTTGGGTGCTTAGGGTTGTTATTGCATGAATGAAGTCACTTGAGGAAAGTACTGGTAGATACAAAACAGTTTCTTTATTCGACAGCGTAAGGTACAGAAGGTATCTTATGACCATGCTTTCGGTGGAAAGGTTGAATTGAATTGAATTGAGTTGACTTTATTACTTATATCCTTCATATACATGAGTAAAAATCTTTCCATTACGTCTTCGTCTAAATGTGTAACATGCAATGTACAATATATAGTAATTTATAATAAATCGTATGTACAACAGGACAGTAACATAAACATTAACCGTTAAATATAAACAGTCAATATAACGTAGAAATACAGTTGTGTCAGCAGTCTGATGGCCTGGTGGAAGAAGCTGTCCCAGAGCCTGTTTGTCCTGGCTTTTAAGCTGCAGTACTGTTTTCCAGTTGACAGCAACTGGAACAGTTCATGGTTAGGGTGACTTGGGTCCCCAATGATCCTTCAGGCCCTTCTTACACACCTGTCTCTGTAAATGTCCTGAATAGTGGGAAGTTCACATCTACAGATGCGCTGGGCTGCCCACACAACTCTCTGCAGAGTCCTGTGGTTGAGGGAAGCGCCCCTGTAGAAAGTTGTAGGATTTGGGGAACCATACGAAACTTCTTCAACCATCTGAGGTAAAGGAGGCGCTGTTGTGCCTTTTTCACCACACAGCCAGTATGTACAGACCACGCAAACGCGGAATTCTGCAGATGCTGGAAATTCAAGCAACACACACAAAATGCTGGTGGAACGCAGCAGGCCAGACAGCATCCTGATGAAGGGTCTTGGCCCGAAACGTCGACTGTGCTTCTTCCTATGGATACTGTCTGGCCTGCTGCGTTCCACCAGCATTTTGTGTGTGTTGCATGTACAGACCATGTGAGGTCCTCATTGATGTTTATGCCGAGGAATTTAAAGCTGTTCACCCTATCAACCCCAGATCCATTGGTGTCAATAGGGGTTAGCCTGTCTCCATTCCTTCTGTAGTCCACAACCAGCTCCTTTGTTTTTGTGAAATTGAGAGAGATGTTGCTTTCTTGACACCACTGTGCCAGGTGGTGACTTCTCTGTAAATTGCCTCATTATTATTTGAGATTAGGCCATTCAGTGTAGTGTCATCAGCAAATTTAATTAGCAGATTGGAGCTGTGGGTATGACACAGTCATGGGTATACAGAGAGTAAAGGAGGGGGCTTAGTATACAGCCCTGAGGGACACAGGCTCTTCCTGTGCCTAGCTCTTCACAAATTTTATGTGCTAAAGAAGAAATAAAATTCAGGACGATTCAAACAAATCCCAAATTTACAGTCTTCCCACCATCACACCTAAAACAAGTGCTAATCACTGTCGCATCCATGCAATGGAATTGTGATTGGACTCATGCATACAAAACCAATCAGCTAAGTGCCTTTCTCTTGGACTGCCTGGTCTGTGAACCTATTCAGAGCTGCATTAAAGTCAAATCCACAATGCATATTCAAATCTGAAGACCAGTAGCCGAAGTCATTTACTAAATGTAAATGTGCTAAACCCACAAATCACTCTAACAGAGTTCCTTGATGATAGATGCTCACCTGATTACATCTTTAACCTCAATCAAAATTGTTTTTCACCCTTAAAGTAGCCTTCCATTTTTCTTGTATAGTATTGAGTCACCGGTCTTAAATGCCAGAGGTCTATCCCTTAGCAGACTATGAATCTCCTGGTTCATTCACAACTTTTGGTTTGCATATGTCCAGTATGTTCTCACAGGCACACACTCATCCATACAGTTCTTGATGAAGTTGGTGATAACGGTGGCGTATTCATTTAGACTCAAAGATCAATACCTGAATATTGTCCAGTCCACTGACTTAAAGCAGTGCTATAAGTGCCCCTCCACCTCCCTTGATCATACCTTCTTAGTCCTCCCCATGGGTGCTGTCTTCCTTATGCACTGGGTGTGGGAGTAGAAGTACAGCTAGGTGATTGGGCTTTCCAAGGTGTAGGTGTGCGACAGCACAGTAGGTGATGGTGGTATAATAGTAGTCCACAGGTGATAGGTTTTTGGTAGTTCAGAGACTTATTCAAGCGGTCCTGATTAAAATGTCCCACATTGATAGGGAAGGCACCAGGGTGTGCAGGTTCATGTCTGCTGATTACATTGCTCAGCTCCTCCAATTCCTGCCTGATGTTGGCCTGAGGTGAAATGTGCACTGCTACCATGGCAGATAAAATGGATGTCAGATGTTCCAGGTAGTGTGAGCAGGAAAGAAACAAGACTACTGCATTTGTGCACCACAAAGAGTTAATCAAAGGCGTCCTCCACCTCCTCTGCCCTTAAAAAGAACACTGGTCAAAGAACACTGAGGCTGTCTACAAGAATGGTCAGAGTCGTCTCTATTTCCTGAGGAGACTGAGGTCCTTTAACATCTGTCGGACGATGCTGAGGATATTCTACGAGTCTGTGGTGGCCAGTGCGATCATGTTTGCTGTTGTGTGCTGGGGCAGCAGGCTGAGGGTAGCAGACACCAACAGAATCAACAAACTCATTCGTAAGGCCAGTGATGTTGTGGGGATGGAACTGGACTCTCTCACGGTGGTGTCTGAAAAGAGGATGCTGTCTAAGTTGCATGCCATCTTGGGTCAATGTCTCCCATCCACTACATAATGTACTAGGTGGGCACAGGAGTACATTCAGCCAGAGACTCATTCCACCGAGATGCAACACAGAGCGTCATAGGAAGTCATTCCTGCCTGTGGCCATCAAACTTTACAACTCATCCCTTGGAGGGTCAGACATCCTGAGCTGATAGGCTGGTCCTGGACTTATTTCATAATTTACTGGCATAATTTACATATTACTATTTAACTACTTATGGTTCTATTACTATTTATTATTTATGGTGCAACTGTAATGAAAACCAATTTCCCCCGAGATCAATAAAGTATGACCATGACTATGACTATGACTAAAAGGGCTGAGCTGTTCTGTTTTTGCCGGGAATCGTGAAGCCATCAGGCTCTTGCGCTGCATCCGAAGTTGTGGGAGCGATCCACGTTTTCGTAAATCAGAGTGTGCAGCAGCCTTTGATGTTCCTCCGGTACAGTAGTCTTGCTTTAATGTCTTCAGTTTTATTTTCCTGAGACTATATTCACCAGCAAGGTAGTCTGGAGTAGAAGTCTAGTCTTTGTGTTTCAATCATTGATTTTGAGTGTTGAAGGATTTTTTAAATGTCTTAAAATGATGCTGCTTACTGAAGTACCATGGCTATGACTGTGAATTTTAGCTGTAGTAGTCCTAGATGGGTAGAATAAATGAAAGAACTGAATAGTATTGAAAATACGCTTTAGTACTTTGATTAACTTTGTGTTGGAATATCTGGGACTTGGACAGATTAGTTCCAATGTATCCAGCAGATCTAAATGATAATGAGAATTTTCCATGAGTAATGTGGGTTGCAGATGACAAAACATATTCAGCAAGCAATCTGATTCCTTACTTTTTATTCAAATTCATGTTTGTTTTTAGAGATTGTCATGTTTAGCAGCTTTGAACTAGGAGAAATAACTTTCAATTAATGAATCTCCTGCTCCTCCTCGTCCTCATCCTCCCCCACGTGCAATGTTTACACTGCCTTTTATTGTGCCTCGTCCTCATCCTTAATAAGTGAGAAAGCTTGCATCCGATGCAGAAACAGGTCACTCAACCCAAGCAATCCATGCCAATGTTTATGGTCCACTTAACCACCACCTGTCTTTCTATTTCTCCTTGAGATCTATCAGCTCAACTGTCTATTCCCATCTTCCTGGTCCAACCTCCTTTACATTCATCCTTACTATTCGCTGCAGCTACTCCCTGTAGCACTGAATTCCACAATCTCACGATTCTTAAGGAACAGATTCCTTCTGTACTCTCAGCTGGATTTCTTAGTGCCATTCTTACATTGACAGCCTCTCGTGGTGCTCCACACCCACAAAGATGAATGTTTCTCTCCTGTTGTAGAGTTGTTCACCGAGCCCAGAGGTTAGGTTGCAAACATTTCGTCACCAGTCAAGGTGACATCATCAGGGCACAATTCAGTGTTGTTTCTGCTGAGTGCTTGCATTTATATTGGTCCAACACATTGTCCTGATTGGTGTCTGTTGTTCTGGCCACTGGTCTCCAGTGGGTGGGTCATGGCCAGCCAGATAGCTGAGTGATCTCTGGCCTATATCCCTGGTTATTGGTCATTGTGAGCCTCTGTATTGACTCCAGCATAACCTTTTATCACTTTAAAGTCCTTGATGAGGTCACCCGAAGTTTTAACCTTGTCAGTAAAAGGGCTTGATCTGTTCACTGTGTTCCTGAAATATACACTGTTGCATTTCTGTATCATCGTTGTAAACCTCTGCATTCTCTCCAATGTTTTTACATTCTTTATCCAATTTAGCAAGCAGAACTCTACATAATATTTTGTTGTCTGAATAAGACAATACAAGTTTAGCATAGCTTACTTAATTTTTATTTCTCTGTCACTGGAGATAAATCTTAGTAGTTCCTTCCATCACCTTGCTGGTATTTGGAGCAATGTTTTGTGAGATTTCTTTATTTGTACTCCAAAGGACACTTTGGAATTTGTACATTCTCCCTGTGACTGCACGTGTTTTCTCCCACATTCCAAAGACGTACTGTTCAGATTAGGGTGAGGGAGTTGTGAGCATGCTACATTGGCGCCAGAAGTGTGGGGACACTTGCCTAACACAATCCACACTGATCTGATTTGATTCATGTTTCAGTAACAGCTTCTTCCCCTCTGAATGGTGATTGAACCCATGAACACTACCTCACTACTTTTTAAAAATCTATTTTTGTACTACTTATCTTAATTTAACTATTTAACGTATATAGACCTACTGTAATTCATTTTTTTCCTATATTTATCATGTATTGCACTGTACTGCAGCCGCAAAGTTGACAAATTTCATGATAAAGTGCTGGTGATATTAAGCCTGATTCTGATACTGATTTGACATAAGTGTAGTATTTTTCACTGTACATTTTGATGTACATGTAACAAATAAAACAAATCTTTAAACTTTTCTTTTTAAAGACAGCTAGGAAGTCAAAGAGAAAACACCTATTCACACACTTTCCAAGTAACAAATGACCTCTCTATTCTACCTCTGGAAATATGTTCCCTCAGATTCTTTTTATTTTTATTATTTATTACTTATTTTTATGCAAGCCTCCAACCTGATGGCATGAACATCGACTTCTCTAACTTCCGCTAAGGCCCCACCTCCCCCTCGTACCCCATCTGTTACTTATTTTTATGCACACATTCTTTCTCTCACTCTCCTTTTTCTCCCTCTGTCCCTCTGAATATATCTCTTGCCCATCCTCTGGGTCCCCCCCCACCCCGTCTTTCTTCCCGGACCTCCTGTCCCATGATCCTCTCGTATCCCCTTTTGCCTATCACCTGTCCAGGTCTTGGCTCTATCCCTCCCCCTCCTGTCTTCTCCTATCATTTTGGATCTCCCCCTCCCCCTCCAACTTTCAAATCCCTTACTCACTGTTCCTTCAGTTAGTCCTGACGAAGGGTCTCGGCCTGAAACGTCGACTGCACCTCTTCCTAGAGATGCTGCCTGGCCTGCTGCGTTCACCAGCAACTTTGATGTGTGTTGCTTGAATTTCCAGCATCTGCAGAATTCCTGTTGTTTCCCTCAGATTCATCTGCATTGAATTTCATTATTTAAGATTCAAAAATTCTAAGATTCAAAATGCATTTATTATCAAAGTGTGTATGCACTATACAACCCTGAGGTTTGTCCTCCCTATAGACAGACGCAAAACGAACTCGTTCAAACTAAAACATTAACTGCCCCCCCAACCCCATGTGCAATAAAAACAAATCACGCAGATAGCAACAAAGAAGAGCAAAAAACACAAAATCTATATACTACTAAAACTCTCATGCTCTGTTTGTCTGTTTGTGACCTCCAGTTAGTGCAAATGGTGCATTATAGTGGCACTATTTTTGGCTAAATGGACTTAAAATGCACTAAGTTACAGAATGCGGGCGAAGTTCAGGGTTATATATTAGTATAAAATTGCTCACTTGCCAAAACCAACAGCCCTGCTTTCACCTGAGAGCCGATGTCAGCCATGATGAAAATCGCAACATGACACCACTACGCATGTGTACGGTCAGCCTCAGAAGTGACTCACGATGCTCACAGCAGCGACACCAACCAGAGCAAAAGGGCAGGGCAGCTCTATTTCGAGGTGTCGCATTCTGCTAATCACCATCAGCATGTGCAGGATTGGGACAGATCAAACTGAGACCCATCAATAAGAGATAATTAAGTCTTATTGTAATGATGTACTTCGAGACATCAAACCCTTTGCTGCAGTCAAAGGACAGCTGTGACTATATCGCGTCCATTTAGGAGAGCACCAATCACATCATCAAGAATAATCGGCATCCTGGAGGCTTTGGTGTTACTGCTTCGTATCTTCTGTCCAGCATTAGGGTAAAAAAAATATGGTCAGCCTAATTATGCCACGTGGAAAGAGAAGGGGGACAATATGGTCAAGAGATGACGCCAAATGTCATTGAGAAGCGGCAAGGAGAGGGAGAGAACAAGAATCGGATGAGGCCAAGGCCCAACGACTCCAGGATCAAAGAGCCAGGACAAAAAAGATGAGAGAAGAAGAGACAGAGGAGGAGAGGCATGCATGTCTCCAAAATGACAACAACTGGCATAGAAGGAGGAGAGACAAAGGAACTGAGAAATGCACGTCTCCAGGATCAGAGACAAACAACAAACAGTAGAAGAGATGAAGAGACGGGGGGGAGTGAAAGGGCTGCACGTCTCCAGAATGACAACAAGAGGCACAAGGGTGGCAGATCAACCAGAAATGATGCCATCAAAAGTGTCCTTCACTAAACGAGGAGGAGCTATATTTGCTTTGCTACTTGTCGTTCTTTAATAAACTGAGGTTTTCTTCTTCAATTTCCAAAGCAAAGCGATACCAATAGCATTCAGGAAAATTTAATGTTCATTCTGGTCACATCAGACTGCACTACCCTTCTGTCAAAGGGTGCCCCAACGGGTCACCCCGTTGTCTAGTAATTTACTAATTATTTGTCATTTTGTCAAATTTATTTTTGTTAAGAGTTACAGTCCTTCTCACACATACCACAAACTTCACCCATTTGCAGGATTCCCTGAAGGTAATTTGTAGGTTGAGTATGTGGTGAGGAAGGCAAATGCAACGTTAGCATTTATTTCAAGAAGACTAGAATATAAAAGCAAGGATGTAATGTTGAGAGTTTATAAAGCACTGGCGAGGCCTCACTTGGAGAATTGTGAGCAGTTTTGGGCCCCATATCTTCAAAAGGATTTGCTGAAACTGGAGAGGATTCAAAGGAGGTTCAGAAAAATAATACCAGGTTTGAATGGCTTGTCATATGAAGAACGTTTAATGGCTTTGGGCCTGGATTCACTAGAATTCAGAAGAATGAGGGGTGATCTCATTGAAACCTATCAAATAGTGAAACGCCTTGATAGAGTGGATGGGGAGAGGATGTTCCTTATGGTGGGAGAGTCTAAGACCAGAGGACACAGCCTCAGAATACAGGGGCATCCATTTAGAATGGCAATGAGGAGGAATTTCTTTAACCAGAGAGTGGTGAATCTCATGGCATTTTTTGCCACAGGCAGCTGTAGCAGCCAAATTATTGGGTATATATATGGTAGAGCTTGACAGGACATGAAGGGATATGGGGAGAAGGCAGGAGACTGGGGCTGAAAGGAAAGCTGGATCAGCCATGATGAAATGGCAGAGCAAATTAGATGGGCCGAATGGCCTAGTTCTGCTCCTATATCTAATGGTCATATGCTCTTATTCTCAGATTGTTTGGTTGACACTCTTCAGTACACGAGTATAAAGGAGAACAAAATGATTGTCACTTCAGATCTGATGTGCCGTAAAAAAGCATAAAGAATAAAACAAAAACAGAAAAAAAATGCACAGTGAATAACATGATTGAAGTCTCCTGCAATATGAAGAGATATCTGGATGTATGTCTTGGAGAGAGCTGATGATATGGTAAAACTCTCCCAGAGTCTCCTTGGTTTAGCACTCAGGGGATGCAGCAGTGATAATGAACACAACATTAAACTCCCTGAACAGGCAATGTGGCCAGTATTCAACTGCAAGTTCACTTTTCCCTACTGAAATTCAAGCTCTCTATTCACTGTTTTCAATTTTATTTGGACATTTTTATTCTTGATTTAAAGTACAGATTCCTTTATTTTTCTCACTGCTAATATTCAGCAGACTGCCCCATAATTGTCTGGACATGCTCTATCACACCGATCACTCCTCTTAAATATACTTGAAACTCCACTGGTTTCCTTGCCTGGATAAGTCCAGGGAAGACACACTCCGGACCCACGAAACCCGTGAGATTGAGCTGACTCTCCCATCCCAGACCCTGGTCTGTGTGGATGTTGTGTCATTTGCTACCCTGTTACAAATTAGTGCCACAAAATAACAGTCAGTACCCTGCATACGATGTACCCTGCACGCGATTACAGGAATTATATTTAGAATCAGAATCAGCATCAGGTTTATTATCACCGGCATGTGTCATGAAGTTTGTTAACTTAGCAGCAGCAGTTCGATTCAATGCATAATATAGAAGAAAAATCAATCAATCAATTACAGCATACATCTATTGAATAGATTAAAAATCATGCAAAAACGGGAATAATATATATTAGAAGAGTGAGGTCGTGTTCACGGGTTCATTGTCCATTTAGGAATCGGATGGCAGAGGGGAAGAAGCTGTTCCTGAATCGCTGAGTGTGTGCCTTCAGGCTTCTGTACCTTTTACCTGATGGTAACAGTGAGAAAAGGGCATGCCCTGGGTGCTGGGGGTCCTTAATAATGGATGCTGCCTTTCTGTGACACCGCTCCCTGAAGATGTCCTGGGTACTTTGTAGGCTAGTACCCGAGATAGAGCCAACTACATTTATGATTCTCTGCAGCTTCTTTCAGTCCTGTGCAGTAGCATTCCGCGCCCCCCCCCCCCCGCCCCGCCACCATACCAGACAGTGATGCAGCCTGTCAGAGCGCTTTCCATGGTACATCTTTAGAAGATTTTGAGTGCTTTTGCTGACATAACAAATGTCTTCAAAGTCCTAATGATGTATAGTCACTTTCTTGCCTTCTTTTTTGCTGCTTCGATATGTTGGGACCAGGTTAGATCCTCAGAGATCTTGACACCTAGGAACTTGAAACTGCTCACTCTCTCCACTTCTGATCCCTCTATGAGGATTGGTATGTGTTCCTTCGTCTTACCCTTCATGAAGTCCACAATCAGCTCTTTCGTCTTACTGACGTTGAGTGCCAGGTTGTTGCGCGTCACCACTCTGCTAGTTTGTATATCTCGCTCCTGTACACCCTCTCGTCTCCATCTGAGATTCTACCAACAATGGTTGTACCATCAGCAAATTTTTAGATAGTATTTGAGCTATGCCTAGCCTCACAGTCATGGGTATAGAGAGAGTAGAGCAGTGGTCTAAGCACACACCACTAAGGTGCACCAGTGTTGATCGTCAACGAAGAGGATATGTTATCACCAATCCACACAGATTGTGGTCTTCCGGTTAGGAAGTCGAGGATCCAATTGCAGAGGGAGGTGCAGAAACCCAGGTTCTGTAACTTCCCAATCAGGATTGTGGGAATGATGGTGTTAAGTGCTGAGCTATAGTCAAAGAACAGCATCCCGACATAGGTGTTGTCCAGGTGGTCTAAGGCTGTGTGAAGAGCCATTGAATCTTAACTTAACTAAAGGGTTAGTAAAGAAACACAAAAAGAAAGGGGCCCATTTTATTTAACCAGTCAACTGTGCACAAGTTGGAGCTCAACACTTCACCGGTATTCACCGATCCTTGGTCGATCTCAGCACCTGGCTCCTTCGAATCACAGTCCTGCACTGGGTTGAATCCTACGACCAGTTCTCTCCAGCGTCTTCTTTCTTCATCTCCCACCAAACGAAGACCAGCCCAAGACCAAGCTTAGTGTCCCTCACCAAAAACCTCCCCCGGTTCCACCAGCCTAATTGGATGACACACATTCCTCATCATCCCTTATCTTCAGCAATAATCCAAACAGGCTGAAAGCAGAACAGACTGCTGTTACAGAACTACTAAATGAAATACCTACAGCATAACAGTAGAGATGTGAACCAGGGCTTTACGTATGTATTGCAATAGTTACTCTTCAGTCTGTTGGTGCTGTGCCTTTATCTATGATGCACATGTAGTGATGCCCCTACCAACCATTAAATAGAGATCCAGTTCATCCAGATCATGAGTTTATTCTCCGCTTGAGTTTGATTCATCAATACAGACCCTTCTTCTATTTTAAGTGCCATCTCTTTAACAATACTTGTATTTTTACTCTGTCTGTCCTTAATGGGATGGAGATACGTCTATACCAAAAGAGCTGTAAGGCACTCCTTCATTCCGCTAGCCTGCAGGTTACCCTTGGGCAAGGTGTAGCCCCTGCTTAGCTCCCACTGATCAGGGTCATGTGAAGCCATGGGAGATGGTCCTTTAAGCAGCTGGTGGATGTCACGTACTGGTTATGCAACCACTGACGCCAGGCAGATAATCTCTGAAGAGTATCGATCATGCCTGGGGCAAACTGTCTTGTAAAGACACTGCCCAGAAGAAGGCAATGGCAAACCACTTCTGTGGAAAAATTTGCCAAGAACAGTCATAGTTATGGGACTGTGATCATCCACATCATACGACATGGCACATAATGATAATGATGAGTTTATAATGAATTTATATCTTTGCTCCATACTGAGAGAAATAACAAATTTCATTTCTTATGAGACAGTGATAACAATCCTGATTTTGATTCTGATCCCCTTATCAGTATTTAGAAGTCAGATTTTTGAAACTGATATTGTGAAAAAGAGGAAATCTGAGGTAGTGTTCATGGGTTCATGGACCATTCAAGAAGCTGCTCCTAAATCACTGAATGTGTCTCTTCAGGCTCCTGTACCTCCTCCCTGATGGTAATAATGAGAAGAAGTCATGTTATGGATTTCAAAGCTCCTCAATTATAGATGCCACTTCTTGATGCACTGCCTATTGAAGGAGTCAGTACCGGAGAATATTGTCACTGCCTACTGGACAAGGCAGAAAACTGGGGCTGAGAGGGAAACGGATCAGCCATGATGAAATGGTGGATCAGACTCGATGGGCCAAATGGCCTACTTCTAATCCTATATATTATGGTTTTATAATCTTAGGTATGACCTCAGTAGGGGGAAGGGTTGAGCTCATGGTGGAGCAGGTTGTGTCTGTTGTTTTCTTGCAGTTTTGTGCATTGGAGCTCTTGACACAGCACATAATGATGATGGTGGTGATCTTTAATTCGTTCTGTTGTTATCTTACTCTTTTATTTCATTAATATCTCTGTAAAATACTTGAATTAATGCGCTTTGGTAATTTCACAGGGCCTCTTGTTTGTTTCCTTCTTAACTTCTGTCCTAATCCCTGTGAATTTTCTATTTATCATGTATCCTCTGCTGTCAACATATTTCATGAGCGCCTCTTCTCTTAGTCTCAATTCTCCCTTTATTTATCCATGGAGTCCCACGAACATCCAGTTTGTTATTTTTAGCAGATGATGCTTTTCCTGTATTCTGTTAAACATGCTTTTTAATGTTTCTTACTGCTGCTGTACATAAGCATTTGACAAATTGTTGAGCATTTTATCTTCCGAAGTTCAAAGCTCCTCAAATCATATTTTCTTAAATATATTAACCTGGTTTTCATCAAAGTTCAAAGCAAATTTATTATCCAGGTACTTATATGTCATCATATACAACCCTGAGATTTGTTTTCTTGCGGGCATACACAGTAAATACAAGAAACACAATATTATCAATGAAAGTCCGCCCTAATCGGATAGACAACAGCCAGTGTGCAAAAGACAACAAACTGTGCAAATCCAAAATGGAAAAAAATAATAACAATAACTAAATGATATATATCAAGAAAATGCATTGTAGTCTTTGAAGGTGAGTCTGTAGATTGTGGGAACATTTCAGTGATGGGGCAAGTGAAGTTGAGTGAACCTTTGATTCAAGAGCCTGATGGTTGAGGGGTAATAACTGTTCATGATCTAGGTCGAGTGGGTCCTGAGGCTCCTGTACCTTCTTCCTGATGGCAGAAGTGAGAAGAGAGTATGGCCTGAAGTGCCAGGGGTCTTTAATGAATGCTGCTGTTTTCTTGCACCAATGCATTGTGTAGATGTGCTCTATGGTGGGGAGAGCTTTACCCATGAGGAACTGGGCTGCATTAGAACAGAGATGAGGAGGAATTGCTTTAGCCAGTGGGGGGGGGGGTGTAACTGTGGTATTTGTTGTGGAGGCCAAGATAATATATATATTTTAAGCAGAGGCTGATATATTCTCAATTAGTATTCATGTGAGATCATTTCTTTTTAATGCTTCCGTTTAAGAAATTCATGCTTTTGCAGACTCCTTGCTTCCTCAACACTACCTGCCCATCCACTTATCTTTATATTGTCTGCAAAGCTAGGTACAAGACCACCAATTCTGTCATCTAAATCATTGACACATCACATATAAAGAATCGGTCCCAACACCAACCCCTGAGGAACTCCACCAGTTAACAGCAGCCAACCAGAGAAGGCTACCTTTATTCCGAATCTTTGCTTCCTTCCAGTCAGCCAATCTTCTATCCTGTGATACCATGGGATCATTGTGGCCAGCTTTGCAGACAATAGAAAGATAGGTGGATGGGCAGGTAGTGTTGAGGAAGCAGGGAGTCAGCAGAAGCGTGCATTTCTTAAAAGGAAACATAAAAAAACAGTGATCTCACTTGAGTAGTTCTGCAAATGCAACACTGGACAGATGTTATTCAATGCACAACGTCCATCACTCACAACAATCTTTCTCTTTTCATATCTGGAGAACATGTACTTAAATTGAGAGCAGAAAAGTAGCCAAGTTCTTTTTGTATTTTTTCATTCTCCTTTGGTTGTAAAACCGATTCCAGCTTAGCAAACCGCATTTCTTGCAAATTTAATGCCATTTGTCAGCCTCAGCTCTTGGTCCTGAATCAGAAGGTTGCCTTGAATAACATCTGAAATAGATTTAGAAGATCGTGATTCCTTCATTGTTCCTGGTTAAGGAAGAGATGGAACATTTTCCTTGCTGCTTTGGTGCTTTGACCTGTTAGAGTGGATTTTTTTGGGTAGATGATTTGTTTACACTTAAATGAGTTTGGCCACCAGACTTTTATTTAAACTGTTTGACAGTGGATTGAGTCCACTGCAATGGGCTTCCTAAAAGGTGTAAATACCAGATGCTTCTGGTGCCTGATGCTGTAGTTTTGAAGACAGTATTATCTATACATTATAAATATTAATTGTCTTCTATGTTAGCACGTAAAATGCCAAATAAATGTATTGTGGATTGAACTAAAGGCTGTGGATACCAACACAGACATGTTGGCGTCGGAAGGAAAGGATAGTGTGATATTTTGTATGTAACTTCAAAGGGGAGCATTGTCTATGCATTGTCTGTAACTTTTTAAGTAGCAATTGCCTTTGTGTTTAGCATATAAATATCGAGCCCGCACTTAGCTAGCAGACCCTTCTGCAGAAAGCGTCTCCGTCCGTATGATGCCTGCTTGTTGTGTCGGATAAAGAAGCTGCTTTGTATCTACCAGTGACTCTGTCTCTCCAGTGATTTCATCCACGTTATAACATGGCCAATATTTGTCCTTCTCAATTAAAAAAAAATGTATCTAATTAATTTTTTCCTCGTTTGTGGAATTTTGCTGTGCATGGATGGCATCTGCATATTTAACACTCAACATGGTAGCATAGCAATTAGCATGATGCTATTATAGCTCGGGGTGTTCTGGAGTTTGGAGTTCAATTCTGGTGCTGTTCTATTAGGAGCCTCTGTACATCCTCCCTGTGGAATGCATGGGTTTTCTCCGGGTGCTCCGGTTTCCTTCCACAGTCAGTAAATTGGTCATTGTAAATTATCCCGTGATTAGATTAGACCATAAGACAAAGGAGCAGAAGTCGGCCATTCGGCCCATCGAGTCTGCTCTGCCATTTTATCATGAGCTGATCCATTCTCCCATTTAGTCCCACTCTCCCGCCTTCTCACCATAACCTTTGATGCCCTGGCTACTCAGATACCTATCAATCTCTGCCTTAAATACACCCAATGACTTGGCCTCCACTGCCGCCTGTGGCAACAAATTCCATAGATTCACCACTCTCTGGCTGAAAAAATTCCTTCACACCTCTGTTCTGAATGGGTGCCCTTCAATCCTTAAGTCATGCCCTCATCCGATTAGTGTTAATCGGATTTGTTTGAGATTGCCCAGGTGGCATGGCTCAAAGGGGTGCAAGGGCCTATTCTGTGCTGTATTGCTAAATAAAATAAAATATTCTATTTGTGACTATAATACAGATGTTCTTCATTAATTTTAAAACACTATAGAATGTTCAGATCATGTTATTTGTTGATGCCATTTAAATCACTTGGCAAAAGTTTGAGATATAATCCTTATTCAAAGACAAGGTAAAGTTATTATCAAAGTTTATGTCACCATATACAACCCTGAGATTTATTTCCTTGCAGCAGTTACAGGGAAATAAAGAAATACTATAGAATTTATGAGAAACTACTCATAAACAAAGACTGACAGATACATAAACAACGACTGATTACAGTGTGTGACCATGGAATCTTGCAACTTCAATATCAGTACAGGTTTTGAATAATTTAGGTGTTGTGCAAGTATTTGTTCAGCATCTTAGGTGTATCATTGAAATAAATTATGGGACGAACTTTGAAATTGACCTGTCTAGTGATGACACTGATTTGGGAATAGGGTCTATCTGGGCTTAGCAAACTCTTTACTCTACACCAGGGTTCCCAGGCTTTTTTATGCCATGGACCAACATCATTAATCAAGCTGTCTGTGGACCCCATGTTCTGCACAAGCAAATTTATCTGGAAAAGAATCTGTTTAAAGATTCTTTAAAAACCTACCCAGAAAAAAAAAACTGTTCAGTCAGATGCAGTAGCATCTTCTTCCCTCTGAAGACATTGGATAATAAACTTCAATATTAAAATGTACTTTGAATCTTTAAACATTTGGATAGTGTCTAACAACATATAACAAGTTTAATGCAGTATGTACAAATTAAAATCTATCAGTTTCTGTGAACGATGGACAGCTATACTTTATTACTCATTCCCCTTCTGTCAGTCCAGTTGCAGTGTTATCACTATTTATAATTGGACAGCCAGAGACTTTCTCCTAGTGTGGAAATGGCTAATACCAAGGTAAATAATGTTAAGGTGATTTGAGGAAGTATAAGGGGGAAGTCAGAGGGACGTTCTTTACACAGAGAGTGGTGAGTACATAGAACACCCTACTAGGGGTCGTGGTACAAACAAAATGGATGGTAGAAAAATGAATGGGTATGTAAATGGGAAGAGTTAGATTGATCTTAGAGTAAGAGGTCGTAAAACGTTGTAGGCCAAAGGGCCTGTACTCCGCTGTAGTGTTCTATGAAACATTGTACTTTAAAATAAGTCGTTCGTTTGGTATATGCCAGGTCATATGACATAGCCGATCATTGTCATTCCATGACTGTGATTGTTCTTGGCAAATTTTTCTACAGAAGTGGATTACCAGTTCTGAGGAAGGGTCTCGGGTCAAAATGTCGACTGTTTACTCTTTTCTGTAGACGCTGTCTGGTCTTCTGACTTTCTCCAGCGTTTTGTGTGTATTGCCATTGCCTTCTTCTGGGCATTATCTCTGCAAGACGGGTGACCCCAGCCATTATCAATGGCCTTCAGAAGTTGTCTACTTGGCGTCAGTGGTCACATAACCAGGACATCCAAAAGAATTTCCAGATGTATATTGTATACATTTCTCTGACATTACATTGAACCTATTGAACCTAACTTGTGATAAGCACTGGCTGTTCATACAATCATCCACCACTTGCTCCCATGGCTTCTCGTGACCCTGATTAGGGGGCTAAGCAGGTGCTATACCTTGCCCAAAGGTGACCTGTAGGCTAGTGGAGAGAAGGAGTGTCTTACACCTCCTTTGGTAGAGACGTATCTCCACCCTGCCACCTTTAAAATATATCAGTTCATTCATTTTGGAAAAATTATGTTATTTTATTAATAACTTAAGGAAATACACTTTAGATTGCATTATGTTGTATGTGCTGTGATAAACAAATGTTTGTATCACTGAGTATGTGAAAGCAGACTGATATTGCTGCTCAACTTTTCATGTCTTCTGATTGCTTAGGAAGCTTAATGAATCAAACTCCATTCCATAAGCATTTTAAACTCTAAAGAGATCTTCCTTACGGGAAAGATAAAATGAACACTGTAAGTTAATTTGAACTAATCATGAAATATGCACTCCCCATTGTGTATTTACTCTAAAATAAACTGTGTCTGACAGCTGCAAAAGCTCAATATGATGAAATCCGTACGTCTTTGACTGCTAGCTAAGCTTTCCAATGGAGATTCAAGTTAATGAATGTATGATACTGAATCATCAAGGGTTTGCGTGCAGATCAATTTAAGCCAATATACTACTCATTTTAGTCATGTGCAAGATTACTTCAACAGCTATTTCATCCCAGTTTTTTACAACATACAATGCAAACTGTAAACTCTCAGATACATTTCTATACAAATAAATACGTTGGCAGATTTTCGTATTGGCACAGCAGATGATTCTTCCATTGTTATGATAAATGATTCCCATACTGAGTAAAGAACACAGTACGGAATCAGAATCAGAATCAGGTTTAATATCACTGGCAAATGTCCTGAAATTTGTTGTCTTGCAACAGCAGTACAATCTAATGCATAATAATAAAAAAAATCAAACACTACAAGTTACAATTAAAAAATATTAGATTAGATTAGATTATGAGGACACACAGTCCTCTTTTATTGTCATTTAATAATGCATGCATTAAGAAATAATACAATGTTTTTCCGGAATGATATCACAGAAACACATGACAAACCAAGACTGAAAAACTGACAAAAACCACATAATTATAACATATAGTTACAACAGTGCAAAGCAATACCATAATTTGATAAGAACAGACCATGGGCACGGTAAAGTCTCAAAGTCTCCTGGATATGATCAAGGCATATTATATTTAATATCGATAAACAAAATAAGCCTGGGAGAAAGCTAAAGGAACATATTTTCCAGCAGGTCATGTATATTCATTGTGGTTGTAGTTACGCATTCCAGTTTTCAGGCAGATCATTTGCAAGATCAGAGGTGAATACTGTTTTATTGGTCTTCACAGGCAGTAGCTTGTAGTGAACAAATTGCTCCAACTAAGGTTTAATGAACTTTTATGTTAAAGCTTGATTGTGAATACATTTTACTCATTTCATTGGAATACTTTAGAGTTCCAATAATTTTCTGTAGAAACCACTTGCTGTGGATTATGCTATGCTTCTGGATTGTCTTCCAAGTTTGGCATTTTTTTTCATGAATAAGAGCTGTATTGATATTGGAGAAAGAGACACATTTCTGACACCACCACCAACCCCATCCCCCCAGTATTACAACCTTTCTGGGTAAATTCAAGATCAAGAATTCAAGATTGTTTAATATCATTTCCAGTACACAAGTGTAAAAGAGAATGAAATAATTATCACTCCAGATCCGAAGCAGCACAAAAAAGCCGAAAAAGGTAAAGAATGCAATAATTGAAAAACACTATAAATATAAATACATGCAGTAAGATAGCTTATACACATAGATTGATTTTATGTCCATAAAGTGATTCTAGGCACAGGAGTCTCTGTACATAAGGTGACTGACCGGAAATCATAAAGCAGGAAATGATCAAGATGTTAACAACCGTGGTAGAAGGGAATCTTCATTTGAACATAGAACATTACAGCACAATAGAGGCTCTTCAGCCCACAGTGTTGTTCCAACACTTTAGCCTACTCCAAGGTCAACCTAACCCTTCCCTTCCAAAAATCCCTCCATTTATCTTGCATTCATGTGCCTATTTAAGAGTCTCTTAAATGTCCCTAATGTATCTGCGTCTGTCACCTCCCATGGCAGCATGTTCCACACATCCACCACTCTCTGAGTAAAATACCTGCTTCTGATATTCTTCCTATGCCTTCGCCCCAACACCTTAAAGTTATGCCTCCTTGTATAAGCCATTTCTGGGCTGGGAAGTTGTACATAACCCTCAGGCTCGGCCAGCACATGTTCACTTAGGGGAAGACAGCCTGCGGCCCCACCAAACTGAGAAATCTCATTCATGTGGATGCTGTGTGACATGTTGCCCAGTTACAAATCCACAGCGTGACATGTTGCCCAGTTACAAATCCGCACCACAAAATATCAAACAGTACACCATATGCAATTAACTGATTGAACTTTATAAATTTAATCTGAATATAGGGTTAATAAAGAAAATAAAAAGAAGAAGGGCCCATTTTAAGAGAAAAGTCAAAAGTGCACGTTGGAGCTCACAAAAACGGCCATTCATCAACCATTGACTTCCTCCGAGCATCGCCGACCTTCGGACCCTCGTTCCCGGTCCACTCCGTCTGGTGGTCTTCCAGCTCCCTCCACACGCGTCTTCCTTCTTCTGCTTTCGCCGACCAAAGACCGCGAAAATATCTCTTCTAGACTCACAAGAAAGTACAACAGCATTCCAAACCCGGTTATCTCTAGTCATAACCCAAACATTGCTGCCACAGAGAAACCATTACACTATCAGTGAAACCTTACAGCATGTTACATGTAGAAGAAAACAAATTGCCAAAACACTCAGCTGGCTGGAGAGCAGTTTTTGTAGGAAGTGCGACCAATTCATTTACCAGGGTTTTACAGTGTGGAAGGTGACCTAAGCTGGACTGGACTAAAGGATGTACCATGCATCCCGCACAGAGACAGTACCCATGCAAGTTCCATAGCAAAACTTATAGATAGATAGATAGATAGACATACTTTATTGATCCTGAGGGAAATTTGGTTTTCATTACAGTTGCACCAACTAAGAATAGAGTATAAATATAGCAATATAAAACCATAAATAATTAAATAATAATATGTAAATTATGCCAGATGGAAATAAGTCCAGGATCAGCCTATTGGCTCAGGGTGTCTGACCCTCCAAGGGAGGAGTTGTAAAGGATTCTGCTAACCATTCCATCATCTGCATTTCTTTCCTTAGCATCTTCCTCTACATGGAGACCACTCAGCTTTCAGAAAATTAAAAATGCAGATTGATTTTTGTGGTGCATTTGTGTGCACCTTGGGTGTGGGGAAAACTTACAAGACCTGCATTAACTGTCTTCTCTACTATCAGTGAGAAGGCCAGACCAGAGAAGGTTAGCTAATTTCCTTCCCTTAATGACAGTCCACCAGATGAGTTTTTATACCAATCTGATTGTTCCATGGGTGTCATTATTAATAGCAGTATTTCACATTTTTATTAATTTATTTTATTTCGAGATGCAGCACAGTAACCGATCTTTCTGGCCCAAAGAGCCCAGGGCATTCAATTACATCCATGTCACCAATTAATCTATCAACCTGTATGTCTTTAGAATGTGGCAGGGAGCCAGAAGAAATCCACACGGTCACAGGGGGAACGTACAAACTGCTTACAATAGCAATGGAACTGAACCTGGGTCACTGGCTCTTTAATAATTTTACGGTGACCACTGTGATACTGTGCCACGATTATTGGAAGTGATGTATCTCTGTTATATTTTTATTTAATTAACTAAGTTTAAATTCCAGCCCTGCGGTGGAATTCAGTGTTTCAGGTTATTCGTCCTAGCACTGACTGGCTTGTCTGATTTGTATTCGGCTTTGCTGATCATCTTTGTTTGGTCCCTGAGCTAGCAGTAGTTTGTTTTGATATTTCTCTGTGCTACTCTGCTGCACGCTATCCTGTTCCAAAAAAGCTTAATGATAACTAAACAAAACACCACCAGAGCATTTGTCAGAAACCTTAAGTCTTCCAGGTAAGACAGATTTCAGCAACTTCAAATGAGTATCACTACTCTAGTCCTCATGATGAGTCTCAACCTGAAACATTAACCATTTATTCTCCTCCAGAGATGCTGCCTGACCTGCTCAGTTCCTCCAGCATTTTGTGTGCGTTACTCAGTTTTAAGAATTCTGACATTTTCCCCATCTTCGGTTTACCTATTGTCTCTTTAACTTTCCACAGATTTTTAAGCTTTCTAACATTTATTTATTGATGATTGGTTGATTGATTGATTAGTTGAGAATGCGATACAGCATGCATTTGGCCCTTCTGGCCCTTTGAGCCACGCCACACAACAATCCTCCAGGTTAACCTTAGGCTACTCACACGACAATTTACAATGACCAATTAATCTGCCAACCAGCACGTCTTTGGTCTGTGTGAGGAAGATGGAGCACCTGGAAGAAACCCACACAGTGACTGGGAGAAGGTACTAACTCGTTACAGGCAGCGGCCTGAATTTAACTCGGGCCAGCTGTACTGTAAAGCATTGTGCTAACCACTATGCTACCGTGCTGCCCTATTACCACCTTAACTTTCCTCAAAGTTTTTAAACTTTTTGTTTATTTTTCTTTTCTTTTATTTATTGAGATACAGCATGAAATCGGCCCTTCTGGCCCTTTGAGCCACACTGTCTAGAAATCCCCCGATTCAATCCCAGCCTAATCACAGGATAATTTACAATGACCAATAAACCTACTAACTGTTATGTCTTTGGCCTGTGAGGAGAAACTGGAGCACCCAGAGGAAACTCACATGGTCTCATGGGAAGCACATGCAAACTCCTTACAGTTAGCCTAATTACAGATGAAGTTTCAATTGGGAATGCCTTTTGGTTTTGCCCCAGGCCTGTATTCCTTTCTTGCCCTGTGTACATAGTTAAAGCCTATTACCCCTTATTATCTTCCAGTTCGGATGAAGTATTATTCACCTCAAACTTCATTTCAATTTCTCTGTCTCCAGATTCTGCTTGATTGGTTGAGAGCATCAGCAACTTTTGTTTGTTTCCAGTTTTTGCAATATTTTTGGCTTTTATGTTAATATGAAACACACATAGCCTCAATCTTGCAATTACTGACACGTGTCTGTGCCCAGTGCAAAGAAAGACCTCAGAGAAAGCCACCCAGAGAGGTCCATAAAAGCTCTGTAGCATGGAGTTCTCTTTTTCCTGGCATTCTTTCATTATCTGGAATCCAGCATTAATGATATCGTCAAAGAGCCAATCGGACTGAAGTATTCTCAGAGTCAACCAGACAGATAAAGCCTTAATATTAAGCTCTCACTTAGCAAATGTAAGCTTTTCACAGACCACAAGAAAAAACGTCAAATGTACAAGTTATAAACACAAGAGATACTGAAGATGCTAGAAATCCAGAACAACACACACACACACACACACACAATGCTCAACAGGTCAGGCTGCACCAGAATTAGGTTTAACATCCGGCATATATTGTGAAATACATAACAATAGCAAAAAATGGAATTACAGTAAATATACATATATGTATATTTATGGTCTCACAAGACTAACGGATGCCTAAAATTATATATATATATAGTTTTTATGTATTAAATAAGTAGAGCAAAAATAGAAACAGCTCTCTGCAGCTTATTTCAATCTTGTGCAGTAGCTCCCCACCCCACTCCAGCGTCCGTACCAGACAGTGATGCATCAGTTAGAATGCTCTCCATGGTACATCAGTTGAAACTTGCAAATGTTTAAGGTGACATACTAAATCTCCTCAAACTCCCACTGAAATATAGCTGCTGTCGTGCCTTCTTTATAGCTGCATTGATATATTGACACCCAAAAACTTGAAATTTCACTTGAAATTTGAACTTTTGATCTCTCTGTAAGAACTGGTGTGTGCTCCCTCATCTTCTCCTTCCTAAATTCCACAGTCAGTTCTTTGGTCTTACTGACATTGAGTGTAAGGTTGTTGCTGCACCACCATTCAGCTGGCTGATCTATCTCACTCCTGTACGCCCTCTCACCACCATCTGAAATTCTGCCAGCAATAGTTGTATCATTAGCAAATTTATAGACGTCAATGAGCAGAATAAACAGTTGACGTTTCAGGCCAAGTCCCTCCATCAGGACTCTATTACAAGTCAATTAACTTGTAAATTAACAAGTCAATAAAATATACAAGTTAATTTAAAATAGAAGTTGAGATCTAAGCATGTATTTAAAATAACACACATATTCCCAATACAAAATCTATTACAGTATAGTTTATAATAATTATTTGAAGAAATTAGAATGAGGTTTACTATCACTGACATATGTCAGGAAAGTTGTTCTGAGGAGACAGTACTGTACAATACATAAAAGTTACTGTAAGTTAAAGGAAGAAATATAAAAAATAACTAGTGCAAAAAGAGAGTAGAATAGTGAGGTTGCAATCATAGGTCATTGAGAAATCTGTTGGTGGAGGGGAAGAAGCTGTTCCTAAAAGGCTGTGTGTATGTCTTCAGGCTCTTGCACCTCCTCCCTGATGGTAGAGGTGAGAAGAGGACATGTCCTGGGTGGTGAGGTTCCATAGCAATGAATGCCACCTTTTTGAGGCTCCTTAGCGATGGACGCCATCTTTTTTGAGGAATCACCTTTTGAAGATGTAGTGCCCATGATGGAGCTGGGTGAATTTAAAAACCTCTGCGGCTTTTTCCAGTCCTGTGCATTGGTGCCTCCAGACGGTGATGCAACTAGTCAGAATGATCTCTACGGTACATCGGTAGAAATTTGCTGGAGTCTTTGGTGACCTGCCAAATCTCCTCAAACTCATAATGAAATATAACCACTGTCATGCTTTCTTTGTAATTGCAACAATACGTTGGGCCCAGGATAGATCTTGAAGCTGATCATTCTTTCCACTACTGACCCCTTTATGAGGACTGGTATGTGTTCTCCCAATATGCAGTACATGTTCGTTTGATTGAGGACCCAGACTATTCAGGGCTGTAGAAATTTGTTAGAGTCTTTGCTAACATATCTATTACAAACAACATACATAAGGTTAAGTGTGGAGGGGGTAGAAATGGTGTGGCAGGAAGCTGCTTTTTTTTGTTAAGGTCACTGATTACCTCCAATTACAATGGAGTAGACTGGAAGATGGTGCAGTCAGCCCAGTCATTGACAGCAACGTTGGGATTTCCTTGCACGCATGGTTTAATATAGTAATCCTGCAACAATCTTGGGATTAGTGTGTTCCTGGTGCTTCAACTCTGAAATCCAGCAGCAATTTTGAGAGTTCCACCTGAACAATGTAAGCACAGGAATCCCAGAACTGCTGGGATTTTAACCTCAAAATCTCAACATATCAGTTTGGGGAAAAACAGACAGACCAAAGTGAGTTTACTGCCTGTCCAGATAAATCATTTGCAGTGCTTGGATGAAGTCTTACAGCTTTGTGCATTGAAGCTCAGCAGCTTAAGGGAGAATGCAGTACAAGTGTACAAGTAATATAAAAGGTAGTTTGTCACACTTTCAAGGCAACCTCAAGGCAATTTTACCTCATTGTAAATTTGATTTACTTAAGTGTACAAATCAAAAGCAATGCAGTATTGTCAGGAAGTTGAGTCATTGTAAATGTGGGAAAATTATGTATTCCTTGACCACGTTCTAGGTTCTATTGTGCCTTTACTGAATTGAATTTCATTTAATTACAGAGAGTATCAACCACCAAGACTGCCGGCACTCCATCTTACAGCAGATGGTCTAACACTCAGCCACACCAGGTATAGTCCAAGAATATACTCAGAAATCATAGGAATAAAACTTCAATTAAATGCATGCTTTCTCAAAAATAGCATTGTTATATTGGTCCCAATGTAAACTGTGATCACTTAGAAGTTAATATCCGTAATGTCTATTTTTCTTGGTGGATCTTCCTGTGAATTTGGATGACAATTATCAGATGCGGTGCCTGTAAACTAGTGCTGAGAGACTTGTCAATCGTGTGTGATAGTGCCAGCGTCCGAGTGGTGTCTACAGCTGAGGTTGTGAACTTCCTGTTAGATTGTTGTCATACCTCTGCAGTCTCCAATCTTGAAAAATGTACTTGAATCGTGAATCCAACACTGTATGTCACTTATTGGATCATTAGAATATCAGGTAGTCCACTTTGTATTCAAACAGTGGTTAACCCAACTGCTGTATAAAAAAGCGCACATTACTTTATGAAGGTTAATATTGTTTAACAATCTCAAAATATATGTATGGATCTTTAGTTGCCTGTAGTTTAATCGTATGAAACTTACTTAGAATCAGAATCAGGTTTAATATATGTTGTGAAATTCTTTGCTCATGAGCAGGACAGAAAGTACAAAGTAAAATTATTATCAAAGTACATATACACCATAAACAACCCTGAGATTCATTTTCTTGTGGGAATACTCAGTAAATCTATAGAATAATAACCATGAAACACCGCCCAATTGAGACATTCAACCAGAGTATAGAACATAACAAACTGTGCAAATACAAAAAGATAGAAATAATAATAACAAGTAAATAAGCAATAAATATCGAGAAAAGGAGATGCAGAGTCCTTGAAAGTTAGTTAGTTAGTGTCTGAAAAGAGGATGCTGTCCAAGTTGCATGCCATCTTGGACAATGTCTCCCATCCACTACATAATGTACTGGTTGGGCACAGGAGTACATTCAGCCAGAGACTCATTCCACTGAGATGCAACACAGAGTGTCATAGGAAGTCATTCTTGCCGGTGGCCATCAAACTTTACAACTCCTCCCTTGGAGGGTCAGACACCCTGAGCCAATAGGCTGGTCCTGGATTTATTTTCTGGCATAATTTACATATTACTATTTAACTGTTTATGGTTTTATTACTATTTATTATTTATGGTGCAACTGTAGCAAAAACCAATTTCCCCCGGGATCAATAAAGTATGACTATGACTATGACTGTGAGTTGGTTGTGGGAACATTTCAACGATGGGATATGTAAAGTTGAGTGAAGTTATCTCCTTTGGTTCAAGACCCTGAAGGTTGAGGTATAATAACTGTTCCTGAACCTGGTGGTGTGCGTCCTGAGGCTCCTGTGCCTTCTTCCTGATGGCAACAACGAGCTGAGAGCATGTCCTGGGTGGTGGGGGTCCCTGATGATGGATATTACGTTTCTGCGGCAGCATTTCATGTGTGTGTGCTTTATGGCTGGGAGGGCTTTATCCTTGATATCCACTACTTTTTGTAGGATTTTCCATTCAAAGGAATTGTTGTTTCCGTACCAGGCTGTGATGCAGCCAGTCAATATACTCTTCACTGCACATCTATGGAAGTTTGTAAACATTTTAGATGTCATGCCGAAACTTCGCAAATTCCTAAGGAAGTAGAGGCACTGCTATGCTTTCTTCTCAATTGCACTTATGTGCTGGATCCCGAACAGGTCCTCTGAATGAATAACACCGAAAGAGTAATAGCCGATATGGAGAATAATAGTACTGATTGAGTAATATCGACTCAGTATTTTCTCCAATTAATTTTGTGTCAATAACAATGATGTCACATGAAAGAAGACATTGTGTTCAAAGCAATATGTGTTAGAGATGTCTATACTTGTGTTGTACTTCCCACGTTCGCGATGTTTAACATCACAAAGGCAAGGTGAACGACAGCTTAGTAGCACTACTGCCTTCATAGTCCTTTCCAACTCACAGATTCGGAAATACGTCAGCGATCTTTCACCATTGTTGGACCAAAATCCTGGACCTCATTCAAGTTGAAGTTAGTTGTCATTCAACCACGCACATGTATACAGCTAAACAAAACACCATTCCTCTGGGGCCAAGGCACAAAACACAGTATATACAGTCACACATAGCACATATCGTTACGATAGCACGTACAGTCACAAAAAATCATATTAGCACAAGTCCCTGAGTGACACGGCCTGGAGATTGACAGGTGGACATAAAGTGTGAAGTGCATGTTTATCTAGGCAGTATAATGTTACTGACACTATCATAATAAAACAAACAGTTGTATAAATATGTGAAACAGTGGCAATAAAAGATGAAAAGTAATCAGTGTAGGAGGAGGGTTCGGGGAGTGGGGAGGGGGGCAACAGGGCATTCAGACAAGGTGTATATGTGTCAACAGCAGAATATAAGGGCCTTTACTAGACAAACTGCAACGCCTCATGAAAGTGGCTCACCGCCTCCTTAAAGGCAGTGAATTTTAAAAAAAGGCGCTTTTGTGGAATGTTGTCAGTCAACATTTATTTCTCTTTGCCCTTTATTGAATTTTGTACAAAATACGATATGCTTTACCGTATTTCTTTCCTCTTGCTGAAGTACATTTACGGTACACAAGTACATGGATGGGAGGAATATGGAGTGCTTTGGCCTGGTGCAGATTAATGGGACTAGGCAGAATAGAGGCTAGGTATGGACTAGATGGGCTGAAGGACCCATTTCTGTGCTGTAGTGTTGTATGTCTTTATCACATTGACAACTGAGGGACATGGCACGGATACGAAATGTATCACACTGTTGGTAGAATAATAATTACAAAAATAATGAGAAGAATTACTAGATTCAAGTGAACCTACTTAATCCAAAAAGACAAGACAAGTCTTGCAGATCAAACTGAAACGATATCACTGTTGTCTTTTGTTAATGACTCTTTCCCGGAGCAAATAGCTTTCACCACATTGCGTCCAGATACAATCGTATGGTCTGACATCAGTAGAGAAGTGGTTATTGGTGAACTCACAGTCCCCTGGGAAGGCAACATCGATGAAGCCCATGAGCGCAAGTTAAACAAGTATGCGGAATTAAGATCAGAGTGCAGAGACAGAGGGTGGAAGGTCTCATGCTATCCATTCGAAGTGGGCTGCTGTGGGTTTATTGTGTTCACTTTCCAGAAGTGGCTGCGTGACCTTGGCTTCACTAGAAGAGAGATCAAGTCACCCAGCAGGGCTGTAGCTGAGGCAGCACAAAAAGGATCAGCATGAGTGTGGACCAAGTACATCCAGAGGGACAGATAGTCAGACAGTGTATACATCTTTTGCAAACCCTTCAGTAGTTGCATAGACACCTGAAGAGCAGACTATCTGTTGGATGGAAGTGACCAACAACTCTGATCGAGGCAGATGCCAAGTACTGGCCCACCACCTCGAGGGAGTCTTGATCATAAGCGGGCCAAAACTCCTGAAGACAGGTGGCAGATCAACTGATGATCCCACTGGTGATAGCACAGGACAGTTAACATCTTAGTCCATGTGTATTTTCAATTCTATATGCAAATCTGTAGGACTGTTATCGAGAGAGATAATTTTACTCATTTGACTATCTCAAAAAAAGAAGAGTAAAATGTACTATTCCTAGATGTGAGCCACACTTCGACATTTTTTATTCCAGAACGGTCAATATTGGAGTAGTAATAGTCCTACAATCAATGTGGCACACTTCCATCAGGTTCAGTTTACTTTTAGATAATGGGTATCAGTGTGTTATTTTGGATCAAGGTGCCTGTTTACTCACTTAGTAATAAACGATTTGACAGGGAATATTTTACACCTCATATTCCATCTGGTTAGCCTGCAACCTGATTACATAAACATCAATTTCTTCTTTCAGTATTTTTTTTCACTCCCTCCTTTCCTCTTCTGCAATTCCCCACTCTAGCCTCTTACCTCTTCTCCTCACCTGCCTGTCACCTCCCCCTGGTGGCCCTCCTTCCCTTTCTCCCATGGTCTGCTCTCCTCTCCTATCAGATTCTTTCTTCTCCAGCCACCTGGCTTTACCTATCAGATTATAGCTAGCCTCCTTCCCCTCCCCAAACCTTTCTATTCTGGGGTCTTCCCCTTTCCTTTCCACTCCTGAAGAAGGGTCTTTGGCCTGAAATGTCAACTTTTCATTTCCATTGATGCTGCCTGGCCTGCTGAGTTCCTGTAGCATTCTGTATGTCTTGCGATGGACAGCAAATAAATTGTATGGAATATCTTCTGATTTCCAGTAGAATAAGAATTTTTCTTTTGTAACTTACATCTGTTTTATGCTTCATAAACTATGTATGTAAGAATAATGTTCTTGTGGGAACTGCTCTGGAGTTCCCCACCGCAGTCCCATATTTATGAACAGCAAAATACTGAGGTTCCATCTTAAAGTGATGTGAATGGAAGTCATTTCATTTAGTAATTTAAGATGAAGCTTTTACCTTAGCATTTATAGATAGACCCATAGACAGGAAGGAACTCTCAAAACAAGTAAGAATGATTTTCACTCTTTCAAGGAAACAGTTAACATAAGTGTAATCCTAAAACGGTATAAATTTCATTTTTCTTTCATCCATGTGCCTATTAAGAATCTCTTAAATATCCCTAATGCATCTGCCCCTACCACCACCCCTGGCAGTGTGTTTCACAAACCCACCACTCTCTGTGTAAGAAAAAATTAGCCTTTTCTGCTAGAAAAATACAAGAGGACATAATTTTCTATACCTCTTATCATGTCATACACCTCTATCACATATGTCACCTCTCATCCTTCTTCTCTCCAAAGAGAAAATCCCTATCTTGCTCAGCCTATCCTCATAAAATGTGCTCTCTCATCCAGACGTAAATCTCCTCTGCACCTTCTCGATAAAGTTTCTACATCCTTCCTATAATGAGGTGACCAGAACTGAACACAATACTCCAAGTGTGGCCTAACCAGGATTTTATAGAGCTGCAGCATTATCTTGCTGCTGTTGAACTCAACTCTCCAACTAATGAAAGCAAACACACCATATGTCTTTCTTAACAACCCTATTAGCCTGCATGGTGGGATAATTCTTTTGCTTGGGTGGTGTGATTCCTTCGTATTGGATGCTACCTTCTTGTGGCAGCTCTTCTTGCAAATGTGCTCAATGCTGGGGAATACTTTGCCTGTGATGGACTGGGCTGTATCCACCACTTTCTGTAGACTTTTCTGTTTTTGGGCATTGGTGTTTCCATACCAGGCATATAATATGATAGTGCATGATATCAATATTTTGTTTCAAACCCTTGCAATCTCAAACGTGATTGCTGGTGCCATCTTCTCCATTTTTTTGCCCATTATTAACATGTACTAGTAAATACTATCAATAATTCTTTCCCAGCCATTATACATAATGTGCCTTATCATTTGGTCTGAATCGTTATTGAAGATATTGCCTATAAAGGTGGTAGGGTGGAGATACGTCTCTACCAAAGGAATTATAAGAAACTCCTTCGCTAGTTTAGCCCCCAGATCAGGGTCACATGAAGCCATGGGAGCAGGTAGTTGACGGTTGTATGAGCAGCTGATGCATATCACAAGTCCTGCTTTTGCGACCACGGACACCAGACGGACAATATCTGAAGAGTATTGATAATGGCTAGGGGTCAACCATCTTGTAAAGGCACTGCCCAGAGAAGGCAACGGCAAACTACTTCTGTAGCAAAATTTACCAAGAACAGTCATGGTCATGGAAAGGTTATGATCACCCACATCATATGACATGGTACATAATGAGCAAGTGATTGCCCGTAATCTTCAGTATGTGGGTACATAAAAGTATACCAGCAGAGATTCATTATTGAGACTCCTTGCATGAAGACTGTAAATCTTCTTCTGTTCCTTTCTATGCATGGTTTCATTTGAAATGTTTGATGTGGTACTAGCAACGTGATTATGAGATCAGGTAGAAATGGCAAAATAATAACCAAATTCCCATGATGAGCATTTAGACACTATGGTTGTGCACGAAACTAGAACATGACTCCCTTGTGACTACTTGACATTTGCAAAAGCCTGTATATTTAGTGAAGGGTATCTTTGTGATCAGTGAGATCCACAGTATTGTCCTTCAGTTTCTCATTTCCATATGTGCTCCATGGAAGCATTGAGAACATCAAACATAGGAGCACAATTAGGCTATTTGGCCCATCAATCCTGCTCTGCCATCCTATCATGGCTGATTTATTATCCCTCTAAACCCCACTCTCCTGCCTTCTCCCCATAACGGATGCCCTTACTAATCAAGAACCTATCAACTTCTCCTTTTCTCCAACCAGGATACCAAGTCAGGGAAAATCCAAACTAGGAGAACTGAGTACGAAGTTACCATTTTGGGAAATTAACTTGCACTTTTAAAAAAAGTTTTATAAAAATACAAAAGCGTAAGTTGGGAAAGTAGAAAGATAATGTATAGACAAGTTAGCTCCTCTCTGTCATTAATTCCACTTGTTACACGTATGTAACTATCAGTGCATTGCATAGTAATTCTGCGTAAATATCTCTCATTGGTTGTTGACTAAGATGTGTGCATCTTCAGTTATATCAATTGTGGTCTCAGGTACACTAGGGCTTTGGCCGTAGATGTCAAGAAAATTTTGTGGAGTCAGAGAGGAACTAACTGCTCTAAACATTATCTTTCTGTTTTTAAGATGTCTGTTGTATTTTTCTGTAAATATTTATTAATATGAATTGTCAAAGTTTCCTATTCCATTTTACTGTAATTTTTATCATGTATTTGCAGGCTCTTGCCACTTGATGGCCCTGTAAAGTACATTTCTGATAGACTTTTCAACTCTTTTTGCCATATTGCATGTAAGAAAATTAGTCATAGAACATACAGCACAGTATAGATCCTTTAGCCCACGATGTTGGGCTGAACTTTTAACCTACCTCATGATCAATGTAATCCTTCCCTCCGAAATAGTCCCCCAATTTATTTTCATCTGCGTACCTATCGAGGAGTTTTTTTAAGTGCCCCTAATGGAATCTGCCTATACCACCATCTCCAGCAGCACATTCCATGCATTCATACCCCCAGTGTAAAAAACTTACCTCTGACATCCCCCTTATACTTTCCTCCAATCACATTAAAGTCATGCCCCCTCATATGAGCCATTTCCAAACTAATTAGTTGCAAGTCATTGCAAGACCACGTCAATGCCCTCGATAGTTTACTTGTTACAAAAATGTTATGATAATAAATATAATTTTTAACTGGTGCTAACATAAATTGGGCTTGATATTGAAGTAGGGAATGAAAAAGTCTGGCTGACTTTCATAAATTACCCTTATCAGATCCAGACTGATAGAGTGGACATTACAGCAATCCGGAACAGAAAGGAAGACAAGGTCTTCTGCTTTTTTTTTGTCCTTCTGATTTCCCTCTTCGGTGTACACGTGCATCCATTGTTCTCCTCGAGGGATTCAGTTCAACTCACCCGACATATTCCTCCTTCTTCTTCCTGACCAGAACCTCACTCCAACAGGAGCATATTGGTACTGAACTTTCACTATCTCATTTTAAAATCCTCCCACTTGATGGATATTCGTTTACCTGCAAACAGCCTCTTCAAATCAACCTTTGTAAGTTCCTGTCTAATGCCATCAAAATTTGCCTTGCCCCAATTTAAAAACATAACTTGTGGATCATGCTTACTTATTTCCATAACTATTTAAAAACTGATAAAAGAACTACATTCATTGGTCCCCAAATGGTCCTTCACTGACACATCAGCCACTTGATCAATCTTGTTTCCAATAGAGGAAGTTGAGTATCTACATTTTGCTTCAGAAATCTTTTCTGCACATACTGAATAAATCCTGTGCCAGATCCAGTCATTAATAGGTAAGTTAAAATTGCCTACAACCTTATTACTTCTGCCCCTATGTGCTTTGTGATGCTCCTTACCCCATTCCTAATAAGCCTGAACTCCTCTCTTGCTTTATGCAGTTCCTTTGCCACTTTGGTGACTGTACATGTATCTGATATTTCCTCAGATTCCGTTTTTAGGGTGGCAAAGTGGAGATACATCTCTACGAAAGAAAATGTAAGACACTCCTTCCATCCACTAGCCTGCAGATCACCCTTGGGCAAGGTGTGGCACCTGCTTAGCCCCCCAATCAGGGTCATATGAAGCTATGGTGGTGGATGGTCGTATGAGCAGCTGGTGCATAGCATAAGGCCTGGTTGTGCGACCACTGACGCGGGCAGACAATCTCTGAAGGGTATTGATAATGGCTGGGGTCACCCATCTTGTAAAGACTCTGCCCAGAAGAAGGCAATGACAAACCACTTACGTAGAAAAAAAATGCCAAGAAAAGTCATGGTCATGGAAAGAGCATGATTGCCATGTCATACAACAGGCACATAATAAATGGACTCTTTTTACACAAATGGTCAAAAAGCCTCTTAGAGGCACAGTTCCCAGCTACCCACAACTAATACTATGAAGCTAACTTCCTTCAGTACAGAAACCTTCCAACATTAATAGATCAGTTATTGATATGCTAAATGATTTCTCCACCCGGTCTGCAAGCTTCCTTGAACCAAGCAACTTAGCCAGCATTATCTATTTTGAAACAAAGCAAATTAAATAACCCATTGCCTTGTACTGTACCTCTTGAACAGTAGGACACGTGCAGTGACCCAACATCCTGCTTTCTGCAGACAATGTTTCTTCTATGTACAGAACTTGTTTGCAAAGCTGTGTTTTCAAGCTTCAAACTGATTGCTGCTTATGATTTACATTCTAGGAACTGAAGACTGTTTCCTGCTTATGACCAGAAGCTAAATAATTGTTTGATTTTTACAAATGGCAGCTGCTTTGTTTGGAAAGCTAAGCTTGGCAAAACTAGAACCCCACTTTCCCCCGGCCCAGAAAGCAAATGTCCACCACAAGAGTGGAGCAGTAGCCAAGCATGCATCTTTGAGGTGTGCCTGGTTGATGTCAGTGACAAAATGTTATTACCAATCCACACTGACTGTGGTCTCCTGATGAGGGAAAAGAAGTATAGAAGATGTAAATATGTGTGATGTCAATTGTGGTGGGTTTGATTATGTATGCTTAAAATGATTCTGGCACTGCCTTTAAATGTCTCTTTTTAGCGATTCTCTAAGTATTTGGTTTGTACTAAAACCTAAAAGAGCACTAGAATAGTTAAAAAATAAATTTTGACAAGAGACTGGTTAGGACGCAGGTGCTGGAGTATTGGAGACTAGAATTGAGATATGATACGAGACTAAAATGAGGACAGTGTTCTAAACTAGACATAGACAAGAATCCAAAGTAGAACTGATGATTGAGCACCAAATCTCAGTTCAGGTGCTCTTCAAACATTAAAATCCTGATGCCAAAACATGGCCGCCTATTAGCACCTGAGATGATAAAGGGGCCACGCAAGCTATCCATATTCCAGAGCGTCTGAGTGTCAAAACCCCAGAAGCTGGCATGGTTGGGTGTGTATCGTAACATAAATGCTATCCAGAACGTCATTTTCAGAATATTACATCGGAGTCCCTTAGGGCATGTGAGTAAGCACAGAAGATGTTGGTTTAACAGGGTTTGATTGATAATCTGATGGTTTGATAACAAGAGTATTGAACTGTGCAAAGACCAATCTTGGAGGTAAATTTACCAATTCAAAATTAATGGTGAAGAGTGGTGTACAGAAGGGGCATTGGTTAGAAACTGTGTTACAAGCTCAATGTTGATCTTCTAGTCTATCATTCCATTGTATATGAGGTTGATGAGTGCACTGTGGAGTTTATAGCTTGAATCCAACAGTGTCACTTGTACATGTTTAAACAGGCACTCCTTTGTCTTGTTCAATATTATCCTGAACAGTTATTCTCTGCATTACACTGTTATTGGTTTGTCTGACACCAAAGCAGGTGACGCCACATGATCTGCTTGCAGCGCAGACTGTAAATTGTTCCTATTGACAGACAAACCAATTCTCCCTGCTGAACGTGTTTGTCAGCAACCCCCAGAAATGACAGATTGTGTTTCATCTGCGAGGGTATTAGAAGCAAAAGTGTTAACACATTTTAAAAATGATTCAAGCGCATGATGTTTGTCAGCCTCACTGTGTGCCTGCACGATTCATTTGATATTGAATATCTCTGCATGCAAAATTCAATGTCTGTTTTGTTCTCTGGTTTCTACATGTTGGCCTAACATTTTCCCCTGCATTGCCAACATTGTTTCGTTATCATCTAATTGTAATCACCATTTCCTTCTCATTTACTGTATGAAAGCAGGCTAGCATCAATCACTCAGTTCAGTGGCAAGGCCAAACCCCCAGACACTAATTTGTGTTCCTGTTCCTGCGGATTTTACAGTTAATAGTGCACCATCTCTTTTGATGGTCTATTTCAGGGGAAATCTACAGTATTGCAAATCAATGCGAGCCACAGAGCACCATGCATCTCAGTTTTACAAGGAACTTTCTGATTGCATGCTATGGTTCAAGCCAGTGAGAGCCAGCTTGCTGTAAAAAAATGTGCAAACCAAAAGACAGACATTTATTAAATAGTTTGAACTGTAAACTATACCTAAACAAAAGGCTGCAATAATTGCAGTACTCTGATAAATATTAATATCAGTAGCATGTTATTATTTATTTATTATTATATATTTATTTTTTCTCAGCTTAAGCTGGGAAAATCAGAAGTATGGGCATACTCATTTCACAATTGCTATGAACTTTCAGGGTATTCTAGTGGCGTTTAGTATTGTGGCTTTCTGAAGATTTACATAAATATTGCTGGGTAGGCATAATTGTTTAATGCTATTGTGTAGTGACTTTGGGATGATACCAGTTGTAGATATTACCATTGGGACAATGTTCATGTTCCATAGTCTTTCAATTTCCTCTTTTAATTCAGTACGTTCTGTGTGTTGGGAATATCTGTATCTATTAAGTACGTTGTTCTTGCTTGTTTATCCTGTAACATTATATCCGGTTATAATGAATTGCCCTAATAATGATAATAATAATAACGATAATAAAACAATCCAGCACATTACATGATCCTGTAGCAGTTTAACTTTATCTGATTACTTACACAGGCACAATCAAGTGGCAAACATCATTCACCAAAAACTTGCTTTAAGATACAAGATCATAAATGAAATCAGATTTTACTATAAATACAAGCCCGATCTAGTCTTAGAGTCAGTATACCACAAATTATATTATGACTGATCAGTTACTACAGATAGGACAATCCTTAATAACTGCCCGGATACAATAATATAGGATAAACAGCACGGACAACTTGTTTAATAGATATAGCCATTCTGAAGACTCATAGCTTAAAGAAATGTGTAAGTGAAAAACACCAGAAGTATGCTGGATTAAAAGAGGAAATTGAAAGACTATGGGGCATAACAGGGTATACATCTTTAGAAAGCCATAATATTAAACACCACTAGAATAGTCCGATAGTTTTTAGCAACTGATAAATGAGCGTGTTTGGCTACACCCGTGCCTCAGGTTTTCCCAGCTTGAGCCGAGAAAAAAATAAAGGAGAATAATATTTATTATTATTTTGTATTGCACAGTTTCTCTTCTTTTGCACACTGATTGTCAGTCTTTGTTTTGTGCAGATTTACATTGATTCTATTGTATCCCTTTGTTCTCCTGTGAATGCCTGCAACAGATTGAATCTCAGGATAGTATCTGGTGACGTATACATTCCTTGGTAATAAATTTACTTTGAACTGTGAATTTTAAATTCTGTGCTGCTGCGAGTGAATGACTTCAGGTGAGAACAAAAAGTATTACAACACAGCAGAGGGTTAAGGTAAGGGTTTGGCCCATGACGTCGTGCTGACCCTTTAGCCAAGGTCAATCTAACCCTTCTTTCCCACATAGGCCTCCATTTTTCTTTCATTCATGTGCCTATCTAAGATTTTCTTAAATGTCCTTAATATATCTATTTTTACCACTACACTTGGCAAATGTTCTACACACTTACCACTCTCTGTGTAAAAATAAAACTACTTCTAATGTCTCCCTGATATTTTCCTCCCAACACCTTAAAGTTATGCCCTCTTGTATTAGTCATTCCCACCCTGGGAAAAAGTCTCTGGCTGTCCACTTGATCTAAGCTTCTTATCATTTAGTACACCTCTACAAAGCTACCTCTCATCCTCCTCCTCTCCAAAGAGAAAACCCTAGCTCACTTGACCAATCTGGTAGTATCCTGGTAAATTCCTTCTGCACACTTTTGAAGGCTTCCACATCCTTCCTATCACGAAGTGACCAGAACTGAACACAATTTTCAATTAACAATCAACAATTCATTCGATCTTGAAGTAGGTCATTGGTTAAATGGTAAAATTAAGCAGGTAGGAATAAAATTTGATGGCGTGTCCTTCAGCTTGCTTACCACCTCAATCTTGCCAGATTTTTGCCGTAAGTCTGGTAAAACATTAAATAAATTTGATGAAACATCATAGATGATGGTTACCAACAAGGGTTCAAAGAATCAGAATTAGGTTTATTTTCAAAGTTCAAATGCAATTTATTATCGAAGAATGTATATGTTACCATATACTATCTTGAGATTCATTTTATTATTTTATTTTTGAGTTTTTATTTGGAGATGCAGCACAGAACAGTCTCTTCCAGTTGAACAAGCTGCACCAGCCAGCAAAAAACTCACCTATTTAACACTAGGCTAAACACAGGACAATTTACAATGATCATTTAACCTACTAACCTATATGTCTTTGGACTGTGGGAGGAAACCAGAGCACCTGGAGGAAACCCATACACTCACAGGAAGGATATACAGATGCCTTACAGAGGATGCTGGAATGGAACTCTGAACTCTGATGCCCTACGCTACCATGTGCCCCAAATTCCTGCTGGCATTCACAGTAGAACAATGAAATACAGTAAAATTAATGAAAATTGACATAAAAACAGACTGACAAAGAATAAATGTGCAAAAGAAGATGATCTGTGAAAGTAAACAAAACAAAACAATAATGAGAACATGAGTTGTAGAGTCCTTGATTGAAAGTGAGTCCATAGGTTGTGGAATCAGTACAGATTTGAGGTGAGTGAAGTTATCCACAATGTTTCAAGAGACTGATGGCTGTAGGGTAATTACTGTTTCTGAGCCTGGTGATATGGGGCTAAGGTTCCTGAACCTCTTTCCTGATGGCAGCAGCGAGAAGAGAGCATGTTCTGGATGGTGGGGGTCCTTGATGATGGATGCTGCTCCAGGTAAAGCGCTCAGTGACGAGGAGACCCTTCGTGCTCTCATTGTGCGTATACAAGGAAACAGGTACACATTTCACATTAGTGAAGGATTAGTGCAGGAGGAATCTACCAAGGTTAATGAAAGCTAAGAAAACAGACTAAGTGGCACATACAGGACTGAATGCAGATCACGGCAAAGGCGGTATGCTTTGTCTGCTGTATACTGTCTGAGTGATAGACAACTGGCATTGGTTTACATGGATTCATAAACCAATGTTCCATCAACTATAGTGAGGCATTGATTTACCTGTTAACAGTGACATTGGGGAACTTGGTGACGTACTGTCAGTCAGCTTGAGCAGAGATGTGCCTGTTAAATAAACAGTTTCATAGCTGGTCACTTTTCTAATATGCTGTGCCCTGAAATCCACTTCACTATATTCTGCAAGCATGGTGCAATCCTGAACTATACTTTTACTTCTGGGAAGTAATACTGAGAAAAAAAAAGATAGATAAAAAGTCACTTTGTTTGTCACATGTACATTGAAGCATCAAAACATACAGTGAAATGCGTAGTTTGTGTCAAATCAAATCAGTGAGCATTGTGCTGGGTTGCCCACAATCACCACCATGCTTTTGGCACCAACATAACATGCCCACAACTCACTAACCCTAAGCTGCATCTTTGGAGTATGGGAGGAAACCTATGCGGTCAAGGGGAGAACGTTTAAAGTCCTTAGCGGTGGGAATCAAACCCATGCCACCTGCTTGCACCCATTACTGTATCATTGCATTCCCTTCAACAACCAATAAATACAGGTTCTGTAGAGTAAATGATGTTGCTTATCTGCAGGCAGGTTAAATCATTGAGTTAAAAAAAATATAATTTCTGTTGCCCTTATATTGAATTTACCCATCGTAAATTGGGGGACCACTTTGTTAAGCACCTCCACTCCATCTGCCACAAGCAGAACTTCCTGGTGCCCAAACATTTTATTTCTGATTCCCATTCCCATCCTGACATTTTAGCCCATGGCCTCCTCTTGTGCCATGATAGGGCCACCCTCAGGGTGGAGGAGCAATACCTTATATTCCATCTGAATAGCCTCCAACCTGATGGCATGGCTATCGATTTCTTCTTCCGGTAAAAACATTTCCTCCCCCCCCCCACCCCCATTCCCCACTCTGCCCTCTTAACTCTTCTTACCTGCCTATCACCTTCCCTTGGCTCCCTTTCTCCTTCCCTTTCTCCTACAGTTCCCTCTCATGTCAGATTCCTTCCTCTCCAGCCCTTGACCTGTCCCATCCACTTGGCTTCACCTGTTACCTTCCACCTAGCTTCGTGCCCTTCCCCTTCAGCTTTTTATTCTGGTGTCTTCCCCTTTCCTTTCCCGTTCTGAAGAGGGGTCTCGGTCTGAAACATCAATTGTTTATTCATTTCCATAGATGGTGCCTGACATGCTGAGTTCCTCCAGCATTTTGTGTGTGTTGCTTCAAAATACCTTTTGAGTTTTTTCTATTCTTGTAAACATTTTTATATCCTCCTGAGTGGAATCCCTTTGATTTCCATTTACACAAAGTTTTCTGCACACACCATTAAAGTCCACATATCACGTTTGATGATTTTGGAGTCTATTGGGGGAGGTGGCTCATCAGGTGAAGGCGGCAGTACCCAGGATCATGGCACCATGGGTGGCTCACTGCGCATGAGGGCAAGAAAAAGAGTGGCAGAGCTGTTGTGGTCGGGGATTCCATGGTAAGGGAAATAGAGAGGAGCTTCTGTGGCCGCGAATGGGACTCCCGTATGGTGTGTTGCCTCCCGAGTGCAAGGGTCAGAGATGTCTCGGAGAGGCTGCAGGGCATTCTGAAAGGGGAGGGTGAGCAGCCAGCTGTCGTGGTGCATGTTGGTACTAACGATATAGGAAGAAAGTGGGATGGGGTCCTACAAGCTGAATTTAGGGAGCTAGGAGATAAATTAAAGAGTAGGACCTCAAAGGTAATCGTTTCAGGATTATTACCAGTGCCACGTGCTAGCCAGAGTTGGAATAGCAGGATAGCTAGAATGAATATGTGGCTTGAGTGATGGTGCAGGAGGGAGGGTTTCAGATTTTTGGGGCATTGAAACCGCTTCTGGGGGAGGTGGGACCAGTACCGTCCGGACGGTCTCCATCTGGGCAGGGGGATCAATGTCCTAGGGGGATTGTTTGCTAGTGCCGTTGGGGAGGCTGTAAGCTAATATGCCAGGGGATGGGAACCCACACAGAAAAGAAGAGGGAAGTGAGGCAGAGACCAAAGCTAGAGTTAGTGAAAAGAAAAGTAAGAGTAGAGTGCATAAAAGTAAAAAGCAAAAATCGCATAGGTCACTAGATCCTAAAAGGACAATGAGTATAAGGGCACTTTATCTAAATGCCCGTAGTATTTGAAACAAGGTTAGTGAACTTGTGGCACCAAGGCATATGATTTAGTGGCCATTACAGAAACCTGGTTGCAAGGTGGAGACGACTGGGAATTAAATACCCAGGGATATCAGGTAATACGGAAAGATAAGCAGGAAGGCAGAGGAGGTGGGGTGGCGCTCTTGATTAGGGATGAGATCAGGGCGATTGTGAGAGATGATATAGGATTTACAGAGCAGAATGGTGAGTCCATCTGGGTAGAGATTAAGAATAGAAAAGGGAAAAAAAATCACTGGTGGGTGTTGTCTATAGGCCACCTAATAAAAATATTGCAGTGGCAGAGGCGATTCACCAAGAAATAACTGAGGCTTGTAAGAAAGGGACGATAGTTGTCATGGGGGATTTTAACTTCCACATAGATTGGGTGAATCAGGTTGGTCAAGGAAGTCTTGAGGAGGACTTCATAGAATGCATCTGTGATGGCTTTCTTGAGCAGCATGTTAGTGAACCTACAAGGGAAAATGCTATCTTAGATCTAGTCCTGTGCAATGAGACAGGTAAGATTAACAATCTTGTAGTCAGGGATCCTTTTGGAAAGAGTGATCATAGTATGATTGAATTTTGCATTCAGATGGAGGATGAAATAGTTAGATCTAAAAATAGTGTAATATGCTTGAACAAGGGAGACTACAATGGGATGAGGGAGGAGCTGGCTAATGTGGATTGGGAGCACAGGCTATTTGGTAGGACAGTTGAGGAACAGTGGAATATTTTCAAAGAGATTTTTCACAGTGCTCAACAGAAGTATATTCCAGTCAAAAGTAAGGACAGTAAGTGTGGGGAGAGCCAGCCTTGGATAACTAAGGAAATAAAAGATAGTATAAAATTAAAAGCTCATGTGTACAAAGTTGCAAAGGGTAGTGGGAGACTGGAGGACTGGGAAAACTTTAAAAAGCAACAGAGAACAACTAAGCAAGAAATAAGGAAAGGGAAGATAGAATATGAAAGTAAATTAGCACAAAATATAAGAAATAGATAGCAAAAGTTTTTATAAGTATATAAAGCGGAAGAGGGTGGCTAAAGTCAACGTAGGTCCCTTGGAAGACGATAAGGGGAAATTGATATTGGGTGTTAAGGAAATGGCTGAGGCATTGAACGACTATTTTGTGTCGGTCTTCATGGTGGAGGACACGTCTAATATGCTAACGAAGGATGTTATAGATGAAATGGGAGGTGAGTACCTCGATAGAATCACTGTCACTACAAGAGATAGTGATGAGAAAACTAGAGGGCCTGAAGGTAGGTAAGTCCCCTGGTCCTGATGGGATGCATCCCAGGGTGCTGAAGGAATTGGCGCAGGTTACAGTAGACGTGTTGGTAATCATTTATCAAAACCCTCTAGACTCTGAGCAGGTTCCAGCGGATTGGAAGACAGCAAATGTCACGCCACTTTTTAAAAAAGGATGTAGGCAAAAGACGGGCAACTATAGGCCAGTTAGCTTAACATCTGTAGTCAGAAAAATGCTTGAAACTGTCATTAAGGAAGAAATAGCGAAATATTTAGAAAGAAGTGGTTCCATTAGACAGATGCAGCATGGATTCAGAAAGGGCAGGTCCTGTTTGACAAACTTACTGGAGTTCTTTGGGTGCAGTGGATAGAGGGGAACAGGTGGATGTCATATACTTGGATTTCCAGAAGGCGTTCGATAAGGTGCCGCACAAGAGACTTATAAATAAGATATGGCTCCATGGAGTCGGAGCAAAATTTGCTGATGACACTAAACTGAGTGGAAAAGCAAATTGTACAGAGGATGTGGAGAGTCTGCAGAGGGACATAGATAGGATAAGTGAGTGGGCCAAGGTCTGGCAGATGGAATACAGCATTGGTAAATGCGAGATCATCCACTTTGGAAGGAATAATAGAAGAGCAGATTATTATTTAAATGGTGAAAGATTGCAGCATGCTGTTGTGCAGAGGAACTTGGGAGTGCTTGTGCATGAATCACAAAAAGTTGGCTTTCAGGTGCAACAGGTTATTAAGAAGGCAAATGGAATGTTGGCCTTCATTGCTAGATGGATTGAATTCAAGAGCAGGGAGGTCATGCTGCAACTATACAGGGTATTGGTGAGGCCTCACGTGGAGTACTGTGTGCAATTCTGGTCTCCATACTTGAGGAAAGATATACTGGCTTTGGAGGCAGTGCAGAGGAGGTTCACCAGGTTGATTCCAGGGATGAAGGGGTTAGACTATGAGGAGAGATTGAGTCGCCTGGGACTATACTCTTTGGAGTTCAGGAGAATGAAAGGGGATCTTACAGAAACATACAAAATTTTGAAAGGGGTAGATAAGATAGAAGTAAGAAAGTTGTTTCCATTGGTAGGTGAGACTAGAACTAGGGGACATTGCTTCAAGATTCAGGGGAGAAGATTTAGGATGGAGATGAGGAGAAACCATTTTTCCCAGAGAGTGGTGAATCTGTGGAATTCTCTGCCCAGAGAAGCAGTTGAGGCTTCTTCACTAAATATATTTAAGAAACAGTTAGATAGGTTTTTATATAGTAAGGGAATTAAGGGTTATGGGGAAAAGACAGGTTGATGGAGCTGAGTTACGGACAGATCAGCCATGATCTTATTGAATGGCGGGGCAGGCTCAATGGGCCGAATGGCCTACTCCTGATCCTATTTCTTATGTGCTTATGTTACTTTTAAAAAGTTTACTGAGGTAGCCAAGCCTTTCAAAACTAAAGAGCCCAATTACACTCGTTTGACCAACTAACCTACTGAACCAAACATCTTTGGAGTGTTGGAGGAAACCAGAGCACCTGGAAAAGGCTTGTGCAGCACAAACCCCTTACAGAGAGCAGCAGAAGTGAATCCAAGTTGCTAGCACCGTCATAGCATTACGTTAACAGCCACACAACCATATCACCCATATGCACGATGTTCATTTCAGTGACAATAATCTGGCAGTGGTAAGTAACATGCAGTCAGCATATTGTGATGGTTGAGCATCCAGCCTGTTTTAAACTACTTTGGTGTAAATTATCCTCATATCGTAAAAACTCCCCTTATGTCTCAATTCCCAGGATACTCACATCATACATTTTATTTTGAAGCTCTGTAGTTTCCATATAAAACATCATTTTGCCCACATACAGTGATGGTGCCCAAGTGCATTCTATAATGTATGATGATTCTTCTGTATTCGTTTGAATAGGTGAGCTTATGTACTTCTCCTGCACCACCTACTCTCTCAGAGGAAGACAAATGGCCATCCTCCACCAGACCTGAAGAGCATCACTGACTAGAGTGCAAACTGACACTATTCAACTTGAACTTGGTGCTAGCAGTGATGCATGCTTCTGGAGAAGTGCAAATAAAATTCAAGAGAAATCAAATAATAGGAGGATTTGTTAATACTGACACTACTACAGCGTGGGGTGTCGGAGCTTGGAGTTCAATTCTGGCACTATCTGTAAGCACTTTGTATGTTCGCCCCATGACCATGTGGATTTCCTCTGAATGCTCCGGTTTCCTCCCATAGTCCAATGATGTACCGGTTTGAAGGTTAATTGGTCATTGTAAATTGTCCCGTGATTGAGGCCTCTGCCAGTCAGGTTGACCATGGATGTTGCATCCTAACTGTCTAGATATACAAGCCTGGGCAGTACAATACTGGAGAGCAAGCTGTTGCCCATGTAGCAAGCTCCCATTCTCCATGAATCTGATAAACCCAACAGAACGGCAGAGACCGATACAGTTTGGCACCAGCAGTATCACAGCAGTTGCCAGGTCATCATTGAACTCAATGTAGGACTGCCTTAGGGACTCCAGCTCCGGATTTTTTTCATCAGGGTTTACTCCCAAAGCCTTCCTCATGACTGGGTATAGCTGTAATACTGCAGAGGTTTGAGATCAGTGTTTTCCTTCTCCTGGACGAGCTGCCAAACCACAGCCGATGGGCCGCATCTGATCAAAGTGACTGGTTTTAGGGCAATTTGAGAGAAGAAATAAAAGGGTTGAATATTTTCTAAATAGGGAGAACATACAAGAAATTGAGGTTCAAAGTAATTTGGGAGTCCTTTAGTAGGATTGCCTAAAGGTTAATTTGCAGGTTGAGTCTGTGTTGAGAAAGGCACATGTGATGTTAGAGTTCATTTCAAGAGGACTAGAACATAAAAGCAAGGATGTAATGTTGAGACTTTATAAAGCGCTGGTAAGATCTCATTTGGGGTACTATGAGCAGATCTGGGCCCGTTATCTTAGAAAGGTTGTGCTGAAACTAGAAAGAGTTCAAAGGAGGTTTATGAAAATGATTCCAGGATTGAATGGCTTGTAATATGAAGAATGCTTGGTGGCTTGGGACTGTATTCACTAGAATTCAGAAGAATGAGGGGTGACCTAATTGAAACCGATTGAATGGTGAAAGGTCATGATAGATTGGAGGTGGAGAGGATGTTTCCTATGGTGATGGAGTCTAAGACCAGAGGACACAGCCTCAGAATTGAGGGGTGACCTTTTAGAACAGAAATAAGGAGAAATTTCTTTAGCCAGAGAGTGGTGAGCCTGTGGAATTCTTTGCCACAGGCAGCTGTGTAGACCAAGTCTTTGGGTATATTTAAGGCTGAGGATAATAGATTGTTGATTGGTCAGGGCATGAAGGGATATAGGGGGAATGCAGGAGATTGGGGCTGAGGGGAAAATGGATTCCCACAATGAAATGGTGGAGCAGACTCGACAGGAATTGTCCCCAATTGTGAGGGTCTTTAATGATGGATGCTACATTCTTGTAGGATGTTCAAGAATGTACATGAATGCTACATTCTACTATTCCTCAATGGTGGGGAAGGCTGTGGCCATGATGGAGTTGGATGAGTTTTCAACGCTCTGCATCCTCCTGCAATCCTGTGCATTTCTGTCTTTATGCTAGACTGTGATAGAATCAGTCAGAATGCTCTCCATCATAAATGTGTAGACATTTGCAAGAGGTTTTGGTGACATATCAAATCTTCTCAAACTCCTAATATTGTAAAGCTTCTGGTATGTGTTCTTCACGATTACATCAATGTGTTGGGCCCAGGGTATGTTGACAGGAATGCTGAGATGTTCCAGGAACTTGGAAGCTGCTCACCCTTTCCACCATGGGACCCTCAGTGAGGACTGGTGTGTCCTTTGTGCTTCCACTTCCTGAAGTCCTTGGTCTTGCTGAATTTGAGTATGGTGTTGTTGTTGCAACACCACTCAACCAACTGATCTGTCACACTCCTGTAAGCTTCCTCATTTCCATCATGAGGTTCTGCTGACAAAAGTGGTGTCACTGCAAAATTTATTGGTGGTGTTTGAGCTGCACCTAGCCATGGCCATGAATGTAGAACAGGGGTTCCCAACCTGGGGTCTACAGATCCCCCAGTTAGTGGTAATGGTCCATGCCATAAAAAAGGTTGAGAACCCCTTTACACTGTAAAAGGTGGAGAGCAGTGGGCTAAGCTTGCATTCTTGAAATGTGCAGACGTTGACTGACAGTGAGGAGGAGATGTAATTAATCATCTATATAGACTGTTACTTCCTGATTAGGAAGTTGAGGATCTGGTTGCAGAGGGAAGTTCAGAGGCCTAGGTTTGTTAACCGTGCTGATTAGTAGTGACAGGATTATGGTATTGAACACTGAGTTGTAGTTCAGAATGTTTTGCTGTTGTCAATGTTTTGCTGCTCCAAAGCCAAGTGGAGAGCCAGTGCTATTTTGTCCACTGTGGACCTATTGTGGCAGTGGGTAAATTGCAGTGTGTCCAGGTCTTTGCTCAGGCAGTAGTTAATCTAGCCATTGTCAGCTTCTTAAAGAATGTCATCCCAGTAGATGTGAGTGCTGCTGGGCAGTAGTTACTGATGCAGCTCATCCTGTTCCCCTTGGGCACCAGTATGATTGATACTGTTTTGATATGAGTGGGTACCTCTGACTGCTGCAGTATGATGTTGAAGATGTCCTTGAATATTCTAGCCAGATGGTTGGCACAGATTTTCAGTCCTCTGCCAGGCATACCATCGAGGTCTGATGCTTTGCAGGGGTTCATCCTCTTGAAGGCTTCTGTGATATTGGCCTCCAAGGCAGGCATCGCACCGTCATCAGTAGATGTGGGGGTTTGCAGTAGGTGTTATTCTCCCTTTCAATGTGGCGTAGGTATATCAGGGAAAGAAGCATCACTGCCATTTATGGCGTTCCGTTTTGCCTTGTGGGAAGTAATGGCACGCAAACCCACCCACTGCTGTCAAGTCTCTGATTGTGTCTCTAACTTCGCATGGAATTGCCATTTTGCTGCTATGATGACCTGAAGAGTTCGAGATCTTCAGTCTTGAAGACCAAAGATTCCGAATCTGTGGTTCATCCAGGACTTCTGGTTTGGGAAGACTCGATATGTTTTGGAAGGTATACACTCATCTACACAGGTCTTTATGAGATCAGTAATGACCGTGGCATAAGCATTCAGATCCAAATATGAATCCCTAAATAGGGCCTCATTCACCAATTCAGTGCAGTCATGTAAGCATTCCTCTGCCTGCCTTGACCTTAGCTTCAATATCCAGAATTAATTGTTGGGCATTTGATTACTAATTTAATTAGTTGAGCACAACAATGTGGACCATAGGGCCGGTTGCTGGGCTGTACTATTCTGTGTTCTATGTTCTATGCTCTCTGTTCACTGTGCACCCATAGAACATAGCACAACACATCACATCACAGTGCAGGCCCTTTCGACCTATTCCAAAATTAATTGAATGCTTCTATCCCACATAGATCTCCATTTTTCTGTAATCCTTGTACCTCTCTAAGTGTCTCCTAGATGTCCCTAGGATGTCCTGCCTTTACACCTCCCTTGGCAGTGCGTTCCATGCACCTACCATTCTTTATGTAAAATTTGATTCTGACATCTTCACTATACTTTCCTTCTATCACCTTAAAATTATGCCCCCTTGTTTTAGCCACTTCCACTTTGAGAAAAGAAGTCTCTGGCTACTTAGCCTATGCCTCTTACTATCTTGTGTACCTCTCATCCTCCTTTGCTCCAAAGAGGGAAAAATAACCTCCTCTATGAAAGCTTCTCATCTCCCCTTCACTGCTTTGATTGCAACAATATTTTTCAATTATTTATTCATCGCACTTGATTTTCCTTGACTGTTTTCATTACCTTTGCATCTCTAATGGTTTTGCGATCACTTTTCACAAATCCTTTCCAATGACGGACAGTTTCTCAGCTCACAACAGATTATTTCTCAGAACTAAATCCTGTACTGTTATTTTTCTCTCAGGAGGAAATCATATCAGCCAGGAAGTGTATGGCACACATTTCAAGATTTCCTTGCTCAATGTATCCTCTCAAGTGAAATTCTTTAATAAGATGACTGTAAAATTCTGGCATCTTTCAAGGTTTCAAAAGTTTCAAAGGTACATTTAATGTCAGAGAAATGTATACAATATGCATCCTGAAATGCTTTTTCTTCTCAACCATCCATGAAAACAGAGGGGTGCCCCCAAAGAATGAACGACAATTAAATGTTAGAACCCCACATCTCCCCACCCTCCCGTGCATAAGCTGCAACAAGCATCGATCCCCCTCCCCCCACCACCAGCAAAAAGAAAAGCATCTGCACCCACCACCGAGCGCTCAAGCGTGCGGCAAAGCAATAGCAAAGACACAGACTTGCAGTACCCTAAAGACTACTTGTTCACCCAGTATTTGACAAACCACAGGCTCTCTCTCTCTCTCCCTAACAAGGGAGAAAGAGATGATGTCTCCGTGTCACAGCGAGAGGGGAGAGATAACAAACAACTCGCTGGTTTACGATGTTAGAAGTCCATTGTGTCACTTTTTCTGAGCTCTGTGCCCAAAGATCTCAGGTCTCTGGGCACACAGCCATAGATCTTCTGATTCCCATGACACACCGATCTTCTGCCAGGACACCAACCTTCAATCCACCTGTCTCCCCGTCTCCAGAGCCACAAGATCTCAGACCTTCGAAGGCGAGCGAAGCTCTTAGGCCATATCCTTGGCATCTCGAATAACGGCCAGTCGTAAAACCCTGAGAGCAGGTCCCATTCCCGCAAAGAACCGAAGTCAGCGTGAACTCTGGGTCAGGGTCTTCAAAAGAACCCTGAAAGGGAAAATAGAGATAGTAAAGATGGAAATAGAGCTGTTTCTGAAGATGCAAACAAAGGAGTTGCCGTTTAGCGCCATCTTGACTAAGCTCCGCCTCCAGTCGATGCAATGTACCCACAACTACTATGCTTGCTTGAACTGTCAAAACTTGGAGGAATCATCACGAATTTCCACACCACCCGATGATCCCCTGATTTCAGTCTCTGAGGCCGATGTGCAGGCATCTTTCAGGAGGGTGAACTGATGAAAAGCATTTGGGCCAGATGGCATAGCTGGCCAAGTATGAAAGACCTGTGCTGATCAACTGGCTGGAATGTTCACTGAGAACTTTAATCTCTTGCTTTGGCAGTCTGAGGTGCCTGCCTGCTTAAAGCAGGCTTCAATTATACCATGCCTGAGAAGAATGTGGTAACCTGCCTCAGTGACTGTCATCCCGTATCACTTACATCCACAGTGATGAAGTTTTTTAAGAGGTTGGTAATGAAACATATCAACTCCTGCCCGACAAGTGACTTGGATCCATCCCAATTTGCCTACCAGCACAACAGGTCCAAGCAGATGCCATCTTAATGGCTCGTCACTCAACCTTGGAACATCTGGACAGCAAAGATGCATAAATCAGGATGTTTTTTGATGTCTACAGCTCAGCGTTCAATACTATCATCCCCTGAACACTAATCAATCAGCTTCAGGACCTTGGCCTCAAAACCTCCTTGTGCAATTTGATTGTCAATTTCCTCACTTGCAGACACCAGTCAGTTTGGATTAGCAACAACGTCTCTTCATGGTCTCCATCAGCACAGGCGCACCACAAAGCTGTGTGCTTAGCCCCCTGCTCTACTCACTTTAAACTCATGACTGTGCGGCTAGTCAGAGCTCAAACGCCATATTCAAGTTTTCTGACAACTCCACTGTTGTTGGCCGAATCAAGTGTGGTGACAAATCAGTATTTTGAAGGGTAATTGAAAGTCTGCCTGAGTGGTGCCTCAACAACTTCTCACTCAATGTCAGCAAGACCAAGGAACTGAGTATTGACTTCAGTAGGAGAAAACCAAAGATCTCTGAACCAGTCTTCATTGGAGGGTCAGAGGTGGAGAGAGTTAGCGATTTTAAATTCCTCAGCGTTATAATTTCAGAGGGTCTGTCCTAGGTGGAGGAAAAACACAGCAGCACCTCTACTTTCCGAGGAGTTTGCAAAGATTCAGCATGACATCTAAATCAGACAAACTTTTATAGACGCAAACAACAGGAATTCTGCAGATGCTGGAAATTCAAGCAACACACATCAAAGTTGGTGGTGAACGCAGCAGGCCAGGCAGCATCTCTAGGGAGAGGTACAGTCGACGTTTCGGGCCGAGACCCTTCGTCAGGACTAACGAACTTTTATAGATGTGTGGTGGAGAATATATTGTCTGGCTGCATCACAGCCTGCTATGGAATCACCAGTGCCCTTTGGCAAATTCCTACAATGTGCTGGAAAATCCCACAGAAGTTAACGGACACAGCCCAGTCCATCATGAGTGAAGTCCACTCCACCGTTGAGCATACCTATACGGAGCACTGTCGCAGGAAAGCAGCATCCATCATCAGGGACCCCCACTACCCAGATCATGCTCTCCTCTCGCTGCTGCTGTCAGGAGGGAGGCACTGGAGCTGCAAGACTTCCACCACCAGCTTCAAGCAGAGTTATTATCACTCAACCATCAGGGTTTTGAACCAGAAGGGATACCTTCACTCAACTTCACTTGCTCCAATACTGTCACTGAAATGTTCCCACAACCTATAAACTCACTTTCAAGGACTCTTCAAGTCATGTTCTTGATACTTATTGCTTATTTACTTATCATTATTATTTTTGTTATTTCTTTCTTTTTGTATTTGCATTGTTGTCCTTTGCACACTGGTGCACACCTAGTTAGTGTGATCTTTCATTGATTCTGTTATGACTATTGGATTAATTGAGTATGCCTGCGTGAAAAAGAGGGTTCCATATATTTAGATTAGATTTTTTTAGATTAGATTATGAGGACACGCAGTCCTCTTTTATTGTC